>NC_133617.1:288798604-289118068 GCF_048593235.1 Sminthopsis crassicaudata | reverse complement strand
CTGAGATAAAAAGAAATACACGGGAAATAAGACAACGATATTTCTAAAAAGTGCCTAAAACTACATCGTTCTTTTGGCCAAGAATCAGCTCTATAACTAGCTGGAACTGCTTCTGAAGCAATCATGTTTGGGGGTGTGAGGGTAAGTAGAGAATGTGGCAGCAGTGGGCCAATCCAATGCCAAATTCAAAGGAACTGGGAGAGGTGGATGGGGGTAGCCTGATAAACTGATCTCTCACCATTTTGCTTCCATCCTATTCTCCCACATTTGTTCTAATGTGCCTTTTGAGGCCTTCATGACATTCTAAATAAATAAATGAAAAACAAAACCAAAAAAACACACATTCAGACTTTTTCTTTGCAGATTCCTCCCACACCTTCACATTCACCCAGGCTGGGATTAAATTCTAAACATAACTTTCACTTCTTTGCCTATATGAGCAATGAGCTAGGTGGGTGACACAGAATGGTTGATACCACATAAATTAGCATTATCCATGTGAATAGGGAAAGAAGTGAATCAGAACATTTAAGCCAAATATTTATATTTGGTTTCAGAACACAGACCACCCCAACTTTCAACACACGCCTTTTATGCAATGTAGAATCTCTTATAATCGAGTTTCATTGTAAATGAGCTGAGGTACGGACATAGCTAAATTTTTATTACTATGAACAACATACAAGTAATTTTTCTTTTTACCTCCTCTAACAGGCAAAACATATCAATTATTGGCAGCATTTATTTTACTGAAGGTTCCCTGGGTGATCACCCCATTCCCCTCACTGAAGTAACTTTTAAAAATCACTGCATTAATTGTTTTTTTTCTATGTTTATGGTAGGTTTTACATACATGGTCATAGTACTTTTTAAACTATTCCATTTAATTTTTAGTCAAAGAAAAAAAAGTCCCAGTTCTCCTAGTCAAATGTATAATCACTAGAAATTCTGGCATAAGAGTGACTCCAACTATGTATTTGGAAGATGAACTACAAGTCTGTAGGTATAAAAATAGCCTTAAGAGATTAATTTCCTGTTGGATTCGCAAACAATAAATTCAAAATAAATATTTAATGAAACCAAAGGAGTAAAATAAATAGACAGCTAAAGGAAAACTTAGAGGTTTCATTTTAGTAGCAGCAATAGACAGATTTCAGTATCTCATCTAAAGAACTTTAAAAGGATGTATTTACGCAAATGAAAATAAATTGATATGATATTATATATATATACACATATATCTTAAATCTACCTGTTTTATTATGTAACTGAAAAATGGAGCCCCTATACACCTCAAAATGGAAATAGAGTTCAAGTGTATTAAAGAATGCAATAGATTTCTTTTGTATAAAATGAGAGAAAAGATTATATAAGTATTTATAGTCTGATAGGAAAGGAAAAAACCTGCTACTTAAAAATAATTTTGCATGCAATTTTTCACAAGATACAAATTCTGCCAAATTATAAATTTAAAACTCCAACACTCAAAAAGAAGAAGCCCTTAAACTTTTGTTTAAATTATTATTATTATTACTATTAAATTCTCCTCTTTCCCAAGTCCCATGAACCAACCTGAGAATGTGTTGTTCAGGAGTCACCTTCTGTTTTATGAGGAATTTTTTGTCTCATCTTCATAATTCTTATCCAGTTCTTAACCAATTTATACTTTTCTCAGACTCTCACTTCAATTAGCCTAAAGGACAGCTTAAGTTTGGATTAGTAGTATCTATATATTAGTCTTGTCAAAGGAAACTAGGAAAAAGGAAGCCTGTACTTGTCTCCTAAATATAGCATGTTGAGTATTTTGGCATTGATGTCTCCAAGACCTTCAGGCCTATGAACATTCTAAATTGAGTTACTGTAGTGACAGCTGGTCATAGGCTAAACGCTGATTGGATGACAGGCTAATTTTGCTTCAGAAATGGAAAGAAATGAAATGAGACACGCACTTGGAAGGAATGGATAGAATGCAACCAGGCTGCATTAAAAGTTTTTCTAATAAGAAATAGGGTCATATCTTTTGATCAACAAGAACTCTCTTGCCCCATTATCATATTTGCTAATATACTGCTCCTCAATCCTTATTTGTTGAAGTCATATAAATTATTCTCTCATTTTAGGAAGTCTCTGAATAATTTACACCTTGGTTGTTGTTTGGTCTTGCCTTGCTTATTAGGGACACGATATTTATCGATCTAGAATTCAATATAACTTTTTTTTTAAGGATGCCAAATATTTTATAGATAAAAAATGAAAGTGGTGGGAAATAAAATATTCATTGGAAATGCCCTGTTGAGTCACAAACCAGAAAAGAATGATAGAATCTAAGAATTGAGGACTGTAGTGATCATGTAAGCCCAATCTTCAACAAAGGCAAGAATACATTTTTTTAGCCTTCCTGGTAGTAATCCAGTGTTTCCCTCATCATAGGATCTGATACGAACAAAGTAGAAAACTTTTGCCTAGCAAAAAGATGTTGACAGCTTGATTAGTTATAAGCATCTTCAAGTAAATCTGCTTCCATAAAATTCTTAAGATGACAATTTGAGTCTCCTTTAGAATTATTTTTGGGAAGATTTTCTGTAAAAACATATTAAGTGCTTTCCTCCCCAATAAAAAACAAACCCACTAATATGCTTATTTTTACCCCAAAGTCGACCTAAATTTAAAAAATATTTAAACTTTAAAAAGTGCCTGAATTTGGCACAGGTACATAGTTCTCCATCTTCTCTTGTTACTCACCAATGAACCCCATTCATAACTTTGCTCATGTTGCCTCCCCCATGCATCATATTTTCTTCTACTTTTTCTGTCAATAATGAATGATCACTATCTCTTTTAAGACCTGACTCAATGCACTTCTGTTCAATCCATCTTATTTTCAGTAACTTTACACTCTTTACGATTGTGGACAAATTCATTCACTCTTTTTAAAGGGCCTAAAATTCTACAATTGTAAGTTGAGATCCATGAAACAATAACTGTATTATAGTTATATAAATGCCATTTATATTTGTTTTTTTATTGTGCAAGGAGTTCTATGTTTATTCAATATGTGAATATTTCATATTCATTTAATTTCATATAATCATTGTAGCTATCCTGGGAGGATGGGTGCAACCATTATTTACATTTTACTTTTATGGAAACAATTTTGGAGAAATGAGTGTTTTGCCAAAGATCAACGCTAGTAGGTAGAGCTGGAACTCAAAACTCTAGGTCTTGTTATGCTTTTACCATAGTATGTTGTCTCAAGAGCTAACACATTCAAAAAGACTCCAAACCTCACTTCAGGAAATAATTACCCAGCTATAACAGACACATTGACTATACTCACATCAACACTTTGTTCAGGTACCCTTAAACTTACAAAGATGTCTCCATAGATGTACTCCATCATTAAAGTATAAATTGTTTTAATTAGTACTTTATTTAGGACTTGTCAAGTAAGGAAAATAAGGAACAAAGAAATAACTTAACTGATAGAGCTATGTAACATTGTTAGTAGTTAATTGTGGAGCCAGGACCATAATTCAAGTCTCTTATTTTGAATATATTACTCTTTACACTATATTTAAAGAATCTTTATATACAAAAGAAAGATGGTCATTAAAATCCACTTTTTCCTTTCACTATCAGAACATCAAAGGGTCTTGGAGTTGGAAATGATCCTCAGATCTAATTTATGCCATATAATCCAAGCATTTATTAAGTAACTATTTTATATGCCTAGCAGCCAGCAATATGCCTTATACAAAGATAAAATGAAATCCAGACCAATCCAAAATGAAATCCAAACCAGAAATTTCTGGTTTATATTAGAAAGGGTAGATACCATATTAACACAGATAAATATACATATGATAATCTAGAAAAGGAGAAACAACTAACAACTAGGGGAGAAATAGTTAAAGTCTTTCCAAAGAAGTGGAATATGAGTGGAATTTTGAAGGAAAATAAGAATCCTAAGAGGAAATGGGCAAAGAGGAAGTGCATTTCAGTCATGAAGAGCAGCCTATGCAAAGTCACAGATATGGGAGAATGAATACTTCTATGACTATAATAGGGTAGCTAATTCCTTTAGTGGAGAGAATTTTTATGTTTTTATCAATGAAATCATGGGGCTATAACCCCCCCCAAAAAATTAAAAGATTGTAATTAAGATGGCAATAACTTTTTGGTCAGGAGCCAATTGGATTTTTGGATACATTCCAATTATAATTATTATTGTCACAAGACTCAATAATTTTGGATTTAATTCCCATGACAATCTCTGCACTTCTCTGAAAATGATACTTATCAAATATATTAGCAGCATCAAACAATACCATATAATATTCCCATTTCTGCCACTAATTTGCTGTATGACCATGGCAATCCATTTTCTCATCTGCAAAATTAAAAGGATATACTAGTTAATCTTCAAGGTTTCTAATAGCACTGACATCCTTTGAATCTATCTTATATAATAAAATGTAATTATTATCTTAGAGTGATTTTTTTTTAAATCCAGAATTCTCACTCTTCTTATAAGAATTTTTTTTTTTTACTTTTCTTTGAAAGCTTTTATCATCTATTTAAAGTCTATTTAGTAGATAAACTCATGGAGCTATCTGATGTCTTCCTCTTTTAAAGATTTTTTTTTACATCATCTATTTAATATTTCAAAGAGTTCTTAAATAATTGATCAGCTAATCCTTGCAACACCCCTGCCAAGTCAGTCAATTAGCAGAAGGAATACTGCTGGTTGGCAAGTGACAAGCAATATTACTTGAACATGACAAATGAAGAAACTAAAGCAGAGAGAGGTTAATCGATTTGACCAATGTCTCACACAGTCAGTGGCAAGTCTGATGTCAGAACTGAAGTCTGACTTTATCACCATTATCATTAAAAGAACATTAAGTATTATAGACACTTGGAACTTACAACTGCCTGGAAGGAAAAGATCAAACAATTCAAAGCCCTCATTTTACAGATGATTAGATCAGTGGTCTCAAATTACAAATTTGTTCTACATTTATATCACTAATATGCTATCATCTAGATTTTTGTTTTGATCTACAAAAACTCATTAATTTAATTATATCATCTGAACAAAGGACATGGTATGTTTTGGAAGTTCTGAGACCAACCCTGAAGAGATCTGAAATGACTAAGCCTCCTACAAGACTTCTGAAATAATAGAATGTATGATATTTTTAAGGAACAACACTCAGAAACACATGCTTCTTTCTCTTTATGTTAAATGCAGTAACTAAAAGGACTATAATTTCCTGAATTAACTTTGTGACAAGACTGTGGTAGAAATTGGAATTATAGAGATGTAGTACAACCCCCAACAATTCCAGTCTAACAGGGGAGGGAGAAGGAGACATAATGAAGGTGCTAAAATAAGCATGATGCAAGGTTGGATGGGATAAGAGGCAAAAGTGTTACAAGAAAAGTTGAAGAGAGAAATTACTAGGTGATGGGGATTGAGAAAGCATTAAATAAGGATGAAAGAACATCTGAGCACTTTTGAGAAAAGAAAGCACTTCAATAGACCAAGATGAGGAAGGAGAACTTTTCAGGAATGGGAGAAATAAGAATCCACTTGGGCTATAATGCACATATGTAAGCAGGGTAATTCAGGTCGAGATGACAGAATGGCTAAGAATCCACTTGGGCTATAATGCTATTGAAAGGAAATCTTATGAAATAAACTTGGGAAAATGGAGGATTACAGATTGGGTATAAAGGGGTAGGTTGGAACCAGGATGGAATCCATAGTTGACAAACCAAATCACATTTTCATGTAGTAAATAAGACTCAAAAAAGCAGTACTATGATTCTTTTAGATACACAGGGCTGCTAAATTAAGTGCAAAAAGAAGTGCCAATTACTTTGCCTGTGATGGCAATAATTGGACAATATTCCTTGATGATTTCAATAGATACAATGACTCAATTTGGTGGTCATCTGTATATTTAAAGAGAAAGGAAAATCAGGAAAATATTTTGCCATGAGAGAAAAAGATTTTTCAAGAAGTGACAACTTGCAGTATATGCTACTTCATGAAGCTGGGCTTCCTGAATACTAACAAAAGGGCACTGCCAAGCTCTGAGAGGGCAATTCTAATTGTGCAGTAGGAACTGAAGCCGGATTTTAGGAGACAAAAGGGGAATGGATGGATTAAAGTAAAAGCTGTGGGTGCAGATAAGCAATTTTACAAGTTTGGCAGTAAAGAAAGGAGAAACTGAATAACAGCTGGGAGGACCAGTAATACTAGGGAAAACTTGAGAACATTAGAAAATGAAAGGGAAAGATTCCATGAAAAGGAGAAAGGAGAAAGAAGTGAGGGAGGAAGAGAAAGAGAATAAGGAAAGAGGGAGAAAGAGAAAGAGAATAAGGAAAGAGGGAGAAAGAGAAAGAGAATAAGGAAAGAGGGAGAAAGAGAAAGAGAATAAGGAAAGAGGGAGAAAGAGAAAGAGAATAAGGAAAGAGGGAGAAAGAGAAAGAGAATAAGGAAAGAGGGAGAAAGAGAATAAGGAAAGAGGGAGAAGGTAAGGAGACACAGGCAGAGATAAATAGAGCCAGAGACAAATATTAACTGAGATCAAAGACCCAGAGGACATAGGAAGTATGGGACACTGTACGGTTCAGGTTTTACAGAAGGAGAATGAGTACTCTGAGATCAGAGGAAGGAATGAAAGGGAGAAAAAGGGGGGAAAGAGGGAGCATATGTTTGATGGAGCTAAAAATTTAGTATTCTAAAGAAAAAAAAGTCTAGAAAGAAGGCTATGGCACTGCGCCAGGAGTTTATTAGGAAAAGGTATTGTAATAGACTCAATATTCTTGAGAGACAAATTCAAGTCTGATGGCAAGAACCTTACTGAAAAGGGCCAGTTCTTTGCTGGACAGTATCTCAATCTGGAAGTGATTTGCATCCCCAAAATGGAGAAAAAAGATATAGGGATGGCTGAGGGAATGGGAATTGTCTAAACAGGCTAAGTCAAAATTCAATGGGAATATAAAAATTTAGGAAGCTGAAAATGGAATGCACAAATATATAGTTATATATTTGTAGTCTAGCCAAGTTACAGCAAAAGAAATTGGCAAAGTGGAATGGAAAGGAGTCATATCGAGAGAAGCTGTTTCTAAAAGGACATATAAGTTCTGCAAGGGAAACTACAAAAAAAAGGGGGGAGGGCGAAGGAGGTTGTGATTCAAGATAAGGAACAAGTTGAGTCATATCAGATTTTGAGCAATGCCTTAGACATCCAAGATGTGGATATATTAAAACGGAACAAAAAGAGCTTCCACTCAAGATATGGAGGTCAAGCAGTCTTAATAAAGATGCTTAAGTGATTGTGATGGTGGTCAGAGATGTGTTATGGGGGTTACGAGCCACTGAAGTATTTTAAGGAAATAAAATCCTTCTGAACTGGCTGGTATATATCTAAGTGGATAATAAAGACTAAATGACACATAAATGGCTTCTATCGTTCACATTAACTCATTGTCTAGAATTTGGAATATATCATCAAGTAATGAGACTATTATTCATTCTATAAAACTTGAAGTCTTAGATGAGGAATTTAATTCTATTAAGTATTGTAAATTGTACCATGAGAGGTACAAGATAAGTTAGTAGTTAGAAGCATAGTTGGGATTGCTTCTCATCCAATGAGAAATTCCTATACTCTAGAATGGAGAGAAAGAATGAAGTATATTAAGTTCTTTGAGGGAAGGGACTCTTTTTGTTTTTATATTCCCAATTCCTACATCATTGCCACAATATTTTTGAGAAGACTTAGTCTATAGATAGATGACCTGAACTTCAAAATCATTCCCATTGAGAAAATCTTTATCACACTTTAGGTTGGCATCTCTTTAGCCTCTGGCCTGAGAAACTATAACTTGGCCAGGGCCAAATAGTATGTATAAAAAGGAAAATAACTTTTAAAATAACTATTAAAATAAATATATGCAAAATAAGTACAAGGCAAACTGTATTTAACCATATCTATATTTTAGATATACAAATACAGATAGAGAGAGATTTAGATACAAAAAAAGTCCCTGCATTTGAAAAATAAATGTGTCTTACTGTCTGCAAATATATTTCTGTAATGCCAACTATACTTTTTCCAAGATTTCCAGTATGAGATAATGAGTCACATACTTTTAGTGGTAGATAAATAGCATGATAATCAAATATGAAGTATATTTGGTATGATCTAGGAAAATAATTAAACACCAAACATTTAAATGCCAAAGAGGATCTAACACTATTATTAGGTGCTGGTATATGACTCTCTTTTGTCTCTAGATCTTACCACCTGTCAGTGAATACAACATGTACAATAATATTACTAATAATAATGATGATAGTAATAACAACAATAATAATAATAATGTAAAATATACATATTTTATCTGAACCTTTTTTGGAGATGCTATTATTATCATCTTTATTTTACCAATGAGTAGACAGAGGTTGACAGATCAGGGGAGTTGCCCCCCAACCTCCACCCTCCATCATATTTTCCTTGTTAAATTGCCTCCCCAATTGTATCCAAGCAAATGAATTTTCATTGACTTGGGTGAATTTTCCTTAAGTGATATCTTTTATTGAGAAAAGCCTATCCTTATAATTAATTATTTCCAATCTACTGCTAAATCTTGATCCTTTCTGTGAACATTTGGGAGCACACCTATTCAATCATTTGAGGTTCCAGTGAAATTACACGGATTTCTGTTTGATTGTGTTCTGGAAGCTCAGTGACGTCACTTCACTTTTAAGATTTTTATTCCAACTGTTTCTGATTATTTCTTTTTTATCTTAGCCCCAACAAGGCACAGTAAGGGTATGCTGAAAACCAGCCTTAGACTATACAGATGCATCTTGTCTTAACACCCACAGTACTCAAACATGGTGACTCACAGGAGAGAATCATCCTTTTCTCCCTCCTTTATAACATTCTTCTCTTCTACCTCCCACTTTCAAAATGTAATCAGAAGGTTTTTCAGAAGAAGGCAAAAGGGGATATGACTTTTCAGGCACGTTAACAATACATTCCACTTGAACTTAACTACCTATCATAATACAGAATGTTGTAATGGAGAGAAAAAAAAATTGCAACATTTTCATCATTATCCATCTCTTTAACACACAGGAACACTAATCAAATAGTTGCTTTCTTGAGGCTCAAATACTTGCAAAGAATGAAAAATTATTTTTCCAGAACTGGGTATTATTATATGCATAGAAGATAAGCAATTAGCACAGCCACCCTTTTAGATGCTGTTGCCTCTCACTGAGAACTGTAAGACTTTGGTTGTAATAATTTTCCTCTCGCCTCCTTCCCCGCCCCTTCCTTCTGCTTTTTCATTCCTACGATAAAAGAAAAGAAAGTAATGAAACACGAGAGGAAAAATCCAGTTGGGTCTAGATGGAAGTGGGTGGGATGGAGGCGGAACACATCTATTTGGAATTGGCACCCTTTTCAAGCAGTAATAAAGAACATTTCTCCATTGCACATCAAGATAATGCAATACTGTATTTAATTGAAATTAGGCAAATGCTTTCTTTTTAAGGATGAAAACAGGTCATCAATTTAAAACACACATATACAACTCTAGACATCCATGAACCTTTTTATTTCCTCATCCTCTAAACAGCAAGCTTTTCCAATTCCCCCCTAGTATGTGAGCATCTATTTTACTCTCAATATTGCCTGTTGAAAATTCTTTTTTAACCTTCCAATATGCCTCTTTGCAGCCAAAGGGAGAAACAGGTGCTATGACTATGTTTTCCACATATTTCTAGTATATATTTCCTAACTGCCAATTTAGCTTCTTTATAAATGCCAGTTTCTCTGTATTTAAGCAACTCCCTTAATTGTCAAAATGCCAGTGCCATGCCTTCTTTTTTTTTCTCCATTTGCATACATGGCTAAAACTGTGTTTTTCCACATTGTTTTATAGTAGACAATAATATCAAGACCTCCTAACTTTCTTTTAAAGATTCTGAACTAATTTTCTAGGCTCAAATCAAAAGCTCTTCTTAGCAGTCAGCTAGCTTTGCTCTAGAAATAAGAAATGATTTATGTGTGTAATGGAAGATATCCTACTTTAAACTGCTAGAGATTCTACAAAAGATAGAACCATTTTGTTCACTTCATATTACTCAATACTCATATTCACTCATATTACTCTCAAAAGGGAGTCAAGAAATTTGTCTTAAAAGTAAACATCTAAAACTGTATTGAGAAGCAACTACCTTAATAATATTAGCTGTAATATTAGGCAAGAGATACAATGATAGACAAAATATTTCTGGCTCAGAGACAAAAAGCTCAGTTGGCAAATGAAAACAACAGCCAAGAATGTGCAGTCATTTGGGGTACTGCCTTTAAAACAAAGAAGATCAGTAATGTGTTTCTGAGAAGTTGTTCTCACAGAAACTCATACTTCTAAGATGTCAGAACCTTTAAAGGGAACTCTGAAATCAGACTCCAGAAAGCTCACACCCCCTCAATGTCAGCCACCAAAGTCATATTATATGTGTCTTTATCTCTCTACTCAGATGATATACTCAAATTAATAATGCTGTGAACAAAAGCAAAGATGGATATAACAGTGCAGACACAAAAGTGACATATGCTTAAATATAATCCAATCATTTTATCTATAAATGGAAAGATGAAGAAGCTGAGACCCAAGAAAAGTCAAATTCATTTTGGCAAGGACTTAATAAGTATCTACTATGGGCAAGGTACCATGATAAATGATAAGATACACAAAATAACAATAATAAAATAATATTAATGTTATATATATATATTAAATATTTATATGTATAAATTTGTACATAAATCTATATTAAATAAATAATATTTAATAAAATAATAATAAAAATAATAAAAATCATACTTCTGCCCACAAGAAACCTACAACATATAAACTGTGATCTTAATCAATCTTAAGAAGAGAAAATGAACTAGAGGGATCAAGAAGGCTTTGCATAGGGAATGGCACTAGAAATTAACCTTAAGGAAAGTAAGAATTCTAGAAATAGAGACAGAGGTGAAGGCACAGTGTAAGAAAGTCTATACAATGCATGGAGGTGAGAGACAATGCCAAATACAGAAAACATAAAGGAAAACAATTTATAGTTAGGCGATTAAGTAAAAAAGTACATGAAGTAAGACTAGAAAAAATTGACTAGAAATAGTCTGAAAATATCTTCAAATGCTAACCTAAGGAGCTTGGAAGCCAAAATCAATGATCATTCTTGGACAAGAATGACATGGTTAGACCCAGATCTCTAGGGCAGATGTAAAGAACTTAGAAGAAGTCATATGGTCAATTAATAACAAAGGAGGGACCAGAACTCAGATTTTATGCCTGCTCTAGTTCTTAAAAAAGAACTTAAAAATTAACCTGTATATTGAGGAACCTGATGAAAGACCTTTATTGACAAGAATTTCCCCATGTATATCATAATGTTAACCCTAGTCAATAAAGATAACACCATTATTTGATCACATAATAATTGTTTGATAAATATGTAATTGACAAAGTATTTTAAAGATCTGAAATTCATCATATATTAATCAGTAGTGCAGGAATTTAGAATACCCACCATATAATCAGAAAGTCTCTTTCACTTCTCGTTCAACATTATTATTAAATAATATCTTAAGCAATTCTGAGCTAGAACCATACAGGTGGGAGGAAAATGGGTTGAAATACCTTTGGGAATCTGATTTTTCACTCTTTGGCAAAACAAAACAATCAGTGAAAGAAAAGCTTAGTAATAATGAACACTTATTTTTACTATTGAATAAAGACTAAGCACTGTTAATGAAATTATAATTACAATAATGCAAAATATTGTATTTTCTTAACTCCTCTAAGCAGCAACTAAATGAACATATAGCAAAAACAAAATCTGTCATTAAAATTAGTAATAAACAGTTTGTTGAATTAGCAGCAGAAATACATTACAATTTATTCTTGCCCTCCTTCCGAAACAATCTTGCAATTAGCTCTTTGTATATATTTATTATTATTGTATACATTTATTATTATTATTATTTATTTATTTCATGCTGTATATACTTATGTTGGCTCCATTTGAATGAAATTTGAATAAAATAATAAGCAGGGATCATCATTTCATTCTTTGTGCTTCTATCTGCAGCATCTAACCAAACTTGCAATAGTATTTGATACATATTGATTGAAATTGCATTCCTGATTTACTCTCCCAATTTCATTCTAGTGTTTTGGGTAAAGCCATGCATTTTTTTGGTGGTTACAAAATTTTGCAAAACTTTTGTTTTGTAAATCTAAAAAAATTAACAGTAGCTTATATTACAAAGTATGGAAATGACTGTAAACAAGCATTTATTCTAACTCCAGTTTAAAAATCCAGTTTTCCATCTACCTTTCAAATAATTCCCAATTACCTTCTCTCTCCTGACCCTTTTTTATATCCTTTTCCATCTCGGCTTCAGTGTCCAGATTTTGGGAGGCTGATGTTGATGTTTAGTTAAACTTCAAGCTATTTCCTGACACTAGCTTCTAAACCAAGGACTCTTAAGCCTTTCTGTGTCATAGATCATATGCCAATTAGGCAATAGTCAGAGGAAACAATGAATAATCTCTCATGCCTCAGTCACTTACTGTGCTTAAACTGAGGAGTGAAAAGCCAAAAACAGGGCAGTTTGTGGTAAGATATCCCTATGTATGCAAGCATAATACATAGAATCTACAGACAGTTCTTAATTTATATAAACCCAATCTATAAATGACTTTACATAAAGAATTCTCAAAGGCATGGGAAAGTAACAAAAAATATGAAGAGAGTTTGGAAAACAGTGTAGCCACAGTTCAATCATGATTTTTGTGAATTTGACAAAGATGAATAGCATGGTTACTCAGTATCCAGGGCACTCTAGGTCCATACCCTAGATGTCAATGACAATTGAAATCAGCTGTCTTCCTGGAGTAGGGCTCTAACACATGACTGAGAATCTCTGAAAGCTTGTCAAACCCGATAATTGACTACTCCTGCCTTCTGGGGATTCAAACAGGTACACATGATACTGCCAGAAGGAATCAGAAAGCATTGCAAAGGATTATGAAATCTTGTACAAGAAAATGACAATCTTAAGGGCACTGTTTTAAATGAAATGCAAGAGCTTTACAAGAGAATGCCAGTTTGGAGAAATGAGCAAGAAAATAAAGAGTTTTAGAAGATGAAATGGATTTGGATTTTCTGAATAACAGCCTGAAATATAGGAAGGATAGGATCATAGATAGCATATCTAAAATAAAGGGATCCTTAGAAAAAGAATAATAAAGGATTTGCTTAGATTCTTGAAAGTTGACTCAAAAAGCCATTTAAACTGAGAAAAAAGGAAAGGAAAAATTTCCCAAATATATCAACAAAACTAGACATCTTAGAGAAAAGAAACTACAACGTAGGAAAATAGTACAGGTACTCACAAGAATAAGAGGAAACAAAAATAAATAATCCAAGAAATGATTCAGCAATAAAACCTATTGCCCCCAAGTTTTCAAAACCCTATATCCAAATGCACCAAAAATATACAAGAAACAAGATGAACAAGAGATATTCTAGCTCCAAAAAACAGGTTTGATTTTCCTAGATGTCATTGGAACTTAAAAGGGAAGTATCTGTAATTGTAAATGACTGGAAGAATATAAATCTTATTCAGAAAGAGTAAGACTGGATACACATCAGGTAGAGTGGAATCTCTGAATACAAATCCATTTACACAGCACCTACAGGGCCTTAATACAGAAACAAGCTAATCTCACTTCTAGCTTCTATAATTCTTCTGCCTTGTACTGCTGAGAGCTCAGACTAGGATCTTGGCAAGCCTGGTGGGAATGGTTATACACCTGATATACTTATAACTTCATTATTATGTATAAGAGATGATCAAGGTAGGTCTGGGTTATTCTACCTGAGTGATATAGAAAATGATCTTTTAAAATGATAAATGGATAATAGGGCATATTTAAAATGTACTGCCAAAAATGGCAACCAGCTAAAAATGGAAAACAGAATATCTTATTGCTTCTTTCTCTCTAGGATGTTTCCTTACAAATACTTCAACCTCATTGGGAATTCTTCCCAGTTTTCTAGAGTGGTGGATAGTAGATGTCTAAGTCCCTTTAAGCAGATACCTTTGACATAAACATAGGGCCATTATATTTAAAGTACTTTAAATTTAAGGTTGTAATGAGACATTCCTGAACCCTTATCTAGAGTATCTGGCCATACTAGATTTCATATTAGATTTGGTTCTGAAACCAATTTTAAGTATACTTAATTTACAAGTTTAGACATTTAAAAACCTCCCCAAAATCTGGACACTGACACTGAGATGGAAAAGGATATAGAAAGGGGTCAGGAGAGTGAAGGTAATTGGGAATTATTTGAAAGGTGGATGGAAAACTGGACTTTCTAATTGGAGTTAGAAAGATTTAAATTCAAATATACCTTAAGATCCTTACTAGATGTGTGGCAAGTCATTGAATATTTGTTTTAGATTCCTCAACTATATAATGAAGATACTGACAGTATCTTCCTCAAAGAATTGCTGTGAGGATTAAATGACAAATGACATAATTTGTAAGAAATAAATGACTTAACACACTGCCTGGCATGTGTTTTTTCTCTTCCTGGTATTCATGATTAATAGCTTTTTTATTTATATAATTTATTTTTATATTTTTATTCATTATTTGATTTTATTCAAGATTAATTCTGTATTTATTTTATTTAAAAGCTTTAATATACCTATCGTATACAATTATAACATATATATTATTACATGATTAGAATATAGTTATATATATACTATAGCTATTGAGAAGCTTTAATAGCTTAAAACTGCACTAAGATTCTTGGGCTACCTTTGTGGTACATTATAACCTCTCATTTGATGGCTTTGGGGCTGAAGTGATCACTACCTCATATATCTGACTCCTGGGTCCCACTAGGCACAATGCTCAAGGAAGTACTAGATATAGTTGTTGATAAGAACTTAAAGTTTTATTTCCTATTTTACAGGGGATTATCAAATAAATGCATTTAATAATGGAATTAGGTTGTGCCAGAAAGATCAAGATGACTGGGGGCCTCAAGGAAGGTATATATGGTAGTGGTAAGGACTAAGTAGAAACTCCTTGATGTAATTCAAATAATAGCAGCAATAGATAACATTTACTTAGGGCTTAAGATTTGTGAAATGCTTTACACATTATTTCATTTGATCCTCATAACCTTGTGGTGGCCAAATAGTAGTTAATTCTTTTATTGCATCTGTCAATTAGTTATTGTCTTTAAGGGCCCGGCCTTGGTTCAAGTTTCCAGAACTTAATTCCAGGTTTTATACTTAGTTTGTAAAACCTCCTTTCTATAACATGAGACAGTATCACATGCTACTTGGGGAAAATAAAACAAATAACAAAATAGGGAAACAATAATACAAAAATTGGGCTATTTTCACATATTTTTCTATCAAGATATTTTTCTGATCCAGAACAGGTTATTATTTTTTTCCGTACTTCTTTGAAACCTTAAGTGTGAGTCATTGGAAGCATTTCAATTACTGTTCTCCCTCTTGGAATTAGATTTGATTTATTTATCTACTTAAATGTATTTATCTACTTATTTACTTATCCACTTACTCATACCACTAGATTAAGTGGAGTTCTTGAAGGAAGGGACTGCTTTTGGCCTTGCTTCATTTCCCTAGTTCATAGATGCATGCCCTGAGTGTATTAGTTGTTTTTCAGAAATTAGTAACAATATTGATAATATTTAAAATAAATGGTATTTAACACTTTAAGGCTTCCAAAGCAACTATATCTGATTTATGCTATATTACACAATCTCATTTCAACTGCTTTGTCTTTTGAATTCCTAAATATGTTTAGTATATAGTAGGCACTTAATAAAATGCAGTTTAGAACCTCAGCACTTTATCTGAAGAATAAAATTTCATTTCAAATCAGATTTTCATTGAATGTTGGACTGAAGTCAAAATTTTACATTACAAACTTTTTAAAAATTCAGTTTAATTTTTTTGTTTTTCATTCTTTTTCAACTTTTTTTCAAAATATATGCAGTTTTCAACATTCACTCTTGCAAAACCTTGTGTTCCAAATTTTTTCTCCCTCCCTTTCCCCCCACCCACCCCTGACCTTAGACAGCAAGTAATCCAATACATGTTAAACATATTTAGCATATTCTTTTCCATACGTATTTCCAAAATTATCATGCTATGTAACTTTTAAAGTTAACCTGATGCAGTAATTTTACTATAAACATTTTTTTCTTTTTCACACCCCATGTTTTTCATGCCAATGTATTTTCTGCTGTAAAAGCAGGTCTCATCCTTCCTAATAGATTCCTACAGTTTCTAAGTTGTCACAATAGAAAGATGTGATGAAATCAAAAAAGAAAATGTAGATTATATCATCAAAAGATTTAATGGGGCACAAATGAGTTTCAAATGAAAATTGGCTTTAAAAGAAGAAAAAAGTGATTCAAGAAGGAGCCAACAAATTATTTCTGTACAAAGTATTCTTTTGGTTTGTTCTGGTAAGAAAAATGTCTATATTTATTCTCATCTATATTTTTCATGTTTAATTTAAACTAAAACATAATAGCAGACTCAGAATGATAAAATAATTTTGACTTTGACCAGTAATGGGATTTCTATTTAAATTCCCTTTGCTTGAATTATAATCAGACAATGACTGACATGTTCATAAGATTCTCCTTTGATTTTAAAACAATTAATTCAAATATATAAGATCTTGCAATTCATTTGCACTAAATAGGAAAAATGAGTACTATTAATATTTACTATTTCAGTGAAAGAAATGCAAAAATAACTAACAAAGACACAAAGCGAAAATTGTGTGAACTGGAGCATAGTTCCCACTTTTCCTTTTCACTATTTTATTGAATTCTTTCAGAAAGTCAAATTCACATAACCTAGTCATTTGAAATTCACCTAGCAGAAACTATTTCCAATATGTAGCCTAACCCACACAACTTACAGGTGAGGAAACTAAGGCAAGAGAATATTAGGTGATTATCATCACAAGATTCACATAATGGTACAGCTGAGCTAAGACTCAAACCTATATTCTCAAATTTCAAAATCAAGTGTTCTTGTGATGATAATATACTATTTCTAGGTTATACTTTAAGTGTATGCATATGGGATAATTAAAGGACTTGTCTTAACATGCTAGCAATGTACATTTGTGATAAATTTAGACTGAACACCTGTTGATGTCTGCAACAGGGAGGGGTGACAGGAATTAGGGTCTTGTTTACAATTCTATTTTTAAGTCTAAAGAAATTATTCATTTGGAATAGTTTAATCTGTCTTGATTTTGGTCCTTAGTAGCAATAATTAAGTTAAATTACAAACTAGTGAGTGTTTGCTTACCACCTATAACATAACAATTTCAAAAAAAGTCACATCAAACTACTTAAGCAAATATGGAATTAAAAGCCTAACATTTATTCCTAGTGAAAATTACAGAATGGATTAATAAAATCAAACATTTAAAGAGATAAAAAGTGAATGCTAAAAGGAAGGATTTATTAAGAAGCCATTAAATTGATTTCTCTTTTGATCAAGTTCTATATAAGCAGATGGAAAAGGGAATTAGTGACATTTGATAAGGCTATATTAATTATATTCTTGAAAATATAGAAAGATAAGTTTAAATCAGGGCTTCTTAAACTTTTTCCACTCACAAACCCTTTTTGCCAGGGAAATTTTTATATGATACTGAATATATTGTATATGAAATAGGCACACATATCAAACATGTACATAAATTATAACATATAATTATATATAATATATAATAAATTATAATTTTTCAACCACCACTTTCAGTTTTGAGACTCCATTTTGGGGTCATAAACCAGAGTATGAGAAACTGGGGTCTAAACAACAGTATACTTAGTAATTTGGAACTTGTTAAGTGGGTAAATGTAGAGTGTTGGCCAATGGATTCAATTCAATAAGCATTCATTATTTGTGTATTAAGTTAATTATATTTTTAGAGATTAGGGATATATAGACAAAGCAAAACAACTACTGTCCACTCAGGGACAGTTGTTCTAACTTTTGGACTTCAAATCCATCTCTTCAGTTTGAACATATCATGCCATCACTAGTTTTCAAAATGAAGATTAAAAAAATGTTCTTTGGTCTCCATGAAGTTCATCTACTTCTAGGATTCACATTGATGGCAGCTCACCTGATGGCTGAATCTTCACCTACGCCACTTAGCTAGAAGATATTATTGCATCCCTCTCTCAATAGTGTGGTGCTTTCTTTGAGATTCTGGTCAAAATTTAACTCTTCTAAGGAGCTTTTCAAGATCAATTTCATGTAACTCTAATTACTTAATCTTATTTCCCCTCAGAATATTAGGTGCATGCAAGAAAACATCCATGTACCAAGCAACATTTCACTCTCATGCATGTATGTTCCACTTCCCAAAGTTAGAAAGAAAAGCTTTAAAGAGAGATGGTTTTCCTCTTCTAGCTCCCTGGAGAGCTAAGGATAGCACCTTGCATATAGCATATATAGTGATCAACATAGAATTTTCTTTGAATTCTTCTGGTAATAATCTACTACTGTAATTTGCCATGAATACCACATTCTTATTCTTGAAGATGGGCATTCATCAAATCTTCCCCTTGCCTAGCTATTAAGTTGACTCAGTGCCTTCTAGCACACTAAGGTTTCCCATGATGTGTCTATCATTTATCACAAAACCTCTGCATATGTGCCAAGTAAACTTATGCAGCTACAAAGTATCAAGCACAGCCCTGCAGGGATAATTAGATTAGGTTTTAGCAACATAAGATTGCTGGATTTAGAGCTAAATGAGGTTTTGGCAATCATCTAAATCTAAGCCCCTCATTATACCAAGAAAGAAACTGAGACCCAGAGAAGGGATGACTTGTTCAAAGCCATGTGGGCAGTTTAAGGATCAGAAGTAGAACTGAAACCTTAGGTCTTTGTGGTCTTGTAAGAACCAAAATCCTGTTCTACATACCATCACTTTCTGCAATGCCAAACATTGCACAAAGCTGAATGGACTCCAATGTGAAGTCAATAGCATTTAATAAGTATGTTGATTGTTACCATATCTACCTCTATATTTTACTTATAATTTCCATATATCTGTAGAAACTGAGGCTCATAGATTAAAAAACAAAAAGGACATATATACAACTCTGTGAGAATATATATACATACATATGTCAATCTCACAGGATTTTTGAAAGTATTTTGTAACCCTTAAAATATAAACAGTAAGTTTTAATTACCATAAAATCCACTATGACTTATTAAATTCTATGTCAGTAAACCAGGAAGTACCATTAAACTAAAAAAGCTTTGAGTTTAAGCCCGATGATTTAAGTCTGTTCCCAAAAGTCAGCCTAGAAATTTCTATCTGAAGTAACTTATAAAGGCATCAAGTAATTGTCATTTGTGTCAGTTAAAAAAAGAACCATATTGGTTAAATCATAATATCTTTCAAGTACTGACATACAGAAAGGAGACGTATAGGCAGCTTATTAATTTTTGAAAATGAAGATCAAAGTTGGGTTTGAAATGTGGCAATCACCAGTAATTTAAATCTTCTAGCCAGGTTACTGCACATTAATCCCTCACCTGCAAATTTCAGAAAGTTATGTGCTTCACATTAAATAATTTTAAAAACTCATTTAAAAAAACATTTTTTAAAAAGAAACATAAAAGAACCTTTACACCTTCCTTTGTAACCTCTGCATTGCAGCTAGGAGAAAAAAAAAAACAAAAAACTTTAAAAAACAGTAAGATTCATTCTATTGTGTGAGCAACCCTCTAATCATATTTACAATTGTTAAGAATGATTTCTTAAATCAAGCTCTCTGACAGACTGAGTAATTTTAAGTACTTAATGCCATGGTACTTTACAAGACCAGAATACTGAATAAAAAGAAATCTATCCTTGAATTCTGAAAATCATTATTATCAATGTTTAAAAATCTTACATAATTTTTAATCTCTTAGAAAAATAATTCTCTAGAACTCACAATTTCCAATATTTTAATCCCCTTTCTTCTTTGTATATGCATATAAAATAACATATACAATTTTTGTTTTGCCAAAACTGTTACTAAAAAGAAAAGTTAAAAAATCAACAGTGCCTCTAAACTGATAGACTAAGAAAATGTTTTGATTGAAAAACTACTATTTTGTGGATTAGGTTATCTTTTACGTTTCTTTAGGATATGGGACGTCAAGTCTATCATCTCTTCTCATATAATACAATGAAAAAATCTGATTAGTCTCATATCACATATTTATGTAACTGTTACATGGTTCATTGCAAGTAACAAAACTATAGTTGTGATTTAGTCAAAACATTTTTTACAATTATCAGTTTTTTTGTCAATTAAAAAAAGTGTTAACTTAAACACCTTAATTTCATTAAATGTTAAATTATTGTTCAGATATAGGTCAGAGACCTACAGACCTTCTATAGATATAGTCCCCTTGAAGGCCAGAGCCATGAAGTTTCAATAGTGTCCATGACATTTGGAAGTAAATTTAATTTATGCTTCATAAAGAAAAGAAGTGACTCATCTTTAACATTAAATGTTACTTATAGTCTCAGAGAGAATCAGTAGAATTTTATTTATAATGTATGCACCTACCCTCTTTGATCAGCTATAGAAAATTTAATTGCTTCCTTGCTTCTTCCCAATTTGGGATGTTTCTAGCCTACCTACCTCCTCCCAAGTCACTTAGTTTATATAGAGGACACAAAATCTAAATTTAACAATGGAACAGGTAAAATTTACCAAGAAATGTACCATCAGCTAAGAATGAAGTTACAACATACTTTCAAGTAAAGAAATATTGCCTAAATAAACTGCAGCTTGTTTGTTTTTAACTTTCAGGTGAGGTCTCCTCCAACTCTGAAAATCTGTATTAGTAGAAATGATCTGAACACAATTTATGATTAATGAAAGGTGCCAGGAAACCCAGAATATCTGAGAGTGAATAAGACAAGGGAGAGATACCACCAAGGAAGAAAAAGATACCTTATTAAAACCTTACTTTTTTCTGTAGTTGATCATTTTGCTTAGGGCAAATTAAGAGGTCATTTTGTCAGAAAACAATAAATACTGAAGTTTGAAGATGATAGCAAGAGGTAAAAGAATTTAATCTAGCTAAATTAAGTAAAGTTACTGGGAAATTGGAGGGGAATGATGTGATTAGGTAACTATGGAAAATATGGGAAGAAGATAGTATCTATAGATTACATGGACTTCAAAAGATAAATGACCTTTAGGCAGAACCTAGAGGACTCAAAAATTGCATGAACTCCCCATGAAAAAATATTCAATAGATGAATGCTTTTCAATTATGACTGAAGAACTTGTCCCTGAATGTGTAGTTGTTTCCAACTGTCCCCCTGTATCCTTACTTTAAAAAAAAAGATTAAAGCAGACCTTCATTTATCTATATAAAGTAGCAAAAAAAAAAAAAAAAAAGCAAAAAGGCCCACAAAAAACCCCTATAACAAATAACTAATTTCATGAAAGGACTCTTGTTAATTGTAATTTTCAGATATGCTGCTCTTGTTTCCTTTTAATGGAAATGGGTCTTTCACATATAATGAGTTCAGAGGAATTATGTTGATGGTAAACAGACTCTTTCTAGAGAGACTGCCTAAACATTTAATGTTAAAATAAGTCATCAGACAAATTGGCTTCAGAGTAGCTTCAGTAAAAGTAGGATTGTACTTAGAATCTGGAAGAAGATAACATCAATATCACATTTATAGCTTAGGCAAAAAGAATTAATGAAGGAGACTGGAGAATCAGAAGATAGAATGGTGTGGCCTAGTCTACAGAAAAAACCTAACCAGCAAAGCTCATTCTATAAGTGATGCTGATGAGCATGTTACACAAGTGCCATCTATAATGGATGTAATTTCCAAGCACATACAAGGCTAGACACTAGCTCTGTTAATCATTTATATTTGGAGTTGGAGTCATCTTGTTGCTATAGTATGTTTTCTAAACAGTTGGCTAAAGGATACGCAAAAGAGCCAGATGCTGTGTGATCAAAAACATTGAATTTGCTGAAATGACACCTACACATTATATGTACACCTGGAACTCTAACTGCTAGGGATCAAGTCAGTAGGCAAGGAATATGCTCAACCACATGGAAGAACTTTGAGGTTGAGGATGAAGCTTTTTTGTTGAGAACTTATAAAATACTGGTAAAAAGAACTTAGTATTTGTTTATTTTACTGTGCTTAGGTGGAGTTTTGATATCAAAACAGTTAATTCACAGGAGTCATATAATTTTAAAAATTATATTATAAAATAATTGGACATAAATATAAAATGATCATATTTAAAAACAACATATTGGTTAAACAATGAGGTACCTATTATGTGACTCTGTGAACAAAGCCCCAGACTTGCCAGAATGACCTGAATTCAAATCTGACCTTAAACATTTTGCAGCTGTAACTGTATACTCCTAGACAAGTCACTTAACCTTTATCAGTTCCACTTTCTACATCATCACCATAATATAGAGGGTAATAACAGTATCTATTTCCTAAGACTGTTAAGGGTTTAAATGCAATATTATTTGTAAAGTGCTTTGCAAACCTTAAAACAAATACAAATGCTAACTATTATTTATTCTCATTTGAACTGTTATATGAATCCATGCTGATTTTAAAAATAAAAATGGTAAGATAAAGATCATATTTTTGAACTTGAATCTAAGGAAGAATCATTTTTAAAGATATATCAGAAGAGAATAATGAGCCTTCGGTGGCTCCCATAAGATAAAATATAAACTCCTCTCTTTCTTTTGAAGCTCTTCAAAATTTGGTTCCAACCTAGCTTTCCAAGTTTATGCATATCCTATTTCCTCTATATTCCAATCTAACTTCCCAATTGTTGTAGAACACAATATTCCATCTCCTATCTCTGTGCCATGGGAATTCCTTTAAACTTTAAATGCAATCCTTACTTAGAATCCTGAGCATCCTTCAAAAGCTCAATCCAACCGCTTAGAGCAGATTCTAAATATGAGACCTATGATTCTGTTTTTTAAAATCTGTACTTTTATGAACTTATCAATACAAATGGTCTTCTTTATTATTAAACTATGGATTCGATGTATTTAAAACATTACTCTCACAAAGGCTCCCATTTCCTACACACACACACACACACACACACACACACACACACACACATGAAGACCTGTCCTAGAGAAAGTCTAGTTTGACTTCCATCTCCTAGTCTGCTCTCTCCAAAATTAATTGTGTTGATTTTGCATTTTAATTTTTATGACGTATTTTAAGCATATATTTTAATATTAGTATATATGTGAGTACAGTGATATCTGCTCATACATATGTGCACACATACAATATACCTGTGTAGGTAGATGTGTGGACACCTACACAAATAGAGTTTTACCAAATACAAAGCTAGCTCCTTGAATACAGGGGTTATTGTTCATTCTTTGTCTGAGGGACTAGAACAATGCGCTTAGTACATAGGCACTTGATAAATGCTTACTTACTTTTTGTTGGAATAGACTTTCAATCGAGGAGAGGTACTATTTTATTTTCTTAAGTAGCCCATTCCCCTTTTGGGTTATTCTAATTAGGAAATTTTCCTATGTCAACTTCTAAAGCTGCTTACAAGTCTAAACCTATGATCCTATCATCTGAAGCCTACTTTTGCTGTCTCATTGCAAAACAGAATGTTTTTAATCTCCTTTCCTTTAAATACACAGCTATTTCATCTTCTCCTATTCCCCTATTTTCTTCTCTTCTCCAGGCTAAACACCCCCAGTTCTTCAGACAGTTTTCTTATGATAGGAGCTTGAGACTCATCACCAACTAGCTTGTCTTCCTATGGGCAATCTCCAGTCTCTCAACATCCTCTCTGAATGGGTACCACATAATAAACTATACAGCCTAAACAGCGGAGAACACGATTGTTAGTCCTAAATACTAATTTTTCTCTTCTTGTTGCCATCTAAGATTATTTTAGCTTACGAGATCATCATCCAGTTCAACTCAACCATTATAAAGATGTACAAACTGAGATCCAAGTTAGTGCTTGTTAGTGGCACAGATGGGGCTAGCAGAAACTGGAACATCTCAAGAAAGATCTAATCAGAGCCCCTTTTTACTCTGTCATGCTAAGGCCATGAGACTAAACCAATCACCTTATCAATATGAAATCCACCATGGTCTTTAAGTACTTTCCCATTTTGCTAGCCAAAGAACAAAGTCCATTCTCTCATCCAGCATTTTACAATAATAGGAATGTCACTAAGCTGTTGAGTCAAACACAAAATCTAATGATCTTATATCATGTGCAAAAGAATACTGCAGGTTCCAGGAAACATTGATAACAATACTACAAACCGCAAGAAAAACTTTTACTTAGTATTTAATTGTATATGTTTGTCTTTTCAGCCCTATTGGGACTGTTCCAGATCCTTGCAAGTTTCCTATTACTGGCAGAGAAGAGAAGGCAGCAAGTGAGCAGGGCTGAACCTTGTCATCCTTGAAAGAACTGAAGGGCTATGGGATTTAAGACTGATTTTTCTACATTGTTTCTTGGAATCTCCTAACTCAAGCATTAGCTCCCATCAAGAGGCCTTACTTGATTCTTCTTTTCCCAGTTTTCAACACAGCTTTATTAGATTATTTTTCTCTTGTGCATTTAAAAATAATTTTCTGAGAAGGGGTACCTAACATAAATGTTAAGAACCTCTATCTTAGAGGAAGCCCACGTTGCCAGTCATTTCCTTTTAGAAATTATTTTATTATTTTACATTATTTTAAATTATTTTACATATTTTATTTCCTCTCTATTTCCAATCACTTTTTATTTTGAAAATATATTGAATTTACTTCTCTGTGATGAGATTGTATCCCTCTCATAGAATATAAGCTCCTCAAACGTCAGGGCTGGGTTTTTTTGTCCTTGTATCCCTAGGGGACAGCACACAGTAGCTGGCACCTGGGGGTGCTTTAATAAATGCTTACTCATGATTGGCATGACAACTCAAGAACACAGTGCTTGTAATTACATAAATATTTTTATTGATGAAATATTCAGTGAATTCTTCCAAGCACCACTCTCTCTTCTTTTTAGGATTTTCTTTTTTTTTTATCATTGACTGACAAAATTCCTTTTATGTATCTGAACTGACCCATGATAAGTGAAGAATTCATTTAAACAGACCACACAATAGACACACTGGGGATGCAGCTTACTCCATATATCCCAATATTGCCCAGAAAACATTCAATATCTAAATATAAAACAATGCTGCAAAACTTAATGCAGGTAAAATCAAGATATATATACTTACATGAATAGGCTTCTTTCCTATAAACTTTCCTGTCTTTTCCCACAGCCCTGGAGAAGATAATTTTGCATTTTCATGGTTTCATTTGTGTCCTCCTTTGTTCCTAGGCTGGTTAATGCTAAGACCGCTAGATTATGTTGCTAGGCAACTATGCAGCCTCTGTGGGGCTTCATGATGCACTAATAATTCTCTGCAGTGCACCCGTTTAAATGCAGTCCCTTATTAAAACACCCTGCTGCCTTTGTACAAGAGGTCAGTAGGGAATTCTTCACATTAACATACATTTCTAGAATAAAGCTAGAAAAAAATTAAAAGGATTTTTGGAAAAAGAAAGAAGTTTGGAGAGAAGCCATTAGCACTAGTCAGAAAAGGATAAAAAAGAAAGACCTCTTGATTTCCATTGCTGTATTATATTCATACATTTCTAGAGGAACAGCCTTAGACAATGAAAATGAAATTGAATCCCCTAAAGACAAAAAAAAAAAAAAAAATTAATGCAAATAAGTTCTCCAGTCCTTTTTAAAAATCAATAAACTTGTTTCTACTCTCAACCCCAAAGAAGAGATTCAGTCTATCAATTTAATCACACACAGGCCTAAAGTGTTTATGCAAATTATTTTGGAGTACTAAACTAAAATTCCAATTTTAAATAAAATTCTGGGGGCAGCTAAGTGGCGCAGTGGATAGAGCACCAGCCTTGAATTCAGGAGGACACGAGTTCAAATCTGGTCTCAGATACTTAATACTTCCTAGCTGTGTGACCCTGGGCAAGTCACTTAACCCCACCTCAGAAAAATAAATAAATAAATAAATGATGAAATTCTGGTCAATTCCACCTAAATTCCCCATGACATCTCTGAATAGGTCAAAGCAATACAAACTTTTAAGATTCAAGAAGGACATTTATTAGATCAGTAGACATATTCATGCTTCAATTAAGGACTGGCTTAATTCAATTCAACAAAAATTTATTGGCTTAAGTAAAAACAATGGACTTAGGTATTAAGAAGAAGGGCATTCAAACTACTGCTTCAAACACTTATTAGCAACGTGAACCTGGGTAAATCATTTATCTTGTTAACCTCAGTTTCCTCACCAGTAAAATGAATTTTTGAGCTTTCATAAAGACTTCTAAGGTTCCTTCTGGTTTTAAATCTATGATTTGGTATGAGTTAAGAACAACAACTCAGAGTTTAGCAAAGTCTTTCTGTAGATATACTTTTTAAACTTTGAGATGCAATAATTTCTGAACAGCACATGTCCCATGAGGGGGCCACTTAACAATTATTCCCTTTCTTCAAGTATTAAGACTGTGAACTTTTTGGGAACAGGGAATGCCTTTTGCCTTTCTTATCTCTGTGCTTATCACACAGTACCTGTGTATTTAGTAGTTACTAAATTCCTTCTGGTTGATGTTAGAAGAAAGATAAGTGTAATTCTATCTCCTATCCAGTACTTAGGAACTATTAAACTTTACCTAAGAACTGGAATGCAAACATTTTTCCCCCTTAAATATCCAGTTAACATAAAAGTTTTCTATTATTTAAGAAACAAATTTTTTAAAGGTACAAATACTTAAAATTAGCATACTGAGAACCAATGATCCATACAGACCAACAGGATGGCTGACATGGTCATGAAGGGACAGTCTGAACAGATATATCATCAGTGGTTCCCTCTAATGTTCATCTCAATCAATTAGAAATTTACCTGACAGATTAACAATTTTGGTCCTCTCCAACACAAACCCATTTAAACATTTTTTATGTCCTGACTTTTTGTTTAAAATCGTACTTGAAGTATTGAGTTTCATTATCACTACTCACTGTATAATACAGTATTTAATTTAATTTAATCCAAAAAATAACTCATCAGGTTCAGAGTTTTTGCCTTGATTGGTCTTTTAGTATTTTGGGAAACAGTCCATATGTTTACCATATCTATATATTCCATGGTCTTAGAATTTCTATAATTTTGGTTTTTTTATCTTCCTATTCCAGAGATTCTTAAGTAATATTTGTGATATAAAAACAACAACAACAACAACAACAAAACCCCACAATGTTTTGATAATTGTATTTAAATATAATGGGTTTACTTTTTGATTCTATCTAAAACACTATTATGCATGGAGGCCTACAAACATCTCTAGATAGATAGATAGATAGATACATACATACATACATAGAAATTAAAAAAGAAAAAAAGGAAGGAAGGAGGGAGGGAAGGAGAAAGGGAGGGAGAGAGGAAGAATAGTTAATAACCTCTTTCCAACCAAAGATATTTTATCTCTTGTCATTTTTTTAAAAGTATCTTTAAGGTAATTTGGTACAGTGGATAGAGAAACCAATGCCTTAGTAAAACTTAGGTTCAAGACCTGTCTCTGACATATAATGGCAAATAGCTTTATTGCTCAGCAACCCAGGATATTATTCTATAGGGGTAGATTTCCTCATTGGTTCTATTAAAAGAAAAAAAAAAATCACTATTTCCATGAAGAAATTAAAATGATTTTAAATTACCTTTCAAGATTATGATATATATGTATGGAGATGCAGGTTTGCTATTGCAATTCATAAAACTAAAGGTTGGGGATAGGGGAGAATGTGTGTGAATGTATGTGATATACTGGTTAAAAAAAAAAAAAAAAAGGTACCTACACAGATGAAATAGCAATTCATTTGAAGCACTGAAGAAATTAGTTAATTTTAACTTACATAAAATGCAAAACCCAATTCAATTTCACACTTCAAACTGACTATTGATTTGTCCTCATTATTTTTTAAAGGAATTAGTAGTGAAGGATGTGAAAGACATTACAAAGTTAAGAGAACACATGTTTCATGACAAAATTTAGCTACGAAGTTATAAAATGCACAGATGTACAATCATTTTCTAGATGTCATGATGATGGATACTGACTGTGCCTAAAATTGTTCTATTTTTCCTTTTACTTTTAGCTTTTCCTAAAATCTTTAATCATTTTATTCACTCTTAACCTGGATTTTCTTCTTTTTTTTTTACTTGCCAGAAATAGAAATCTAGGTTCAGATGCAACAAAGCTTTCTATAAGCATTTGGGAATTTATTCCCCCTTGCCCCATCTTCTTTTTTGTTTGTTTGTTTTTAGGTAAGATCTGACATTTGTTACAGAAATAGTAGGCTGTATGATCTGGTGGGAAGTCTACCCTGATCTTGAAAACTTTTCTGAGCTACAGTTTACAGCAATGATTATCTTTAAAATATAATTATCTTATAATTGTAATGAGGGTATATTAACAGACTTGTCCATATTGAGGCTCATCTGTTTTGTTTTGTTTTTTCTTTGCCTATTCATACTCTCCCTGTAAAATATCTCTCCAGCTTGGGCCCATCTGTTTGGCATTTTAAAACTCAAAAGAGTTAGTATCAACAGCAAAACTTGAGAGATTTCAATGCTCAGTTCCTGCCCCCTGTCTTCACCTTTCCAAATCATTTTAAAATTTGCTAACCATGGAACTTCTGTGTACCAAGTAAGAAGTTTAAGTCATTAGATTAAGAACGCAAAGGGAAAAAAAATATATATATATATTTTTTACAACTTCTGCCAAAGATGTTCCTTATGAAGCATTTTTATTGGTGATTTAAATACTTGAATATTTATCAATGTGCAAAGGACATGAATTAGGAAGATAAAGCTAATTCATTAAGTTAATGGAATCATCTAATAGACTAGAATGATTAAGTAAATCTAACAAAATATATAGGCATAAATGTAAATGATTTTAATTTTTGATAAATTGGTGATTTTATTCTGTTTCATTATTATCATTTCATTCTTATCTTCAAATGGAAGAGAAAATTTAGGGACAAAATAATATAGCTTCATATAGCTGGAAGAAACCTTAGAGGCCATAAAGTGCAATTTTCTCACTTTACAAATGAGGAAACTGAGACTTGGTTTAAGTGATTTGCCCAGAGACACACAAATAGTATATAACTTTAATATAGGATTTGAATTCAAGACTCCAAGCTAGAATGTTTTTATCTTACTCTTTTACTTTTATTATGATAGAAACTTGTATGCTTATTATATAATAACCTAAAGATCATTTTTTAAAATGCCAGCTGAAAGCTGTCTCTTCCTACTGTTTCTCTTCTCTATTGCCTCTCTGAATCACCGATCAATGAAGCATCTTGGACATACTGCCATAAAAACCACCACAGGAAAGAGTAAATGCCCTAGCTGGGAAAGAGTCATTGACTAGCTAGCATTTTATTAGTGTTGAAAGATATAATTTGGGGGGGCTAAAGAGCAGTATGCATGGAACCTACATCGTGTCTGTGTGTTCTTCATGGCAACCTTCCCCTGAGCAACAAGTTTCTTTACCAAAATATTTTCTTTTTCCTTAGGATTCCTAGTGATCCTCTATTCTAGCTATATTTTTATTTAGAACATTTCCAGCCTGTTGAGTTCCTATTGGATTCCAATTCTCCTTAATGATTATGTTTAAATTATGTGTAATTTGCAACTCATAAGCATGCCATATCTACCTTCATCTGAATTACTTATAAAAATGTTAAATATAAGGGCAGCTAAATATTATAATGGATAAAGCACCGGTCCTGAAGTCAGCAGGACTTGAATTCAAATTTGATGTTAGATAATGACTAGCTATGTGACCTGGGCAAGTCACTTAACCCCAACTGCCTCAAAAAAAAAAATTAAAAATAATAGGGCTGCTTGGGTACTCTACTGGAATCCTCCTTCCAAATGACATGATTTCACTCAATGACAATTACTCTTTGGATCCATCATTTGTAATTCCATCTAAGTGTATAGTCTATTTTTTTTAAAGCATACACACACCCCCTGCTTTTGTCCATAAGAATAGCACAAGAGGTCAGCAAATGCTTTGCTAAAATCTAGTTAAGTAATATTTTTATTGTTCTCTAGTGATCTAACAGTGTCAAGAAGTGTTCCTGAAGCCATGGTGGCTCTTTTGTGATCCCTTTCTTTTTTATCCTTTCATTAATTGTCCTTTTTATAAGAAGAAAAACTATAAAGATATACTGGAGTACAATTCTTCATCTTAGCTCTTAAAAGTCAACATTTTATCATTTTGCTTTTGCTTAATGGGAAGAGAGGTTCATACATTTTAGGAATTCACTATAATTCTAAATTTAGAAGTCACTAGAACACTAGAACTAGAAGGTACTTTAAAAGTCATGTAAATCAAGTATTTTAATATGGGCAACTATTTCCAACATATTTACATTACATATTACTTGAATATTTCTAGTTACTATCCATTTAAGACAACTATTAATAGAGAACTCACTTAATATGCTCCTGAAACTCCAACAGTGAACCAGTTTTAGATGCTATTACATTCACCTTAGAAACCCTAAATTACCTATAATTAATAATATTTTTAGGAATAACTAAAAAACTGATTAGTAGGGATTGTTCTAATATGAATATAATAGTATCATTTTACATGAGATCACTAGGAATATCATATATGATCATTCTTTTCTAAATATCTATCATAACAGAATTGAAAGAAGGTCCCAAACTAGATGGATTAATTGGGCCAACATCAAGAAAGGGTAGTAATAATGTAGCATGGAGACTAGATTTGAAGTCAGACTATCTGGGTCTAATGCTGTCCATTTATTTTTATTCATATTTTATTTATTTGTTTGTGTGTTTGTTTACTTATTTATTTATTATATTTTATTTATCCATCCACAAGTGTTTCTGTAGCACCTACTATGTATGTGCCAGACAATATAAGTACTTTGGTTATAAGGATGCTACATGGAAATTGTGTATAAGTCATAATCTTGAGCAAGTCAACTTGACCAAATCAACCTCTTTGGACCTTGTCTATAAAATGGGACTCTTTAAAATAAAGGCACTGGACTAGCTCTTTAGGGAATCCCCCTAGTTTTAAATCTTCTGATTTAAGAAGTTCAGGAAAATCAATCAACCAGTATTTCTTAAGCACCTCTTAAGTTCAAGTGTATTGGAAATGCAAATATAAGAATGAACAAAATCCCTATTTACAAATTGGTTACATTCTAATGAGAGAATAAATACATATAACTCTAAAATCATTAAAGACTCAGTAGTTTAGGTATACACTAACATCAAGTCATTGAAACCTGAACTCCTACCTCTAGGAATTGAAATGAACACATAATCCACACAGTAAGGATAGATTACTTGCAGTCACTAAAAGATGTCTTCTTGATAAGTTATAAGGGTGATTTGTAGTTATTTAACTGAAAGGTTTTTAAGGAAGCCACTGAAAGAAAATAATAAAGTTAAGTAAGTCAGGAGCCTAGAAATCATGTTTTGAAAACATACGGATGTGACAAAAGTAATATAGACCAATGTAATTTAAAGAGAGGGTCATTTGGAAACTAGGAAAAGGTGAGGATTACTGAAGAAATAACCTGTACTGAGGCCCCATGTCCTGACCAAGTGATACAAAATATAGACAATCCTTTCCCCATTTTTACCTGTCAACACTAATTCAATGCTAGCTAATTGACACCTATGTTTCAGCATCAGAACTTTTACCCACTCAATTGAAAGTTTTGACAAAAAGTTGTTTTGAGATGATCCACAGGGTGATGACTCAGAAGGAAACAATGAAAAAAGAAAGTAGGAGGAGGTAGCTGTCAAAAAAAAAAAAAAAAAAAAAAAAAAGCCCTGATTTTTTTTCAATCCAGATAATCCATAAATAACTACTACCATTTTTTAAGCAAAGGACTTTGACTTTTCTTTCCACTCTTATCGCTGCCTCATCTCTTCCCCAAAACTTCTCAGGTACGTTCTATCTAGAATGTTGTCTTGTTGCTTCTATTCCCATATATCAACCTTTGGAAATATTACCTGTTTTTCAAGAATCAGATTTAAGTGCTGCTACTCTTTGGGCAGGCACTCCATAATTGTCTCCTAACCATCAGTAGCCTCCCATAGCCCTAGGTACTTTTTTCAACACTTAACTCTTTCTAACCTATATTTAGATAACTGTATACCTGTTTTCTTTCTAAATATACCTTGGGAGAGAAGCCTATTTTTATACCCCCTAGAGAGCATAGAATATAGTAAATAATAAATAAAATTTTGCTGAAACTTTTGTTAGAATTTCTTAGGAGTAAAGTAAATAAAGGATAAAGACAATAATCAGTTTCAAGATTTTTAAATTTAAATTTGCATGAATAAAAGCTGTGATGAATCTTTCAGAGATTTATGTGTGGCTGACAAAAGATATTTTTAAAAAGAAAGAGTCTGTCTGGTTTTGTAACAGTTCTAAGAACAATGAGATACTTTTGAATGTCTCCCATAACCACCCTAACTTAATTCTATCTTTCTCTTGTCTGTCTCCTCCTAAGTCTTCCACAGATGACCCATAAAATAGTGGTTTCCTGGAATGCATTATGTAAGTACTAATTATCACACATGGAAGTTAATTTTCAATATTAAAAATCAAGTGAATCACAAAATAAAACTTCCTTGAGATTACACATTTAGACATGTCATCCAAAGCAACCCCCAAAGCTTAATTGTCACAACTCCTTAATTATGACCTCCCTACTTTCAAATTTCTCCCTAAATAATCATCTCCAACTACATAGCTCCTAATAATTTTGCTAAAACTTCTGAACAATCTCCAATGAATACCAATTTTCTATAAAAACAGAACTCAAACTCAGCTGTAGAATCTGCCTTTAGCCTACTTTTTCAGGCTAACTTCACACCTTTCTTTTGTGCAGTTTTATGTTCCAACTAACGGTACACTTGGACTTGGTATCCCACTTTCTGCCTCTGTGCCTTTGCAAAAGGTATGGCTCATGCTGGGACCATCCCCTTGCCTCAGAATTCCTTGCTTCTTCTGCTGCTTAGCTCGTGTGGCACTGTATAACATGGAAAGACAACAGAAGAAATGGGGAAGTTTAACTTGAAAAAGAGAAGATTTGGGGGACAGTCCACATAGATATGTCCAAAAATGTGAAAAGTAGCCCTGTAGAAAAGGCAAGTGATTTTTTTTTACTTGGTTCCAGAGCACAAGACTAGGAGCAAAGAATAAAAGTTGTAGATAGATTTCAGGCATGGTGAAAGCAAATATTAACAATTACAATTGTCTAAATGTGGAATGAGCTGCCTTGGAAGATAATGAATTTCTAAACACTGGAAGTGAAAGCTTAAGGACCACTTCCAGGGACAGTATAAAAGGAATCCCTGTTCTGTACACCAGAAAACATTTGAAGTTCCTTCTAATAGGTTAGCATGAGCCAAACTGACTTGGTCCAAGTTTTAATTGATGAAGAAACAAGCATTCTTTCTCCACATTCCATTCAGAATATGCCTATTTTCATTATTATTATTACTGCTGTTATTTTTATGTACTGGATCTATGATTTCATTAGCATGAGGAATCTCCATCATTGCCAATCTACAACTATTCTATAACAGATTACTGAGTGGGGCACCAAGTGACTTGCTTACTTGGGTCACACAGCCTCAAGTGTTCCTATCAAAAACTAGTTCTCATACTACTATGTAACACTCCATCACTGCTATTTGGCTAAATCTAAAGTAGGTTCCTTCAGTTCCTTAACACTCACTTTAAATTGAATCATCCATCAAGTTCAAGGCAACTTTAGCATCATGGAAAATAAGGAAATGTTTTTTTGAAAAGGTTATGGTATGTGCTAAACAGACATTGAAAATTAAAGGAATGAACCCCTACCTTGGAGTAATTATTACACACTCATCTCAGTGAGAGACCTTGCTGCAATCCTGAACCCACACAGAATTTAATTTTATGCTCACTGTGCAAGGCTGCCCACACAGTGACACTAAGAACTACCTATTGAAGCATTAGGCCTGACAGGTGGTTTGGATTTTTTTTTTTTAAATTTCAAATGCAGATTCATCTTATGACAGCAAATGAAGCTTAAGCCAGAGCTAGGACTTCATGTACTAATGAAAAAATATTATGCTTCAGGCAGCTGGGTATTTATAAAGAACACTGTGCTTGCATGAATTTACTTCAAACTGAAAAAGGGGAGGGGGAAACTCATTAAAATTTCAGCATAAATTTAATCACTGTCAATCACCCCCTTCCTCAAGCCATATGGCAGCATTTTCTATGCAATCATTTAGGAAGACAGGAATGTGTGCCATCTAGAAGCAGTTTTTCCAAAAGGGAAACAAAGAAACAGCTTACAGTACAGGCACAAATGCTAAATTAGCAGTTTCATTGTGTTAAACAAAGCCTGTGGATTTTACTCACTGACTATTCAGGAAGAAAATCCATTGTATAAACAAAGCAATCCATGAAACTATTATTGTGGCCCAATAGAAGATTCAGTGAACGGGAGATTAAAAAAAAAAAAAGAAGTTAATTGACAAGTTACATTGGTATAGTTTGAGCTTTTAGTATTTTTACACAGTACCTACCTTCCCATGTATTACCTCATTTGATCTTCACACCAACCTTGAGTTGGCATGGGAATGTCAAGATCTATTGTCCTTATTTTAAAAGCTCATAGGACTAGTAGAGATCGCCTCGTACAACTCTTCCTTTTCTGCAAATTGAAGTCCAGAGCAGCTAAGGGATCAGTCAACAGAAGTGCTTGAAAATGAACCCCAAAATCTCAAGTCTCGGCTTCTGTCCACTGTGTTCTACTGCCTTTGTTTAAAGCAAACAAAAGTAAAACTATTATAAGAAGCAATCTTGAAGACTGGACAAAACTAAGCCTACCAATATGCCTTCCAAGAATCTGATATGGATTATAGAATGCTCTTAGGGGAGTAATGTGTACGAGGTTAGAAAAGATGGTGCGGTTTTTAAATTTTATTTTAAAACTTTGATAATATTTTATTTTTTCATATGCATGAAGATAGTTTTCAAAATTCACCTCTGCAAAATCTTGGCACCTGTGTAGAAAACAGATTTGATGGGTAAATGTGTGATGCAGGGAGACTAATTAGGAGACTAATTCAATAGTCTAGAATCAAAGATGATGAAAGCTTGAACTAAAAAGGTGATAGCTGTGAGAGTAAAGAAGACATATGTAAGAGATAATGTTAAGAAAAAAAGCAATAGGATTTAATAAGGCAGCAGATATGTGATGTGGAGGAGAATAAAGGCTTGATGAAGCTAGATGTGACTGGAAGGATGGTGATACCATCCACAGATACAATAAGTCTGGAACAGGGATGAGTTGGGGATACAAGAGGTCAGGAAGATAACAAATTTAATTAAGTTTAGAGAAGCTTATCACCCAGAGGTTGGACACTAGGTGATGAATTTTTTGGCCACAACAACTAATCAAATTGTCTGCAGTCTGGATCAGTACAGAGTCCCACACAAAGGACACCATGGGCAATACTGAAATTGAAAACAAAGTGCATTCTTTAATACTTCACTAGCTATTTTCTTTCTTCTCAGATATAAAAGAAAAGAAAATAACAGATGGTCTGGGTTACTCAGAGTCAAGGATTAGCAGAAAGAGCATCACAGAAGGCCAAGCATTGAGAAATTTTGGATTAGTGGTAAATTCATTACTGAAACAGCTGTCTAGTCCAGGATAGGTAAGGAAGCAAATAAAGTCAGGGTATGGTAACAGATAGGATGAAAGAAAGAACTGAAAGAACGAAAGACCACAATAGAGAAGAAGATCAAGTTTCAGATAGAAATTAGGGAATAGAAGGCAAAGAGAAGGAAATTTTAGAGTTCAGGGCCTTGGAGGTGGTGCCATTCTTAGTGATTGTCTAAGTGTCTCTGTATCTCAGTGAGTACCTTGGAGAAGGAAGTCACTAGACGAAAAGGAACTATTGAGATCAGAATTTAAGATGTATACTGAGGATGCTCAGAAAAACTTTCCAGTCCTAAATAATAAAGAGAACCAAAAAGAGGTATTCATATTGTAGTGTTAACGGGAGCATGGATTTGGAGCTGGTAGGAGCTCATCCCTTCTTTTTGCATTTGAGGTAACTGAGGCACAGGAGGCAAATTAACTTGTTCAAAGTCACATATCGCATAAGTATCAGAGGCAAGATTTAAATTAAGTCCTTTGATACCAAAGTTAAGTATTCTTTCTACTTGGTTTTCTAGTGTGTTCTACAATCAGCACAGGACCATCTTTCAAAGTACTCTATAAAAGATGATGCTCTCAGAATCAAAAAATTCCTCAAATTGCCATCATCAGTTCCCAGTATACAAATGAATGGTATCTTTTTTCTCCTTATAAAATAGAGAGAAAGGATAATACAATTAATCTTAATTAGAGCATTCAAAGGACAGAAAGAAATCTAGTAGGATCTATGTATATACTGATCAGAGGATAAAGGAAAAACATATATTTAGTTTAGTTAGGGTTTCATTGTCCAAAAAAAAAAAAAAAAAAAAGGAAGTGAAAGCTGACAAGGAAGGAATAGTTGATAAGCTGCCATAGACAAAAAAAAAAAAATTTAATTTATGTAAATGAATTTACTCAAATACAACAGATGGAAAGACTGTTAAATTGGTTTTGTGAGTGTTGGTTGTTTAGTAATGAATTTCTTACTATAACAATGAAAATCTCCATCAAGGATGAAAATGTCTACCTTACTCATCTTCTACAGTTATAAGCTCAGAGGGCCCTAAGGAATCATGTAGTTCAATTCCCTTATTTTCTATAAGAAACTTGTGCCCTCTGCACTGAGAGAGAGAACTACGGGGACACTGAGAAATAAGAGGACCTGGATCTAAATTCTGATACTGCCAATTTACCCTTGTCTAACCTTAAGCAAGTTCCTCTTATGGCTTAATTTTCTTCCTCTGTGAAATCAATTAGGTATTAGCAGCAGAAAGCAGTCAGTTCAGTTAATAAGTATTTATTAAGCACCTACTACATGGTAGGCAATCTGACCTGGGAATAGAAATTGAGATTTGCTGCTAATTTTTTTTTTTTCTGAAACCTAATCAAGTACTCTTTCACTATATCATAAATGTAAGTATAACAAGAGCATTTGAGTCAGAAAGAATGGAATACAGAATGTTTATCCAGAAAGGTTTCATTTTCTAAAAATCAATTAATCTTACTATTTTTAAATACTTAAAAAAGGAAGTCTCTCCCAATAAGGTTTTACATTGAAATGTAAAGAGATTATTCAATGAATGAATCATGTCTTAATTATTTTTCATTATGACATGTTCATTTGGTTGCAAATACATGATTGATTCTTTGTACCATATAACAACAGCTGTTTGCAATGTTCTCTCCCCAATACTCTATTAACACTCTCTCTGCCACTTATATATTCTATACCAAGTTGGACATTTTCCTACTTCTATGGGCCATAAGATCTACAAAATCATTTGCTAAAGCAACCTCCCACTGCTTGAGTTGTACAGGTTGATAATTTTGCATGGCTATCAAATGATGTTAATATAATCAAATGGCCATTGGTGGAAAAAAAAGGTTCTCCGTCCCTTACCTCACCAAGTTTGAAATGATTATATTCCTTCAGTATTCTGCCCACTCAATCTGTCAATGATCAAGGCTTTCATACTTATGAGCAGCAAGATTAAAATTAATAGAAAGCATTAAAACCATAATTTATTAGCATTTTCTACCTTTTTTTTTTTTTTTTTTTTTGGCTATTCTGCCACTGTCACTTTAGAAGTGGCAAGGGGGCTGTACAGGACTCAAGACCATTTTTAAAAATTATTTCCTTTGTTTCAACTGTTTCTATGTCAAATGTCCAGCCTACTAGTGACAATCTTATGATTATATGCTTACTATAGCTGATTCTCAAAAGCTACAAATTAGAAACTTTTTTTTCAAGAGTGGAATGTTGTTTTTTAGAGATTCTTTTTTAGTAGACAAATCTTTTTGCCTGTCATAAATTTGATAGGTTATTTCATCATATGAATGACTAATGCAGGAATTCAGTAAAACAAGTACTTTGCATTTTCTACTTAAATAGTACCTTCTGTCCCAAATGTCAAAATACTCAATAAGCAATCAAAAAACCCTACATCTCAGTAGATTTCCTAGCACCTTTTAAAATATGCAGTCAAAACACTGTCATCTATTTATCCACAATAAAGAGATTATCGAGGACCCCTGAACTACCCCTAAATGTGGGACCAACATTGTTGGGCAACTCTATTCCCTGCCTAATGCTACTTTTACATCATAGGTCAAAAGGTGGAAAAGAACGATTTTAGTCAAGAGGAAGTAAGAATCTTACAGGGCAACTATTTTGGCAATCCCCATAGCCTATACCCATTTCTGCAGCTAGGTGGAGCAGGGTAGAGCACCAGCATTGAATTCAGGAGGACCGGAGTTCAAATTGAGTCTCAGACACTTAACACTTCCTAGCTGTGTGACCCTGGGCAAGTCATTTAACCCCAGCCTCAGGGGAAAAAAAAAAAAAAAAGATTTAAGGGCAGGGAGGAGTATCTTTGGTCACGAGGAATCAGAAAGCCCTGAGGGGCAATACTGTTTTGGTCACACAATTTCCAAAGGATTGAGGCCTTTTCTTTAAATCTCTTAAATCTTTTAGTGTTTTTTTTTATCTACAAAACAAATAACATCAATTACTAAGTATTGTTCCATTATCAAGGATGAGCCAAACTGTTAATATCTATAAGATTATATTTACATAATTATATTACATTACATAATATTATATCTGTAAAGTATCCAGAAACACAAACATCAAATTTTTTGTAAAATGTTTAAATTGTAATGAAGTAAAAATCCTGAATATTTTACTTATACCCTATCTGCATCCAAAATGGACTTGAGGCAAATAATAGAACATGAATTTCCTAAGCTGTCATTTTGATTTTTCTAATGCAGACAAAATGGTAAAAATATCTAGCAAAACAAATGAACAGTGTTCAAGAGGAGTCATAAGTAACTATAGTACATTTGAAGTTCAACTTATAAAAGATGACTCATTCTTGGAGCAAGAAGCAAAAAAATTGCAAAGCTCCCCACCCCCTTGTCATATATACTGGTAGGAGGTAATAAAAGGAGAATGAAGCGTACTTTAGAGATCAAATAGTGGAGAAATATTAAGGACTCAATAAAGCAAACTTATCTTTGTGTAGAATTCATCTTTATCATGATCGGCAAAAACTTATGAAAGTACTAAAAATGTTCTTGTGAAGCTACAACTATAGCAGTGAATTTTAGCGCCTTTTATGAAAATGATCTGCAACACTGAGACAAGTATGGAGACAAATGTCAATTGTGTGATTGCCCTATAAATGTGCAATGTTCAGGGGTGGTATTGTGGAAAGATATTAGAATTACATTTAGCAATAGGCACACTCAGCCTAAGGACTATAATTTTGAAAATATTAGAACCACAGCAAACCAAATTAGACACAAATAATACAGACACACATAAATATATAGAGAGATGTACGTATATTATCATTTAATAGGTATGTGATCTCTTAATTGACTACCATTCACTCTATGTAGAGAGTAAAAACTTTAAAAAGTGGTGTAATCTATATCTATCTATCTATACACATATATTCACATATGTAAAAACAAATACAAATGACAAATGTCATTTGGAGATGGGAGGGGAAGCAAATTAATTTTTAATGGAAAATAGTAAAAAAGCAAAAAAAGGCTTACTAAAAAATGAAATTAAATGGATCATTTTGGAAAAACCTGAGAAGATCCGTATAAATTGATGCAAAAGGAATTGAGTAGAACCAAGGGAATAATGTATACAATAACAACACTGTTAAAAAAAACAAAACAGAAAACTTTGGAAAAAGTTAAAAACTTTGGTCTCTACAATAGCCAATCATGATTACAGAGGTCCTACAACACAGAACGTTCGCCATCTCCTAACTGGAAGGTGACAGACTCTAAGATGAATGTTAAGAAGGTTCCTGCCAGATTTTCTTTTACATTTACTATATATAATATCCTACTATTGCCCAAGGTCCATCTGAGTAAAAACCTAAGAAGGTGTTGTTTTTTTTTCCCCTTATATGTAGTACCACCATTCATACTCAAAGCCTGCAAAGAAGCATTGATCCTATCTTTTCCAGGAAAATGTTTTCATTTTAGCAGTCCTTTTCAAAAGGACAACAAACAATTCCACAGAGAAAAAGGGAGTAAAAATCCAGAACATCCTTTATGGTCAAACTGAACAAAGACTATTGGTAGTGTAATAGGTGCACTGCTGGGCCCAGACTTAGCAAGAACTGACTTCAAATATACCTTCAAACACTTACTGCTTGTGACCCTGGGCAAGTGACAACCTTTGCAGGTTATAGCTTCCTCAACTATAAAATAAGGACAATAAACATCATTTACACAGCAAGGCTGTTGTAAGGATCAAATAAGATAACGTTTTTTAAAAGTGCTTAGTGCAGTATCTAGCATATAGTAGGCACTATTAAAAATGTTTATTCCCTTCCCTTTACCACTGACAAAAAGGAGTACTATTCTAGAAATGAAAAATAATTGGATACCTTGAAAGGACCTTTCAAAAATAGATTTATTTTGTGTATCACTCTCTTCCTGATGAAGGCTAGAAAATTTAACACAACAGGGCAAAAAGCAAATCAAATAATGAAGGATAACTCATAAAATCAAATGCAATTCAAATAGCCCTAATAGGACTACTTTTGCAACTGATATATAGCTATCAGATTGAGTTTTCAAAATTTAAAATAGGAAATAAGCTGTGAAACTAAGAACAGCAAAGACATGCAAAAGCAATTTAAAGCAACCAACCTTAAAATTTAATCCAAATTACTCAAGAACAGGTTTGCTTAACAATATTATTAACCTAATATAATCTTTGTTAAATCTTAACTTATTCATAAGCAAATTATTCAGGCCTCTAATTAACTAGTTTGAAACTTCTTCACTGTACTCTTTTCCCTACTTTTGGCCTTCATGCTGTTCTTTAATATTTCATGTAAATTCTTGAGTTATTAACTTAAAATCACAAAAACTTTACTACTACAAGGTTCATCTAAACAGGCAACGGGGATTAAGTGACTTGCTTGGGGTCACACACAGCTAGGAAGACTTGTCTTTTTTTTTTTTTTTTTAATGCTAGATCACAGAGTGTTTTCATTTGTGTCTGTTTTTGGTTTTTTCCTTTTCTTTTATTATGTTAACTTTAATAACATTTATTTATATTTCTATTTTTATTAGTATTAAAAATAATTTTTATTGTTTTCATTTGTGCCTGCCTTTTTCTCTTTATTAAATTTTTCTTTTAATTTTCAAAGCATATGGACAGATAATTTTTCAACACTGACCCTTGCAGAGCCTTGTATTCCAAATTTTCCCCTCCTTCCTCCCTACTTCTTCCCCCTCCCCTAGATGGTAAGCAATCCAATATATGTTATACCTATTAAAATATAGCACTAAGTGTCTGGGGCAGGATTTGAACTAGGTCCTCCTGACTTTAGGGCCAGCACTCTATCAACTGCACCATCTATCTGCCCCTAAATCTCCTCTTTCTTGTAATTGAGGGTAACTGGAGCCCTGACTGGTAATACAGTAAGCTAATTAGCTTGCTAAATTTTGCTACGCAAAAACCCAATTCTCTGACCTTCCTTCACAATTCTATTCATTATCACATGATGTTGAATGGTTAAAAAATAAATTATTCGCTGTCAAATATTTTTGCTAAAGTCATATTTATATAGATCAATGACTTCTGTGCTTGTTCAAAGTACCTCATACCTTTCTTTCTGATTTATGTTTTTTCATCTTAAATAGTGAATAGAGTTTTTTGTTTATTTTTGTTTGTTTTGGGGAATTTCTGATTGAGTCAACAGCATCCTATTTTTCTACCACAATCGATCAATTAATTAAATAGAAATGAATGTTGAAAACTATCTTTACATATATTGAAAAAATAAAATACTAAATCTTTGAGATATTCATTTTACAATATTATTATGGAATAGTATCAATTATTCTCCAAGTCTTATTTTAGCTGCATTGATTTTGTTTGTGCAAGTTTTAAAACTTCATGTAATTTAAATTGTATACTTTTTTCTTCTATGATCTTTTCAGTTTCAAGTTTGGTCATTAACTCTTCCTCTTTAAAAGCATACATATAATTGTTTCCTTTTAATAAATTGTGTACTTTATCTATTGCAATCAGTTTCTTAAATTATATACTAGATCACTTTGATTACTGCTTTGGGGTATAGTTTGAAATGCAATATTAGTACATCCATTTTCTTTCTCTCCCTTCCCCCATTTTCCTCTTGACCTTTTCTTCTTCCATTTATATTCTATTATTTTTTCTAGTATTATAAAGTAATACTTTGAAACTATGACTGTCATGACTCTGAGACAATATTAATTTAAGTAGTATGGTCATTTCTTTTTTATATTGGCTCACTCTATTCATGAATAATTACTACTTCACTAATTATTTTGGTCCTTCTTAGCATAAAAATGTTCCCTAGTTATGTACTTCAGTAGATAAACTCCCAAGTATTTTACATATTTTGTAGTTGACTCGTATGAAAATTGCCTCTTCTCATTGGGTTTTGGTGGAAATATAGAAAAATATTGATGACTTATTTGCACCTTTGCTGAAGTTTTTAATTTCAGATGAGTCTAGGATTCTCAGAGTCTATCATGACATCTGTACAAAGTGAGCATTTTGTTTCCATTTTTCCTATGTTTATGCCCTCTATTTCTTTTTTTCCTTTCACTGCCACAGCTAGCTAGCAGTTATGGCACTATAGCAAGTTTGCTATAGTTTCAATGGATATTCCCCCTTTACTTCTAAAGTTAACATTTAATAATTTTATCCCTATTACACAGGACCTGGCTTTTTGTTTTAGACAATTTTTTGCTCTATCATATTAAGGTTAGTCTATGTGTTCTAGAGTTACCTAATGATTTCTGCTAACCCTATTCTAAACCCAGATCTGCCTGACATCAGATGTATATTAAAACATTTAGATTTTATTATTGGAGGGGCAATCAATCCTATATTTATGACCTATTTCTGACTGCAAAAACTGATAAGAAATGTACTAATATGTTCAACCATTATTGCTGCTATTTTTTTTTTTTAAGGGCATGACATTCTAATTTTCCAGGAATCTACTTAGAATCCCTATCTCAGGTATAAGCTGTCTAAGCCTCTGTGGAAATACCTACTCCTTCCTATTTGTCCTATCAACTCCATTACTACAAAATTCCTATCCTACTGTACCTTATCCTGTCACTCTGCAGCTAGGACAACTACTATCTTCCCTTCATCCTCCTATATTGGGGATTACTTGCCATCTAGAGGAGGAGGTGGGGATAAGGAGGGAAAAATTTAGAACACAAGGTTTTGCAAAGGTCAATGTTGAAAAATTATCCATGCATATGTTTTGAAAATAAAAAGCTTTAATAAAAATAAATAAAAATAAAAACACATAAAAAAATTACATCGTGAAATATTAAATTCAAAATTTATATGAATTTGTTGTCCTGTTCCTAATATATAACATCCTTGAGATGAGTAGTGATAGGCAATTTAATAAATTCTTGATTACCTGACTCAAGTTAGCCCCTCCTTTTCCTAGCAGACTGTCTCTATGAGAAACATATATAAATGTCTGTACATACATATATATGTAAATATGTGTAAAATATATATGTACATACATATATGGTTATGTGTACACCCACATATGTCTATAATATGCATATATACGTCCTGACCTATATCTTACCATTACACCCAGATGAGTCAGGAGAAAAAAAGTGTGGCTGGTGACTTTGCATAGCTCTCCCTAACTTAAATCCAACCTACTTCTAAGCCACAGCATCATCTCCCCAATATCATGGTCCTCTGAGAAGGAAGGGCAATATTTGTGGGTGAAAATTTTATGATTTTAACTATGTAAGAAGCTCTTGTTGATCAATTTCCCTCCTGGAATGCATAATCACTTGTTTTAGTCTTAGAGAGATGCTTCAGGTAATAAGACTTCTAATGACTGTTAAGTAAAGGTCACAAAGTAGGTCTCAGGTGAGTCATGGACAGAAGCAATTCTATCCACATGACAACCACGTTATTACATGTGAAGAATCCAACAGTCTAAGTATTCCAATGTCTAAAGTCCCTTTTTATACCCAAGTCACCATTTGGGAATAGAGTGATAAGAAAGGGAGAGGCAAATCTGACAGACTGCAGTTGGTATTTTTAATCACAAAAAATTATAGTCAATATGGTCTTTGAGATGCTATAAAGGACATAAGACTTCATTTTCCAAAAAATCCTGATTTTGTCATAATATATTATGTTAGCTATTTTATAAGCATGAAAAGGAGCAAAAATTTTGCAGGGGGTTATTCCATGATTTGATCTGTGATAATACCACCCTGAACATGCACAATTTTGTATATCTTGGAAACCAAGATCTGATTGGTACTTGGATGGAAGACCACCTGGGAACACCAGCAGCTGAAGACTTAAAGTAAGACAATAGGGCGATTCAGTGTATCTCTAGAGCACTGAGCTAGCTGAGTCAGGAAAACCTAATTTCAAATCTGGTTTTACCCACTATCTGTCACTCTGGGCAAATCACTTAATATCTGCTTGCTTCAATCCACTAGAGAAGAAAATGACAAATATTATCATTGGAAGAAAACCCCATTGATAGTACTGGAGTATTATCAGACAAAGATGTCAGACGTGACAGAACAACAAAATTCTACAATTCCAAGTATAAAAATGGAGAGGTTTCATGATCTAAGCTAACAATTCAAAATGGGGAAGTCTTTACTCTGAATGTTGAATTCTGTGCAAATGAGGGCCTGTATACCCTGTTAGTTTTTTATTGCTCTAGAAGGCTACTATATGAACTTTTGAATATATAGGAAAATTATACATTTGGAGGGCAAACAAAACAGTCATACAAATTATGTTTGGATCTAGTTCTAAATCTGACTTAGGAGGAAAAGAGGATGGAGAAGGACATCAATAAAAAAAGTAAATGGAATCTGTTTTCAGAATGTGAGCACATTTCCATGAGAGAGAATTTAACTTCTCCTCTACAGACTGTCAGTTAAAAATAAATCAAAGGAGAGTATGTACATATAAAAACATGTATATATACATATTAACATTAAGTCAAGATTTTCAGAGAATAAAATCATCCACAAAAATCTTAGAAAAGAAACCCATTCAATAATGAGTTTCTTCTCAAAATGGGTTACTCTCAATGGGAATTGCTTTGAAAAGTACCCTTCCTCCTTGTATGTACTTTAGAAATGTAATTTTTGTAAAGCTGCAGTGATATTTACAGGACTTTATTTTTAATATAAAAAGCAGTATGTACTTTTCTGAGTGTATAGATCCTTGCAAAACAGGAAAAGACCAAAAAACTAATCCTAAAGACATTTGACACAGACTAAGGAATTCAGACGAAAGATTAGCAGTAATTTTGGCTTAAACCTCTAGAACAATCTCACTTCCACCCACTCTACTCAATTCTGACCCATAACAAAACAATTATACCATTCTTAAGCTGAAAATGGACAAACTCTGCCAATCACAATATATCACACTAAATTCAGCAAAATATCTTGACTGGGATTTGAATATACTAATTAAGTGTAACTGGAACATTACTGTGACTTAGATCTGAACAAAAATTCAGAGACTAAAATTATGTTCCATCCCATACTCTATCCCTTCCCAGTTTAAATCAGTACTTCCTTCATGGAATGATATTAAAGTAAATTCATAATTGGATTTTTTAAAAATTGTCTATTGAATGACAATTAGTGGTGTATGAGTTAAATTCTATAAATCTGTCACAAGGTACCAGTCCATCTCTTTTATGCTCCAGAGAAAAGAAGGTAACTTTAAAACTTTACATAGTTAATAGTTTTTGTAATAAATAGATATCAATCAATTTGATAATGCAACACATATATGAGACAGTGGACTAATCTTTAGAAGGCCACTCTTAGGAAAAGGAACATGCCTTTAAAACATTTACTGTATAACCATGAATAAGTCATTTAACCTAGGCAATTACTTAAGAACATAACTTATTAATACATAAAATTTTAGGGTAATTGCTTTTATCTATTGGCACAGAATGTTACACGAATAAAAAATGAAAATTTCTTTCAAGGCTAACTTTGGAGGCTTCCTAGTGACTTGCAAATGTTCCCAAATGCTTTTACTAGAGGATGTGAATGTCAAAGGACTTTTGTAAAATAAGACATTTTTATGTCTTCATTTGTATAGTTGAGAAGCAGCAAAACAAACTTACCTCCACTCCCCCCAAAGGAAATGCATATTCTTATGAAATTTTAAGTGATACCATTTCTGGGAATAAATTAGCAGGTAAAGAGAAAAAAAGGTAAAAAGATAGAATGAGAAATACATAACTGATGAATCCAAGATAAACTAATATATATGTGTGTATATATACTCATGCACAAATACACACACACACACACACGTTTATATATGTATTAAATTGATGGTTTGTCCAAAGAAAACTTAAAACAAAAATTATTTTTCCTGACTCCTGCTCCCATTCACTGGTCAAAATTTGCTAACTTTGTATTACAGAGAAAATGCTAATCTGCTGCAGATTACTCCTTCTGTCACTGAGGTGGTTTTCCAGCAAAGCAAGAGTTAAAATTTCCCAAAGACTCAACAATTCAATTCTAACATTGATAGACTGAGCCACTGACCAAGCTTTAGGCTCATATATCACACTGTTATAAGTACTATAGAAAAAAAAAAAAAAAAATCAGCAGGTCAAGGTATCTTTCTCACAATCAGATGAATGTCTCTAGTGTTAGGGAGAGAACAGGTGGGATTCGTTTAATAGTTATTAAACAGAAGGAAATTTTAAAAGGAAGGAAGGATAATGGCAAGACAAAAGCTATGTGAGGGTATTACTAGACATGTGATTATTATCAAAGGATAAGCAGGGGATAAAAATGGCAAAGAAATACAAAAATGTGAGAAACATCTAATCTTTGAAAAAGTTTTCAAAGTGATAGTTTTGCATTTTTTTCTGGAAAATAAAACTCAATGTGACTACAAATAATTAAAAGCTACTTATCATTCTAATACAAAAGGGCCGCTTTGGTATTGTCCAAGTTAATCTCTTCACTATTGTTGTATTTCTGTATCATTAGTTTCTTTCTGACTTTGCACATTTCCAGGAATTAAAAAGATAATGATCCATTTAGCAAGTCATTCTGCTTTAGCAGTGGCAAATTCTCAGTGCATTAAAGTATTCCTAATGAAATGAACCTTTAAAAAAATAGATTCAATGGAATGCCTCTATTCAGTTTTCAGATTCACTCAGGGTGAAAGATAGATCCAGACTGACATATTGGTTTGTCCTCTCTGGAAACTAAATGCAGACAGAAATAGGCCAACTTCTATTTGAAAGGACTCAGAATTTGCTTTTTCTTGTGCATTAATTCCCTTGATCACAATGAAATAGGAATAAAAAAAAAAAATGTTCAAAAGGGGCAGCTAGGTGGTGCAATGGATAAAGCACCAGCTCTGAAGTCAGGAGGACCTAAGCTCAAATTTGCCCTCAAACACTAACACTTCCTAGCTGTGTGACCCTGGATAAGTCACTTAATCCCAATTATACCATAGCCCCCCCCCCCCCAAAAAAAAAGTTCAAAGAAGGCTACTTAATATTTTAATTTAAAAATTTATACTTTTCACCATTGACTGCTTTAATTATTTTTTTTCCCTGATAAGTTAGTTGACAGTAAGTCAAACAGCAAAGTTGCTTCCACTGACTTATCACCTACAAGGTCAAAGGCAGCTGAATTCCTTTACTATACTCATCTATTCTGTACAAACTCTTTTTAAAGTCCAATTTTGTACTACCCTAAAGCTCCGTTTTAATGGAAATTCCAATTAGATGAGGACAGTGTAGGAAATGGTTAAAGAAATGATGGTAGAATCCTAAAAAGGTTCACTCAATGAACTTTATTTCTGTCTTGGAACATACCAATGTCAACCTCGAGTTCCTCTAACATTATCCATTTCTTGAAAAAGAAACTCTCTTTTTTGAGATATTCATTAACAAGGAATGAGGTACCATGAAAAATTCCAGTTCAGTTTTGGAAAGATTTCTTACTAAACAAATTTCATGAGCTATGGACATTTCCTCATACCCTTTAGTTTGTGTTGCACTCAGCCCTAATCTCTCTCCTGAATTCCATCTAGTCCTTTATCACCATCCACCCCATCATTACATTTCAAACTGGTTATCTCAGAGGCAGTTCAAAAACAACATAACAGAACTCAATCTTTCCCCCAAAATACCTCTTAAAAACGTCTTCTCTCGGCTGCAAGAATCACCACCAGAGTTCGTCACCTAGGTTTGTCACTTCAGCATCACCCTTGAACTCCCATTCTTACCCACTACATAGCCAGTTTGCCAGATTTTGTTTCCATCTCCATGATGTTATTTGACTATGTACCCATTTCTCTATTAATAAATTACACCTTAGTTTTAAGCCCTCAAACCTTTGGCATAGACAAGAGCTTCATGATTGGTCTTCCTCTCTGAAGTACAAACCCTCACTACCAAGTGAATCTCCAGTTACCCAAATAATTGTTCTAAGGGATAGGGCTGCTCATGTCCCTCTCCTTCCTACTTCATAAATTCCAAGAGCTTCCAAATCTCTATAGATTTATATATAAATTAATTTAGCATTTAAACCTCCCCACAATCTAGCCTCTATCTTTCTAGTTTTCTTCAGCATTATTATCCACCACTTAATCTGCAGTCTGACCACATGGCTTATTTGCAGTTTTTGAGCAAATATTTCAACTCTTTGTCTCTACACTGGCTGACCCTGACTGGATCGACCAGAAGTCTTCCCTAAGGTTACTCTCCACAATCTGTAATGTACTAATATGTGGAGGTAGGAGCTTTTTTCCTTTGTACTTAGCCTGAAATCTGGCACACAGTAATAAGATTTGCTGATTTTTATAAGCAATAATTGTGAATAAATAGTCAAAGGAAAAATACTCTGTCTTCATGCTTAATTTTTTTTTTTTTTTTGGCAAAGTAGCTAATTTTCAATATTGCTTAGTTTTTAAAGCACTACATTTTTGGTCCCTAGTGCTTTTTTTTTCTTTTTTTTAACTAACCTTAATTACATTTCCATGTGAAAGGATTCAATTTTGACCTTAAATTTCCCTAATAAGGAAATGAAAAAAGTTAAACTTAGTTTGATATGTAAGCTAAAGGGAAGTTTTTAAGCAGAGACTGAATTACTCCTACTGATTAGGTTAGATTTTACAGTGGCGAGCCTTCACCGACAGGGATCAGGAAGACTTGACTTCAAATCAGGCCTCAGACATTTTACTAAGACACAAACTCACTCTCAGTTTTTTCCATTTATGGAATGGCATGATAATAGTAGTACCTATGTCCCAGAGCTGTTGTGAGACTTAAATGAGAAATCTGTTAAATACTTAAAGCCTGGCAATGAGTAAACATTTAATAAAGGCTTGTTCACTTTTCTCATAGACATAATTGTTCAGATACTGGCTGGACCAAAAAGCCAATGAAATTATAACTCGAGATGCTGTGATTTAATTTCATACTATGTAATTTTCTTATGAATTCACTTATGTCTTGAATAACTTTTATTATGAAAATTGGTGGGAACTGTAGATAGGAAGGGAATTCTGATCTCTGCCTTAAATGGTTAATTAACACCAGTCCTATTCCATTCCAACAAAGCATAACTATGAGGTTATTTACATTACACTGCACTATATGATTTCTTTAATGGCAAAGGTAGAAAAATGTGGCTGAATAATGCTTTGTCATGATTTGTTTCTTTCAAAAGTATCATGAAAAGAAATGTTCTAATGGGCACTACAAAATATATAAAGAATGTATTATTCTCCAGTAAGTACTATGCTATAACTAAGAATTCATGGCAGAAGTTTGCTTTTATAGGACTCAAATCGGCCACAAGGATACATTAGTTTGGAAATCTAGCTGTCTTTAAAATAGGACTGGCTTTAGGCAAGTCTGACAAGTTCTCCTAAATGGTTAAAATATAAATCAAGCTCAGATCTAACATTTCTGCAGGTTCCAGCAAGATCAAATTCAGAAAAGGGATAGATCACTAGGTGCAATTAAACTCTAACCCCTCAAGTTAGTTGTTTTGGGCATATTTTAATTATTGAAGAAAAGAGGTGTTTCATCACACAGGGAGAATTAAATGTCCAATGAACTTTTTGTGCTATTTTCAAATACATTTTGAAATATACTTGGGGGGGGGGGGCAGGCCATACAATAGTTTGTATTGCTGCTGCTTACCAGCAACAATCCTGATACCTGAAACCTGTTCCTGTCCTTCCTGAAGGGAAGGGGGAGAGGGAGAAGAGGGAGAGAAAGGAAACAGAGAAAGAGAGAGGAAAGAGGAGAGCGAGGGAAAGAAACAGAGATAGAGAGAGAGAGAAAGAGGACAGAGGGAAAGAGGGGGAGAAAGAGAAAACAAGGAAGAGGAGGGAGAGGGCAGGAATGAAGAAGAAAGAGAGAAAAGGAAGAGAAAGGGAGGGAAGGAGTGAGGGAGAGAGAAGGGAGGAGGGAAAGGAGGAAGTGACAATGAGATTTCTGGAAAAAAAGAAAACATCTTTTGAAATACTACAGTGACCTTTTCAAATCAGCTTAATAAGCTTTTATTTTCTCAATGTTTACTGTTGGGAAAAATGAACCATAAGACAGGCTACTTTGTTCCTGACTTTATTAGTATGTTTAGATTCTAGTTAGCACAAATACTATATATATGAACATGTTAAGTCCCCTCTTCCCTACTGTCAAAAAAAAAAAAAAAGTGGGGGGAATCAGTTGTACTCACTTCAGAAGGCTCAACATCGTAAAACTCAGCATTTTAAAATAATTTTTCAAATGGTTTTAGATTTTTGCTTTCACAGGTCAGATACTTTTATAGATGAGGTTGGGACCATTCAATTCTGGACAGAGCAGGACTGGGACTATATCATTTAGGCCTTGCATTCCCAGCACCTAACTTAGTGCCTTGGCCATATTAAGGCAGGTTGAATTGACTCAAATAAAAAAAACTTAGCTAATAATATGGTGAGATATGACTTGATAGTTGGGACAAAATTGTCATGTTGGATTGGATAACTTGCCCAATTTAAGAGCTATGGTAAAATCTGTTATAGAAGAAGTTCTCTATCTAGGAACCAGACACCCTAGATAAGAAAAAAATTACGGATACAGCACTTGGCATAAAAAGTCAACTTGATGAAAATAATGGTAATAGTAGGTTTGAATAATTTGTAGATGTAGATGTAATTTACTGAAATTGCGCCACTATCCAATATTTTCCCTTCCAGCCTATTTAACAATATAATTAAAATGGTCATTCTTGTAGTGCAGAGGAAAAATAAACACTACATTCTATATGCCTAAGAGTTAAAAGGAAAAACAAAAACAAAAACAGATACTCTTCCACATGTTCTCTCATCACCTATGACACATGTCAAAACTTTTATTCTCTATACTCAATTTCTTAAAATATTGTTTTCCCCTTCCCTCATCAGTTCTTGTCCCACCATTCCCCCATTCATTTTTACCTGCTGAAATTCTATTTGTTGATGTTTAGTTCAAATGTTACTTCCACCATGAAGTCTTACCTGATCTTCAGTCTCCAGAAGTGATCTCTCCTTCCTCTGAATTTCTATTGCTCCTTGTCCAAAATACCCATGTGACATTTGTCATACCTAGTGTTGTATTTAGTTGTATGCTTTTTATGGCACATACCTGAAACTTCTACCAGATAAGATATTTGAAGATAGGAATGGCTTCTATTCATTTTTATACCTCCAGAATCCAGCATAAAGCTAAGCACTTAATAGGTTTTGAGTAAATATCTGACTGAAGTAATAGGAGTAGAAAATTCATAAGATATAAGTAGATAAAATTTTCCAAGTTTTATCCCTTCTTCCCCCCCAAATCCCCAAAGCAAAGACAATTTACTGAAATAGCATGGTTAAAACATTTATCCTGGAACATCATTATTGCCATAAATTTAGAGCACACTTTTCCACAAATATTTGCCCCAACCCAGTGCCTTTTCATTATCCCAAGCAGTCACTTTCACCCCATTTAACCCCACCCAGGTCAGAATAAAAAGAATGGGTAACAGCACTTAAAAAAAGAAAGCTGCTGACTTCCACTATAAAATATGAATTAACTTCATTAACTTCCTTCAAATTTTGGGTCTCAAGAGATGTCCCCTTCATACCAGTCATTTGTGAAAGAGAACTACACAGTAAGTCAAGAAGTATCTGGATTCAAATCCCATGACCACAGGCAAGTCACCTAATCTCTGAATCAGTTTCCTTATCTGTAAAACAAGATTACAAGGTTGCTCTGAGGTAAGTGGTTTTGTAGCATCAGTTGGCTACAGCTTTGAATAAATCATTCAAATACTTTGAGTTTCAATGTTCTCATCTAAAATAAATGTTAGAGCAGCATCTCTAAGCTCTTTTTATAACATCTTTTAATGTTTTTAGATCTTGGAGAATATCCAGTCCAAGAACTTTATTTCACAGATGAGGAAAAACCAAGGTCTAGAAGGAAAATAGGAGCTGTCATTGATCTATTTATAAAATAAATAAAAATTAAATATAAATATATATATATATATGTTGACATATTACATATTATATATATATAATAAAAATTATATATTGGCATTATTTTTATTGTATCTCTTGTAACATATATGGCCTTCAGCTAAGTGTGGGGAGGGAATAAAATATTGCATAATTAAATTATTTAATTTGTGTAATTAAAGATTGTGCCATTTCAAAGCAACCCCCCACCTCAGAAAAATATTAAAGAATCATAAGGACATTAGACAAGAAAAGAAAAGCACCCAAAGTAAATCTTCCTTTTCCTTCAGATAGGCTTATTCCCCAAAGGTCCAAGAATCAAAAGAATTATAACCGCTCTTTTAAAAATATCACTTCAATTAGCAACATTTCCTAATCTATGAGTTTACAAAGTTTTTTGTTAATAAATTATCTTTAAAAAAATACTTCCCATCAATAAGCACTTATTGAGAGCTTATGCAAAGTACCAATGGAATAAGATATATAAAACATGCACCTTACCTCAAAAAGCTTAAAATCTATTCCAGGAGAGAAGACTAACTCACAGGTTAACTAGCAGCAAACAATACAAGATAATATGTAATTAGGTACTAAATCATGTGACAAACACTAAAGATCAACTAGCATTAAGTGCCCACTATGTAATCCAAGGTACTATCCATAGTCAAGCTTAGCAAGGAAAATTTCATGGAAACCCCCATTTGCTTTCTCCCATCCTCATCCTTCTAGCCCCAGTTACTGTATGGTCACAAATACAAAATTTTGAAGTATAGATACTTGTATTAAATTAATTCAAAATAAGACAAATACAACTAGGATGATAGCACAGAATGGAGTAAGAGAAAAGATACCAGAGACTTTCTTCCATATAGAAAATCAAGTTGAAATTCCAGTCTTTCTTCTTTGCTAAATTCCCAGTGGTGGCTTGAAGACATTAATTGTATTGGTCTGAATGGAGGCCACACCCCTAAAATGAGATCTTTTTGAAAGGAAAAAATATAGATAGACATTGAAATTAAACATTCTACAAATCTGCCTCTAAATTTTATACAAGCCAAATTTAAATTCATATAATCATAAAAATAGGTTAAGCAACTGTAATGCACTAAGGCTCTGAGCTACATACTGGAGACATGAAGAATAAAGATGTGAGCTAATTTCTGCCCTCAAGGAGCTTACATTCTAATGTGGGAAGATAACATGTACACAAATAAGAAAATTCTTTGTAAATTGAGGAGGGAGGATGCATAGTTCTTGATTGGAACAAACAGTAAATGAATTACCCATTCTTTTATTCATCACATAAGTTGAAATTTCTTTTCCATTATTCATAAAATCCAGCTTATTTCAATATCTCTTAGTAGCATGAATGATGGTTAAGGATGATTCAATTTTGAACAGATCATTTTGATTCTTACTTTTGTGCTCTATAATTTCTTGATATAATTTATGCTTTTTAAGGTTAGATCATGAATGTATTTTTATACATGTTTTCTAAACTATCTGTGATCTCATAGGATTAGGTACATAACTGAAAAACTTTATACCATGCATAATAACAATCTTCCTGCTATTCCCTTAGCAGTCACTAATAGCTTTATTTAAAAAATAATATTAAAGATAAAGTTTCTATTTTCAAAATCTATGCACAGTTTTCAACATTCACCCTAGCAAAACCATGTGTTTCAATTATTTTTTTTCATTCTTCCTTTCTCCCCACTCCCTCCCCCTAGAGGACAAGTAATCCAATATATTAAACTTGTACAATTCTTCTACACATATTTCCAAAAATGCTACACAAGTAAAATCAGATCAAAAAGGAAAAAACTAAGAAAGAAAGCAAAATGCAAGCAAACAACAAAAAAAGTGAAAACACTGTGTCATCTAATACTATTTTTGAAGACCACCTTCAGGTCTAACAATAAATCAAATTTTATCACTGCCCTACTATTCTTACTAGCAAAGATAATAAAGTGGTTAAATTAATTTTTTGTTTGTCTTCCATACCCTGAATTCACCCCATTTCTTAAAAATAAACAATTTTTAAGAACTGTATTGATGAATTTTATTAAATATAGAAATATTAAGCTTACTCCCAAACCAACATTAGGTTTTCTCCTTTTTTATTCCATATCAAGTGCATCCTTCACCACTTTCAACGTTATTCTCTCTCTCCCTCCCACCCCAACACCCATAAAAATGATTACACTTGTGTTGATAGAAAAATTATGTTAAGATAAAAACACAAACCCAAAGGCTTTAAAATTTGCAGGCTAGATTTCTGAAGATTCAGAATGTCATAGTTTATTATCTGAAAAAGTTTTCAGAAAATCCCACAAGGTAGAATTTGTTAGGCATGTTAAGGAAAAGAACTAAAAAGAAGTGCATATTCTTATTGCCTTCCGTAGCTTATTTTTAATTATGATTTCTTCAAGCATTTTGGAAATCAACTCTCAAAGCAATAAATGGAAATATAATATACATCAACTGTTACTTACATTTTATTTGTCTAACAATGCACATTAAACTTGAACTATAAAGAATATATGCATCAAAACCCTATTAATATCTTTTAATTTTTCAAGATATGGCAATCCTACAGAACAACTCATTTGGGATTGTTTTCACTTCTTGATGCTTTAAGTCCCAATCTGAATCAATAAATTCTCATTTGCAAATAGATATACAAAGGAAAGAGGGACTTTCTCCAACTTATCTTTTCTGGTCAAAAACTCATTGAGATATACTAGATTTAGCAAAGCCTTTGGGTTTTTGTTTGTTTTAGAACCAAATAAGCTGTCAGGAAGCTAATATAGAGAACAAAATAATTTTGCTCTATTTTCTCTATTATTTCTGTTAAAATAAAATTACACAGATGTTGAAAGTCTTCCATGCTGAAAGTTTAAAGATTACACAAGATAGTTCAAGCAGAACATCATACCTGAACCACACTGGCAGGCATAAAAAATCTTATTGTCTGTTATGTGGCTTATTTCTATAACCATTTTGGAACGTTTTAAACTAAATGTTTATCCTTAGGAGGCAATGAAGGAAGGAAATAAATAGGGTGGGGCATCAACCTTTCGTTTTTGGCTGTTGCATATAATATGGATAGGAATGTCCCAGTAGAGACAAGTATAGTAAGTATTATAAAAAAGGCAAAGCAGTGAAAATAAGGGCTGAAGAAATACAAATGCGAACTATGATGCCTGAATAGTTTTCATGCACCACATTTAGTGAAGTTTAAAGGGGAATCCTGAGTTAACACAGTTGCTTCTCTGGAAAGGTTTTTCCTAAAGCTAACAGATGGGCAGGAGGGGGAGGGCAGAGGGTGCCAAAAAATAAAGGAACAGTGTGAGATTCTCATTGAGTCACTGTCTATACCCCAGGGGACCAAATATCTTGGTAACACTGCATATACAATACCCTCACTCAATTCAATCCTTCTGGCAGCTGCAGTGATTACAACTAAGCTGTGAAAAACCATGTTTGTAGTGGGTTAAAAGCAGGGTTTTCCTCACCACTACCTCTGAAGGCGCCATGCAGACAACAGCTGCACAAGGTTGCCTATTTCAATAGAACAGAGAGCTTGCAATTAATTAACCACGTACTGCAATATTTTTCCTAGTCCTTGAAACAATTAGATGTAGAAAAAGTGTGTAAGCAGGTGAACAGGAAAGAAAAAATGTCTGGGTTACCACCATCCTTGACAAAATCTAATCAGAGTTAATTACTAACGTGCAGGAGAGACAACGTGCATCTATAGCAGGCGCTTAATAAATACTTATTGATTGATATACTTTAATCAAAAAAACAATCACACGGAAACGCGAGACGCAGGTTGCAAAGGCGTCGGGCGCAGTATATTCTTCACGGAGGAAATCTTCTTAAAGTAGGAAGCTTTGGTTTGGAAAACAGGTACAGAGTAGATACCTGATATCTGGGGTAGAAGAAGGGGTGAGGGGAAAGAGGAGACAGTTCAGATGGTTTTTCCCAATTGGGAATGCAACATTCTGCTACAGAAACCTGCTGCTCTACAGATACCGCATATCGCAGGGGGCGGGAGGACGCAGGCAGAAGAAAGGCTCCAAGCCCTAGACCCTCCCTCCTCTTGCTTTTCCAAAGGCAAAAAAAAAACGTGGCTGATTTTGTTTTTCCTTTAAAAAAAAAACTCCGTCTCCCTCTTCTACAGCTCTCAAATCAACCCTTTGCAAAATAAAATAAATAAAAATCCCGATCCCAGCCAGCCTTTGCTTCTTTCTCGATTTCCGCAATGCAGGGAACCCCCACGGTGTAAACCGCAACCGCCCCCCGAGCAAACCACCTTCTTAATGCAGAGAGCCCAGAAGCAGCAGAAGCTGCAGCACGATGCAGCCGCACCTCCCCTCCCCAAACCTCGAGCTCGCTTACCTTCCCCAAGACCCACTCAGTGCATTTTCCTCCTCCCGCGGCTCAAAGAGACCTGCTGCAGCAAGTCACTCCCAGCTCCAGCGGAGACAGAGGGTGGGGAATTTAGTCGGTGTCCTAGCCCACCCCCCCCCCCCTTCGCCCAAACCTCCTTCCCCCAACCTTACAGTTACCGCACCCCCCCCCCTTCTCCCAATTCCCCTCCTCCCGTGCTCCAGCTGCGGCAGCTGCTCCACTCACCCAGCTCGGGCTGTGCATGAAGTCATCTCCCCCCGCCACCTCCCCCCCCTCCTCACTCCATTCCTAGGCATGGATCACCACACTCAACTGCCAGCCACAGGGGGGAGACTAAAGCTCTCCAGTCCCCCGGGAGCGCGCTCCCCCGGAGAGCCTGCGCGCTCCGATGTGGATTACCCCCAATATATACCCCCTTAAAAATAAAGCTGCAAGACTGAAGAAGAAAGGGTGATGGCTGAAAAAGATTTCTCTCTATAAAGAAGCATTTTTCTCCCTAAGTCCTCCCCTGGCATTCCCGATGGATAGCTCCATCAGCCAAGAGTTTGGCTGGTGCTGGGGTTCCCTCTCTTGCACCCCAGTCTTTATTATAATGTTTATGGTTTTTTCCCCAACTTGGATTTTGAGTTCTTTTCAGACCTTTCCAATAAATGCACAAAACGTGCACCCAATTCCAAACCTATTTATAAAGAAAAGGTCCAAATGTCTTCCTACACGCCTCCAACCCCCCCCCAAATTCTACCCACTCCCATTCCTCACTCCCTACCCTCCAAAATTTGCATTTCCAACCCCCTACCCTATTCCAAATCCTATCCCCACTCCCTATAACTTAAAACAATAAAAACAAAAACAGAAAACAGGGGAAAAACCGTCCCCAAGTCACTCACGGTAGCGAAATCCATCCTGCAACAGCCAGGCGTGAGTCTGCTGCTGGTAACTGCAGAGCCGCAAAGAGGCGGGGAACAGAACAGAGAGCGAGCAACCTGGAGAGCTGCCCTAAGCAGAATGGGACGTGCTTCTCCAGCTAGAGGGGGACCTGCAGAAGCAGGGTGGGGCCCTCTTTGCAGCCTGACAAGCCGCAAGTGATGGGAGTTTCCCCTGCTGGTGTCCCTAGCATTTGGCAGCCCAGAGGTCTGCACCACTTCCCTCCCCGCTGAACATTCGGGAATCTTAGAGCCGCAGAAGAGAGGGCAGGGGAAGAGAGGAGGGGGGACTGGAATCGGGTGGGGGCAGCTAGCCCCTTTGTCAAGGGGGTGGGTGGAGTTAGGGATTGATTGTTTGCATAGATGAGCCTTTGCTCTTGGTAAACTGCAGCTGCTAATTCTTCCAAGTTAATTGGATGTATCCCCAAACACCACGGCTAGGGGAGGGGGGCACAGGGGCGAAAACCTGTGGGGATAGCTTTGCCCCAACCTTTATTGATGAAAGATGACTAAGACAGTAGGTACCTTCCCCATTTCCATCTGCTTTTGGCACAACTGCAGGTACACTGGGTCTTTGATTTCCAAGGACTTGATGGGGAGAAAAGTAGGGGTCTCTAATTCTACACTACGTTTGCTTTGGAGATTTCCTGTGGAGTTAACTGCAAATGGATCAAACTGGCTTTCCCTCTCAGCCCCAAGCAAAATACTGGAGAAATTTAAAAAGGGAAGCCTGATTCAGAAAAACCCTAAAATACAAAACTTCCAGTGATATACCTGGGAATCAATTAACCAACTTATGCTCAAAACCTATATAGACCAATTTGCAAAAGCCTCTTTAAATAAAAATGGTGATTTTCAGTAACTGGAGGAATAGTCAGTGCAAGTGGGCTGGACCATGGCGGTAAGATTTTGTTTTAAATGACGACAGTATCTAAATGAATTCATAGGGGGCTATGCCAATGAAACTACCCATGAGATACTTTATAGAACGTGACAAAATAATTACCAAAAAGCCATTTTAATATAAAAATGGTATTCTTAAAAAAAAAAAAAAAAAAAAAAAAAAAAAAAGAAAGAAAGAAATCTAGCATTAATTACAATGGGGAAAGTACTAGAAGCTTTCGTCATTGCAGGGAAAAGCAGACTTCAGGGGACTGCAGAAAGACCAGCTGATGAAAATAAACACCACCTCCACTTCTCTGGCTAATACCTGAAATTCTAAAAAGTAAAGAATCACAAATACTCAGTTGGAAGGGACCTCAGAGGTCACTTGTCCCAACCTGTGCTTGAACAGGAATTTCCTTTATACCATCCCAAATCATCCAACATCAGTATACAGCCAGTTAATACTGGGAACCTACTCCTACCTGAAGCAATTTTCTAGGATTTCAAAAGACACTCCTTAACAGAAGCTTAAGCCTGATGAATCATTTTAAAATGAAAATATCCCTTTAAGAGAGAACACACAAAATCCCACTTTATGGCTCATTATGTCTTAGTGTAAATGGCTTGACCACAAAATCTTCTTGTTAATTTAGATCACAGAAAGAGCATTAAAGCCCTGAATGTCTGAAAGGAGAAGAAAAGGAATTCTCTACCTGGAGCAACAGCAGCAAGATTCTTTTTATTTAATATCCTTCTCACAGAAATAGGGATATCCTTATCATAGAGCTATAAGCAAACGTGGGGTGAGTCATTGTTGGAGACTGTAGAGATTCATGCTTAATGTTAAGGTTGTATTAAATAAATCTGTGATTTGATTTGTATAGCTTTAGGCTTGGGACTTCCCAGCTAGAATGAGCAGACTATATTTTTCTGATGCATAAAGCATCCATAGGATGTTTTTTTCTGCTATCTATGCTACTCAAATTTTTGTAATCTGTCCTTTGATGCTGTTACTATGCTGAAGGCCATTCTATCCAATATCACCAAGGATCTCTGAAAGACTAAAGCATAAATCTTAATACTCCTTGAACTTTCCTTAATATAACAAAAATAAAAACTTTAAATCTTATTTCCAACAAATATCTTACCTTGATGGGAACTGGTGAGGCCCCAATGCTTCTTAAAGGAGAAACTGAGTCATCAGGAATGTGGAAGCTTAACTGCCCAAGTTAATGTGTAAGGTGGAAAATGAACTGATAATTGTACTTTTATTTTTCTGGTAGGTTTATTTGTAGCATATTCATGTGTATTTCATTTGTAGTATATACATACTGTATTACATATACATATGTATTTTTTTGAGTTCCCTTAAGATTTTGTTAACTTTTTGTCATTTCAAAAAATTTTCATTGTTGTTTTGTTTAGCTCTATAAAGTATCCCTTTGATAATTTGGTTGGTATAAACTAAATCTATAGATTGATTCAAATACTATTGTCATTTTTATTTTATTGACATGACCGAACCATGAAATCAACAAACATTTTTCCAAGTATTTGTCATCCTTTATTTTTAAAGAATTCTTTGTAGTTGTATTTGTATAAATCTTGAAAATACTCTGATCTATTCTAAATCTTTTATGAATTGATTTATGTTATTTTTGAATAGAAACTATCTTTTCTATTATTTTTCTCCCATATTTTATGATTTACATATATATGTATTGTAATGCCATATAGAAATACTGTTTACTTTTGTGAATTTATTTTGTATCCTACTTTATTGACAGTATTTGTATCAGTTAATTCTTTTCTTGATTTCTTTGAGATTCCTAAATAAACCATCATGTCATCAGCAATCAGTGATAATTTTTTTCTTCTGTGTCTGTATTTTTTAACTTTAATTCTTTCTATCCTTGTTATTAACATTTCTAAAACTATCCCAAATAATAGCTAGAAAAGGCAATACTTGTTTTACTCTAAATTTATTGGGAAAGTTTCTAGTTATTTTCCTTATTGAAAATATTGCTATATTTTGACATACATACATATACACATATATTTAAGTCTAGACAGATTTATATATGCATATATATGTGTGTATGTATGTCTGTGTGTATGTATGTATGGGTATATATATATATGTATTATTCTGTGTATATACATCTAGATCTATATTCTTTTATCATAATAAACTTTTTGCTATCATTTTGTCAAGATTTTGTGAAGCTCTATATCTTTTTTGGTAGTTTGATATAGCATTAATTCTGTTAACTGATTTATCATTTTTATTATATTGGCAAGGCCCAGAATTAGCATTTATTATTCTTCAATTTTTTTCTTATTCTTGATCTCTTTAAAGAATATTTTATAAGTGTATATAGCTAGACTATGTCTTAGTATATCATCATAGATATGGAACATCCTATTTTATATGTCTTTTTTTCATATACTTATAGCTTTTGATAAATATATATTTATGTATGTATGTTTATTTTCATGTGTATTTTAAAGATTCTAAGCCTGTTTTGTAGGATTTTTACTCTATATACTTTGGCAAAGGCTCTACATCTATTGATAGTCATTTGGTTTTGAATGTTTTTGCTTTGAATGATTTAATTATGTTGCTTTCTTAATGTTGAACTATTCTTGCATCCCCATTCTAAGTCCAATTTTGTCCAAATGAATAATTTCTTATGTTTTTGTCTTTTTTTCTCAGTATTTAATATGTGTGAATCTTCAAATAGGACTGAATAGTAGTATGTTAAATCCTACTCTAATAACAGAGAAAGCTATTTAAGTAATATTTATTTTTTGTTTCAATCAATGTAGACTCATATCTAAATGTATTAAAAACTATGTTACAACAGGAACTAGATTTTTTTTTAGCCTTGAAAAGAGAAATTTTGAGTATTTGTCATCTTTATTTTTTCCCCTGAGGCTGGGGTTAAGTGACTTGCCCAGGGTCACACAGCTAGGAAGCATTAAGTGTCTGAGATCAGATTTGAACTCAGGTCCTCCTGAATTCAGGGCTGGTGCTCTATCCACTGCGCCACCTAGCTGCCCCTATCTTTATTTTTAAAAGATTTTTACAATTGTGTAGAGGGCCAGAACTCTCCAGAACAGTACTTGAAACAAGGTGAACATAAATCCTTCAGTATGGGAGGTATTATACAAGCATATAGTAACATAACACAGGCTAGTAGTGATGTAACAAACATGAATCAACATAGTGATATAACAAACAATATGAACATACATGTCCATAAGTTCTAGAGATAGTCCAAAATTAATCTATTGTCTATTACTTCATATGTCAGGGAATCCAATGATTCCTGCAGATTTTGAAGTCCTACAACAGTCTCATCATACAATTGTATCTCTTAAGCATAACCTGAGGTAATTTTAATACTTTAGGTATTTTATGCATTGGTTAATGTTATTTTGAAGAGATTTACTTTTTTTTTCTATTATTTTCTCCTATATTCTGTCACATTCATGTATATATATATATGTATATATATATATATGTATATATATATATGTATATATATATATATATGTATATTGTGTTTTATGCAAAAAACCTGTTTATTTTGTATTCTATCATTGCAATCCTCAAAAATTTGAAGGATTGTTTGAGAAAAATTGTTCCTTTGCTTGGTTCATGAGGCAGAATCTAAATCAGTGGATTTAAGTTATTCATCTCTATAATAAAGATACAAACTCTAAGCAGAGTCACCCAATACAAAATGTATTTACTTTAGGTAGTAATTTTCCTAGTGAGAAATTGAGAGTGTAGAAGATGTTGAAAAAGGATTCATGTTTCAAGTATGAATTGACCTAGAGGTCCTTTGAGATCCTTTCATATTTTTACTTCCTGTGATTCTATTATTATAGAATCTTGTATTTTTCTAACTCTTAATATTAGAGTAAAACTTTTCATAGATTATGGCGAATTATTGCAGGGAAGTTTAGGTGAATCCCTAGACCACAAATAGCATAAATACCTGGGAGCCCAGGAGGTGACTTCATAAACTGACTAAAAACAGTCGTGGTTTATATATACTGGCTAATAGCTATCATTAATTACTAAAACAAAACTGCAATTCCAGGCACTGTGCTTGGTATACAATGTCAAGTGGAAAGAGATGAGAGGGTGTTAAGACAGTATGACAACAGATAAATGCATATTACACATATATATACACATATATACACACATTTATATATATATATATATATATATATATATATATATATATATATATATATGTCTATATATAGATACACAGAGAGAGAGAGAGAGAGAGAGAGAGAGAGAGAGAGAGAGAGAGAGAGAGAGAGAGAGACTTTTCGATGAAACTAAGTGGGAGGATATTTGCAATAGATTGCAAGGATCTGAATTGGCCCAGTATAAGAAGTCCTACTTGAGCTGAGCTTTGAAGGGTGCTAGAGATTTTAAGAGGTAGAATGAGGATGGAGAGTATTCTAGGCATGAGATAATAGCTTTGAAAAAGAACACAGAGTTGATATAGAATACTCTAAGCAATCAAAAGTAGACCAGTAGGTCAGAATGTAGGGCATGTGAAGGGAAGTAATAGGAAATACTTCTGAAAAGGAAGGTTAGGACCACATTAAGAAGAGCTTTAAAATACAGATGATTGTACTTTATTTTAGAAGCAAAAGGGAGACATTGAAACTGCTTGAATAGGGAAATGACAGACTTGTGCTTTACAAATGTCAATTTGGCAGCTTTTTTTTAGAAGTTATGAAGGGGAGACAAGTCAAGAAGGTCAATTTGAGGCATATCCAGTAGTTCAGGTAAAGATTGGAAATCTGAGCTCAGGTAATTATAATGAGTGGCAAAAAGGATGTTGGTTATGGTGAGTAAGGGAATAAAAAAAAGCATGAAAGATCCTGCCAAGATTTCAGGTCTGAGTGACTAGAAAGGTGGTAGTAGTATTCTCAAAAGAAGTAATGGAGGTAAAAAGAAGAGAGCATTTTTTTAGGGTGGGATACTTAATTTAGTTTTAGACATGTTAATTTAAGATTAATTTATTAGGGAGTTCAGTTGGAAACATCTGAGACCTACTGATACCAGTCTGGAGTTCAAGCAAGAGATTAGGAACAAATATACCTAGGAGTTAACTGCATCTCTCAAATTCTCCACATAGGTAACATCTTGTTCTTTTGTGAATTCTTTTTCTCTTAAAAACTGCCTTTGATTTGACATTACTGGCTTACAAAATTTGAGAAGAGAGCATGCAATATGACTTGCCTTAGTCCCCACATCTTCAATAAGGATAATACCCAGAATTTCCCAAAGAGCTAAAGGAATGTGTGAATTGTAGTTTTCGATGTTTGTAGTCTACATCTTGATGAAATCAGTTGATTTTGAGGGCAGAATGGGTTTGAGTGAGAGGGTTGGAACATTTTAATTTTATTACTTGCAACAATTTATAATTCAGTCACTTTTTGAATGCCTCAGGATCAAACTTTTGATGAGATCAGCACTTTAAAATCCTTGATCTGAGCCAGCATATAGATGTGTGTGTGTGTGTGTGTGTGTGTGTGTGTGTGTGTGTGTGTGTATAAAATGTATATGAAATTCCTAGCACTGGGCTAATTCTTAATTTAAGGGATTCTTTCCAAAAGTCTCCATTAAAATGCAAATCAAAATAGTATCCATTAGCTACATTGAATCATAGATTTAGAGTTGGAAGGACTCTAGGAGGTCAGTGTGCTCAAGCAACTTCCCTTCCTTCCACTTTCACTTACAAATGAGGAAACTGACTCATATGGAGAAATGCTATTACCCAAGGGCACAAAGTTTTGTTTTGTTTAATTGATAATAATAGCATTTTTATTTTTAAAAATATATGCAAAGATAGTTTTCAACATTTCCCCTGGCAAAATATTGTACCCCTACCTTCCTGGTCCCTTAGACAGCAAGTAATCTAATATAGTAAAGTTAGATATGGACACAGTTTTAAAAGATTTAGCTCAAATTCAAGTCCTTCAGTTCTAAGATCAAAAAAAAAAAAAAGAGAGACAATTATAAAGCACCTTATTATGCAACAAGTGTTGTGCCAGGAAAAAAAAAAAAAAAAAAGTCAAGAACTGTATTCATTAACAAGGATTTCATGTGGAAATAACTTTTCAAACAATATGTGTGTGTGTATTTTTTTAAATTAGAGATAATAGAGCAAAGGTACTAGCATTAAGGGGAATCAGGAAAAACTCCTTGTAGAAGTTAGAATTTTAACTGAGATTTGAAGAAAACCAGGTAAGGAGGTGGACAGGAAGGGAGAGCGTTCTAGACATAGGGATCAGTAACTGAAAATTCATGGTGTGTAGAAATGGAATGTCTTATTCTGGGAACAAGGAGATAAAGAGTGAACTTAAAGTGGTCGACCAGCTATTGATGAATAGAGAATCTGCCCCTTTCTTCCTCTTACCAAGCTACAAGTATGAGGATGATGAGGTCCTAAATAGTGAGTGTGGTTGTGACAGAGAAACTGAAACAGTGATAAAATTGTTCCCTGGGGCAAGTAGGAAAAAAGGCTCTGATAGACATCATTTTAGTTCGTTCGTCCTATCCTCTGTGGAGGTCATCTTAGTAAGATTACTCTTCCTTAAAAAGAGAGGGCTCTTCTAATAAAATAAGACACTTAAATAAATAAACCTCATCTGAAAATGAATGCAACATGAACGGGGGAATGAGAGTCTAGAGTAGGCAGAAAGTAATGAGGGAGGGGCAGCTAGGTGGCGCAGTGGATAGAGCACCAGCCCTGAATTCAGGAGGACCCAAGTTCAAATCTGATCTCAAACACTTAGCACTTCCTAGCTGTGTGACCCTGGGCAAGTCACTTAACCCCAGCCTTAAAAAAAAAAAAAAAAAAAAAAAAAAAAGAAAGTAATGAGGGAAAGGAAAGGGGAACCCCATTTCTTGGCGCATAGATAGTAAGATAATCCCATGAGGCACAGTGTCCCCTGTAAATGAATTTACAGGCTCGAAAACTTTGATAAATAAAAGGTTTATTGTAGAAATTTGGAAGTAAAGCTCAGTTAGAAAGATGGGGCTGCTGGGTGGGTAGGAACCCTTACATGGTTGGAGGGCTCCTACAAGGAGAGGACTCCAGTTTGGCCCTTTTCTACCCAAAAGATTGTGGGAGGTTCCAAGTTCTTGGCAGGCTTTTCAGTTAGCTCAAATGAGGTGAGGGCTGGGGAAGCTGAGCTGATAGTGGGGCTGGGCCTGGATATTCAAAGGGTGCCTTTGACCAGGATTTGTGCATCAAGGTCAGCTATGGGTTAGGCAATTAGAAAGGAATCTTAAAGGGACCTCAACCCCCATCAAAGGATGGATAATGAAGCAAATGAGAGAAACTTTCTGGAGAGGGGGAATATAAAATTAAATTTAATAAATGAATGAACATAACTAGATGGAGAGAAGAGAAAGAAGGAATCCACTTGACCAAATGAGAGAAGGAAAAAAGAAGGGAAGAATTAATCAGACAAAAACAGAAGAAAAGAATAACTAATAAGCAAAACCCCAAAGGAGAGAGGATACTAAAAGGGAGGGGGAAATCTGGAAAGAAGAGAACTCTTTAATTAGTTATGTGAAACAAAGCCATGTGAAACCATGGGTTCAAATAAATAAAGATTTCTCAAGGTAAAAAGCAAAAAGGAATTTTCTCTCCCAAGAAAGGGCATCTCCCTACCAACAAGCAGTTAGACAAGGAGAGGTTAGGAACTATAAGCAAAAAATGATTATATATGGGTGGGGGGTAACACTCCCTATAGGCTGGACTTTTGCCCTGATTAGTCAGGACAAATGACCTCACATTCTAAGTCATAAATGAGGAAAAACTTCTAACCCAACCATATCTTTAGAATTTCTAAATTACCTTGTCTGGGAGTTTTAATGCCAAGGTAAGACTAAAGTCTCACAAAGAAAAGAGCTATATTTTATCCTATTCTTTGTAAACCACATGATTTCTGGAGAAAGAAACTTGGCCCTGGGGCACAGCTGACCTTCACTCAATTTTTAAAACATGTCTCCATCTTGTGAGATAGCTTTCACAGTTCACTTCATTCAGGGTTAATAGGACCATCTTAAAAAAGATTAAGCTAAAATAACTGAAGGAAAAGGAGATAAGATAATTTCTATTTGCTGATGATATAATAGTATACTTCAAAAATTCTAAGATATAATTGAGACAATACCTTCAGCAAAATGATAAACTACCAAATAGCAATAGTCAGTGTTAGAAGGTTTATAGAATGATAGGCACACTACCACATTATTGGGGAAGCTGTAAAATAATACAACCAATTTGGAAATATATAAAATATCCACGATTCAATCTACCAAAGTACACAAAAATATAGATTAAACTACAAAATGTTGTTTAAAGAAATAAAGAACAACTTAAATAGCTGGAGGAACATTCAGTGCTCATGGCTAGGCCATCCTAATATAATAAAAGTGCTACTGATGAAGCATTGAGGTGCAGAAGTGCTGAAGCCCCCCAAATATATTGAGGTTTCAGACTGCTGTTACAAGGTATATCAAAAGAATTTATAGACTTAGACCATTTCCAAATCAAGAGGCAAAGATTTTATTACCTCTTGGCAGCATGCTAAGTTCTAATTGGGAGGTTAGTGATTAACAAAGGGAAAAATTCAAGCTAAACTTCCTAATGGAACTCATCATAGGTAAGTGGATTAAGTTCCTAAAGTAGTTAATGAAGAAGTGGGGTACCGTTAACTAACTTGTGTAGCTCTGCCTTTTGATTGGATATAGTAAATGTGGAGTCATGATAATTTTGTCATTGTAAGAAATTTGACATGAATTCAACTAGGGCCCATTTCAAGAAAGGCCCACTTTTGGACAAGATAATCCTATCAATGTCTCTCTCTGATATCCTCAAGGAGTAATTTAGCCTCCTATTGTACACAGTAATTCAGGCCCTCTACTGTTAAGGTTCCTCTTTGTGTCCTACCTGCATCAATGGCCTTGGGTCTTTTTGCTGGAGTCTTATTTACCCCATCACTACCAAAATTCATTTACATTTTTAAATGTAACACTCATCAAATTACTAAAAGGATATTTCATAGGACTTGATTAAATAATAACTAAAGTAATTTTTAAAATAAAATATCTATAATATCAAGGGATAAGGCAACTAGGTGCAGTGGATAAAGCACCAGCTCTGAAGTCAGGAGGACCTGAGTTCAAATCCTACCTCAGATACTTAACACTTCCTAGTTGTGTGACCCTAGGCAAGTCACTTACCCCAATTGCCTTACCTTAAAAAAAAAAGAATATCAAGGGAAATAATGAAAAGAAATAGGGATGAAGGAGGAATAGTATTCTAAACTTCAAACTATATTGTAAAGTATTACTTATCAAATCCATCTGTCATTGGCTAAAAGAGAAATATATCATATTGTATTATTTGACATCTAGTGGAAGGGTTGTGTGGAAGGAGGGGAGGGAAATTTGGAACACAAGGTTTTTCAAGTATTAATGTTGAAAATTTATTCATGTATATATTTTGAAAATAAAAAAAAAACTTTCATTAAAGAAAAAATACATAATGTTTAAAAAGCAAGAGAGAAATATATCAGTAGAACAGATGAGGCAAGGGATAATCAGGAACAATGGAACTCAATAATCTGGTTTTTGATGAAATGGAAAATATAAATTACCCAGGGGAAAAAAAAAGTCTTGATTTAAAAAAGAAACCTGCTGAAAAAACTGGAAAGCAAACTGGCAGAAATTAGGTTTAGACTAACAACTTCCATCCTCTTCCACAATACATTCTAAATGGATATGTGTACTTAATACTAACATATTCTAAATAGATATGTATACTATTATGCCACAATTTCCTTTAATTGTTCTGCCTCAGTTTCCCTAAATTATTCTGCCTCAAACCCTCTGGTTGCAATCCCACCCTTTCTGACTATTAGGACTGATATAACTTAAGGCTGGCTACTCTAGGGTCATAAATTGTAAATGTTTAATCTCAGTAAGGGGGAGATCTATTTCAGACATCCTGGCTCTTAGGTCCTCCTAAGTTATCAAGAATTTATGATTCTCACCTCCAACCTGTCAGAACCAAACTTATAGTCCGCTTAACAGTGCTCTACCCACACCCCCACTGCCTTTGTCTTTCCTGATCTCTGGAGCCCTATAAAGAATCCCTAGAATTCTTGAGTTCCATTCAGTCTGTTGGGGTTAACATGGATCCTGTTTCCCCCCCAGACAATTTCTTTCTCTCAAATAAAATATTAAAAACTCTCTAATCTCTAGCTTGGCTCAGTTTCTCTGGCATTACAATACTTAATATTAATATAATATGTATTAATATTATGAATAATGATGAAAAGCTTCTGCAAAGACAAAATCAATGTACCTAGGATAATAAAGAAAGTGGTCAAATGGAAAAAAAAATCTTTTTACTAAGTTTCTTTAACCAAATGACTTGGTATTTAAGTCATATAAATTATATATATAGACACATATATGCATAAATACACACACACATACACATACACAAATAGTCTTTCCCTAGTAGTCAAAACAAGTAGTCAAAAGATGTAAACAATTTTGAAAAGAAGAATTTAAATGTATTTATAACCTTTCATGAAAGGTTAAATCATTAATGATTTAATAATGAATGGATAAATAAAGGGATAAATCATTAATAAAAATGCAAATAAAAACAACTTTGAGATTTCACATTATACCCTAAAAATTGGCAGATGACAATAAATGCCAAATCAACATTGAAGAGGAGACAAAATTATCTCTATTTGCTGATGATAAGATCGTATACTTTGAAAATGCTACAATATCAACAAAAATATTGAGACAATAGCTTCAGCAAAGTTGTAAACTACCAAAAGGCAATAGTCAATGTTGGAGGGTTTAAGGAATGATAGGCATAGTAATATATTATTGGTAGAGCTATGACAAGTACAAAAATCTCAGAAAGCAATTTAGAATCATGCAAATAAAGTGATTACCCTTTGTTCTTACCCTTTGACTCAGATACTCCCTTACTAGGCTTATACCCCAATAATTGTACCAACTATTCGCCCTATTGATAAGAAGAAATATCCTATCTATACTACTAAAATATTTATATTAGTGATGAAAGATAGCACAGAATTAATAATAGTAAATAAGCAAATGTCCACCCATTAGGGAACAGCTAGACAAATTGTAGTACATGGAGGTAATGGGATATTGCATTCTCGTAAGAAATTATGTTTATGATGGCTCTAGAGCAGCATGGAAAGATCTATGTGAATTGTTGGAGTGAACAAAGCCAAGAAAACACTATATATGCTGTTCACAATAATGCAAATAGAAAGATTAACTATATTCTGAAAGATCAAAAGTGAAAATAGCAAAATATTAAAGACTGAGTATGACTCAAATGAAGAGATATGAGAGAACACCCTCAATCCATCTTTTTGTGGAGGTATAAAGTTCCAAGATGTTACACATTACACATGATTTTGAACTTTCTAAAGATGTCAATCAATTGTTCCAACTTCTCCCTCACCCTCTTTATAAAATACTATTTATCATATGGGATGTCTCTATGGAGCAGAAGAATTCTGAGAGAATTATGATGATGTAATAAACAGATGATATCAATAAAAAACTTAAAAAAAAAAGTCCATGAGCCATTTCACATCTGTATCATTATCCCCTCTCCTTAAAAAAATTTAATATATCTGTTTTTTTTTCTCATACACTCCCCTATTCCACTGAAAAAGAAATATTAATTTCTTATAACCAATATGTAATTAAGGAAAACAAATTTCCTCAGTGGAATTTAAAACACACACACAAACACATATGTGTATATGTATATATTTAAATATGCATACATATGTATATTCCTCATTCTATATCCTAAATCTTTCATCTCTTTAATAGACAGTATATTTCATCATGAATCCTATGGAAAAATGAAAGATCATAGTTCTTAACAGCTTTCAAATTTACTTATTTTTTACAGTGGTGGCGTAATTGTCAACCTTGTTTTCCTGGTTCAGTTTGCTCATTGCAATCTTTCTTTCACTGAAAATATAGAAAATATTCTTTTAGCTGATAATAGTAATCCAACTGCTGACTCAAGATGACTCTTGAAAGCAGGCTGCTTTTCTCTTCCTATATGTACAAAATAGTGGGGTGATTGTGGAGGGATTTTGGAATTTCCTCTTAGTTATGATTTTGCCTTCTTTCCCATTCAATTAATTAGCCTGCAAGTATTTTTGTTTTTGATGGAGTGGCACTTGGTGAATAGGTAAGAAAAATAGCATATGGGAACAAAAAGTAAAATTTTGATTTGATACTCCTTTGTTTGTCAAGATGTTCACTCTGGTTTTCTTGCTCTCTGACTTGAGTAAAATGCTTGTTATTTTTCCATTGCCTTCTTCCTACGTGGTTTATTAATGCTAATCTAATGCTGCTTCTACTAGTATACATTCCTGTGCTCTCTATGAATGGTTTTGAAAATTTGTCCACAGGGCTTTTATGACAGTGAAGTAGCTCAGAACGAAACGTGTTCCTAGCACTTTGGATTATGGTTACCATTTGTTTAGGATATGGACTACTCAAGAACTTGAGACTTCTGCCTTTCTCCCAAAAACATAGTTGTTAATGTTGTTTTTTAATTATGTTTGACACTCTGTGACTCCATTTGGGGTTTTCTTGGCAAAGATACTGAAATGATTTACTATTTGTTTTTCCAGCTCACTCTACCCATGAAGAATTAAAGCAAATAGGGTTGCCCAGAGTCACACAAACTACTAAGTATCTGAGGCTGGATTTGAGCTCAAGAAGATGAGTTTTCCGGATCCCAGCCTCGGCACTCTTTATGTCCCTTCGTTGCCCCAGGATGATACCAAACATCAGTGACTAATTCTATCTTCACAACAAAAATGCTGCTGAGCTTGTTGCTGGGGAGGAGGGAGTCTTTTCTTCTGAGTAATACCAGATGATTGTCAAAGGGAGCTTATCTGACGCTTATCTCCAGTAGCCTACACCAGACTCTCAGATCTTATCCTTTAGTTTACAACCCTGATGTATGTACTAGAGTCTATTTTTGTTATGTTTTTGTCTTTTCTCCCTACTAGACTATGCAAAGATGGGTGATCATCTTCCTCAGACCCAGCATTTTGCTCTCACCTCTGAAATACTTGGTACTTGCTGAATGAATGTATCTGGTGAAATTTATTAAGATGGAAGAAATTCACATTGGTTTTCCTTAGGACTTAGAGTTTGTGCCATTCATGTTCACTCTTAACCTAATACTGTCTTGTATTGTTACCTCAATATTGAATGTATTTTCTCTCTTTCAGTAGAATTGTAAATTTTACCTAAGCAGGAAATGCATCATACTTTTAAAAATCTTCCACAATATTTAGAAGAGTTCTGAGCACAAAGTAGGCATTTAATACATACTAATTGAATTAACTATTATAAAAGAGAGTTGGGTAGAACTCTTGAGAAAATTGGGAACCCATATTACATGTGTTTCACATTTGTGTCTTTGAAGTGCTTTGTAATTAGTGTGGATTAAAGCCTCTGCCTAATTGTTTCCTTTCAGTTCGGTGATGTAATGTGCCCTATTGTACATACCACTCTTAAATTCTCTAAAGACAAGCTTAAAAGCATGTGGTATATACTTTCAAGCCACAAAAGACGCTGGGAATTAGGAAAGGGTCATATGGGTCTTAGAGACAACCAAAAGACAAACAAGAGGAGTGAACAATAGTTGAATGAACATGATTTAATATCTGCAAATACTTCTGTGGTTTTCACATCAGAATATTCTTACAATAAAAGAATCATTGATATAATTGCTAAATTGATGGGCTTACAAAAAAGTAAAAACAAAATTGGCTATTCAACCTCCTTTCTACCTTAATTAATTTTCTGTACTCTGAAGTCTAATTTATGCATCATATCTGAGGACCAATTAGATTTGATGGTGTTATTTACCAACAGCCTAATTTAGGAATTTGTATTTCTTTTTTTATATTCTATATTTTTGAAGAAATTTTAAAAGAAAAAAATTGCAATGAAGAAAGTGCTGGATTTGACTCAGAAAGACCTGAATTCAAATCCTGCTTCAGACACTATAGATATGTGAGCCTCAGCAAGTCATTTAAACTCTCTTGGCTTCAGTTTCCTCAAACTGTAAAATGGGGATAAAAATAGCACCTACTATGAGGAATAAATGACATATTGTAAAATACTTAGCATAATGCCAGACGCCTAAAAGGTGCTTAAAAATGCTTATTTCTTTCCTTAAGAACAATGATTTTATTGTCCCATGATATATATTATCAGAAAAAAACATTTCTTGTTAGTCTTTCAATCAAAGATAAATTGAATGATTAAATTAGGGTATAAGAACTTAAAATATATATATATATACATATATATATATATATATAAAACTTTATTTCAAAATAACAACTTCCTTTTTAAATATTATGTATTTTATACTTTTTAAAATGTTATTGATGGAGATGGGAGGAGTGTGTCTATAGGGTTCACCAATCTGCCAGAGGAGTCCACAACATACAAAGGTGGAAAACTGCTTTACTGCTATTGGAAAGGAAAACTGAACAGTGACTTATTAGTTTTGTTGAATACTCTTGTCACTTCATTTATTCGTACTGCCATTAAAAATATTGTCCTTTGTTTCACACAAATGCTTGGTGTCTTTGAATACTAAGCATTCTTTAAAAAAAAAAAATTTTTTTTTTAAATTTTTTTCCTTTTTTTTACAGGGCAATTGGGGATATGTGAGTTGTCCAGAGTCACACAGGTAAGAGGACCTGAGTCTTAGACACTTAACTCTTCCTAGCTATGTGTCCCTGGGCAAGTCATTTAACCCCAATTGTATCAGCAAAACAATAACATTTCAGGATTAGGAAATTTCCTTATTGGTTATTTTAGGTTTCAAGCAAAGTTCTAATGAGCGTCTGAGGTCGAGTTGGAACACAGATCCTTTTGATTCCAGGTGTCTCTATCCACTGAGCCATCTAGATGCCCCTTTTAAATTTTTCTTTTTTTCCCCCTTTTTTTTTTTTGCTGTACATTCTTTATCAACTTATTGTTTTTTTCTGTGAATAGATCCCTTTGAGTTCATGAGATTACAAGGTTTCTATTTTAAAATTTATCTTTATAGAGCTATGAGATTTTGAATTTCACTTAGGAAACTCCTAGTGTTCTGAAGTTTGCTGTAGTCAGCCCAATGGGACATGTAAACAGGAACATCTGGAATACCTTATACACAGAGAATCCCTCAATCGATTTGAATTAAGTATTCAATTAAGTAGTCTATGCTAGTGCCCAAAACCTCTATGTTTTCTTTATGCTGAAATTTGTACCTTTGTAGTAAAAATTTCTAGACTTTAGGGTCACTTGTGTAACGTGATGAAGAATCGAGAATTTTAATAGGGAGATATATTAGATCTAAATGTGCTTCTCTGTAAAAAACATAGAACCAAACCATTTAAAATGGTATAGTTCTATTATGTATAATGCATTTGTTTGGGAATGAGGATGTGTTCACCCACAGAGCCCAGGCTGTAATGAATTCTCCACCAAAGTTTAGAAAACCTGAGAGGGACTGCTCACCCACTATTAGATGAAGAGCAGAACCCAACAGTACATCCTCTCTGCTCTGAAGCACTGTGAAGAAACAATCCATGGCAAACCTTCATTCAATTTGTAATTGGTCTTGGTCAAAATTTGTTCTTGTCTATGTAGTTCTAAATGAGTACTAGCTAACTTGTCCCATGAACCCTTCCTCAATGGAGGGAAAGGATGGGGAAGACAAAGTAAAGTACCTGGGGATAAATATCAAAGCATTCTCATGGCTTAAGTTGGGAAAAAAAAAAAAAGTTGGAAGTAAAGGGAGAACAGTTCCAGGAAAGACTATTTCAGCTGTACTTCTGACCTTTCCAGATTTTGTCACCACAATTTAACTGTTTTCTCACCTTGGAAATTATTTAGTGGCTAGGGGCTTCTCACTTCAGAACATCTCTCTACTCTACTAGGCTGGCCCCCTTTACCTGTTGGGGAATTCCTTCTGGGGAGAGGGTGGTCCTCCATCTTGAGGATAGTTCCAGGCCAGCCGTTGTTCCTGCTGTTACTCACCTTCTTTCTGTATTTCTGACTCATCTGGACTTTGTCACCATACCCCCATAAGTATGTTCTCTTAGTCACCTTTTATATATTATCTTTCTGTTAGACTATAAGTTTCTTGAAAACAGAGCCTTTCTCTTTGCTTGAACTTTGTGACTAGCTTTTAGCACAGTGTCTGGCATATATTTAGGTTTATAATATCCTTGTTGTCTAGGTGTCTAAGCACAATTAAATGGGAAACTTTTGGAGAAGTGGCCATGGTTAATGATTAGGAGAGACAATTAACAATGGGTAGGCCTGATAGGAACAAGTCAAAAATTTAAGATGACATATTATGGTAGAGGAGTCTTTTAAAACTACATATGGGGCCCAAAGAGATTTTAAAGAAGGGAAAGGGACCTGTATGTGCAAGAATGTTTGCCCTCTTTGTAGTGGCCAGAAACTGGAAACTGAGTGGATGCCCATCAATTGGAGAATGGCTGAGTAAATTATGGTATATGAATGCTATGGAATATTGTTCTATAAGAAACAATAAGCAGAAAAAAAAAAGAAACAATAAGCAGGATGATTTCAGAGAGGCCTGGAGAGACTTACATGAACTGCTGCTGAGTGAAATGAGCAGAACCAGGAGTTCATTATATACTGCAACAAAGATACTGTATGATGATCAATTCTGATGGATGTGGCCATTTTCAACAATGAGATGAACCAAATCAGTTCCAATAGAGCAGTAATGAACTGAACCAGCTACACCCAGCGAAAGAACTCTGGGAGATGACTATGAACCACTACATAGAATTCCCAATCCCTCTATTTTTGTCTTCCTGCATTTTTGATTTCCTTCACAGGCTAATTGTACCCCTATTTCAAAGTCTGATTCTTTTTGTGTATCAAAATAACTGTTTGGACATGTATATATATATATATATATATATATATATATATATATATATATATATATATATATATATCGTATTTAATTTATACTTTAACATATTTAACATGTATTGGTCAACCTGCCTTCTAGGGGAGAGGGGAGGGGAAAGGAGGGGCCAAAATTAGAAAAAAAGATTCTGGCATTGTCAACTTCCTGCTAACAATTACCCATGCCAATATCTGGAATCAAAAAAGCTATAATAAAAAAATAATTAGAAATCAATTTGAAGATAAAAAACCCTATAATGGGGCAGCTAGATGGTGCAGTGAATGGAGCACCATCATTGATGTCAGGAGGACCTGAGTCTCAGACACTTAACTCTTCCTAGCTATGTCCTTGGGCAAGTCATTTAACTCCAATTGCTGCAGCAAAACAACCCAACAACAAAAACTATACATGGAAAATTGTGATAGAGAAATAACATTTCTGGATTAGGAAATTTCCTTATTGGTAATTTTAGGTTTCAAGCAAAGTTCTAATTTATAAGTAGGATTGTTGTTAGCAGGAAAATATGATCTAGGTCGGAAGGTTATCACCACATACAATATAATCTGATTTACTAGGATTTTTCTTAGACCACCAAATAAATTTTAATAAAATAACATTATATAAATCTAGTTGTTTTATATAAGTCATATTGTCCTGATGGTAACATGTACCAGTGTATTTATTTTCCTTTTAAAATTGCATTAAATTTAAAAGATTCTTGAAATAGGAAATTGAAGTAGACCTAGCATTCCTTAATTTTAATGACTTGTAGTTTACCCTATCTCCTTAAACATGATACTAAAGGAAATCATTCAGTTATTTTTGTAAAATCTATCAAAATACTTTTCATTAGTGTTAAGAATTTAGGTTACTTTGTTAGTTCTTCTCCTTCTTAGATCCTATTGAAGATGGTAGAAGAAGAGAGATAGCTTTTATTTTATTTTATTTTTTAAGAAATGAACATTGAGAAGGGAATTCTTAGGAGGGAGAAGTTACCTATGCAGTAGGTTTCTAAGAAATATTTTGATAACCAATTATTTTGATATTCAATCTAATTGGTTTCCTTTATAAAATTATTTATTTTGTTTCTTTAAAATTATTATTCGGAGGAGTCCCATTCACTTAACCAGACTGCCAAAGGGATCCATAATATTAAAAAGGTTAAGAATTCTTCATTTGGAGCTTGTTCCTGAGATAGTACAATGAGGTTCCTCTGAATCCCTTTTTTTTTGTGTGATTCATTAAATTCCCATGACAGGTTAAGTCTTTAATAAGATGGCGATTTACTTAGTTTAGTTATTTCCTATTTCCTTTCCCCTTTAACACTACTAGGTAAAGATAATTGATAATTCATGGCCAGTTCATATATCTGGATTATATACCCTTGGATTAGGCCTTTAAAAGGAGAACTAGGAGATCATTGTACATGGTGACATCAATATTATATGACGATCAATCCTAATAAACATGACTCTTTACAGAAATGAGGTGATTCAGAATGATCTTGTTCCAATGATATTGTGATGAAGAGAGCCATCTATACCCAGAGAGAGGTCTGAGTGTGGATCACATATAACACTCTCAGTCTTTTTGATGTTGTTCACTTGTTTTTTTCTTACTCATTTCTTACTCATTAACTTTCTTTTTTTGATCTGATTTTTCTTGTGCAGCAAAAGAATTGCATAAATATGTTTACAAATATTGGATTTAACATATATTAACATGTTTAACATATACTAGATTGCTTGCCATCTAGGGGAAGAGATGGGGGAAGAATGGGAAAATCTGAAACACAAGATTTTGAAAAATTATCTGTGCATATGTTTTAAAAATAAAAGCTTTAAAAAATAAAAGAAAAGCTATCTGTATCTACACACACACAAAAAGAAAACAAGAGAGAGAGAGAGAGAGAGAGAGAGAGAGAGAGAGAGAGAGAGAGAGAGAGAGAGAGAGAGAGAGAGTGTTACTTTTGGGAGGAAGCAATGAGGGTTAACTCTGAAACTGTGTCCCCTTTAATCTGTAAAAGAAGGGAGATTCGGAGTCTCAGACTCCAAAAAGTCTGGGAAAGCATATATTCCCAGAAAAGTTTAGTGACTTCATTCAATTGGAGATCTTGGTCAAATCACCCTCCACTGATCTTTTGAGGGTAGCCTGGTCCTCTTCAGGAAATTCCAGGATCTGGAAAAAAAGCCTTCAAAATGATTTTATTCAGTTGGAGATCTGGGCCTGTTGAATGGCAAGAAAAGCATCTAGGCTTGGGGGCATTGACTCTTTTTTCAACTGAAACCTATTCCAGACCACCAATAAAAAGACTATTTTTAATCCCAAATCCTTGCAGAAGTCCAAAGGAGGGTTATGCTTTGCCAAGGGACTTCTCTTCTTGTCACAGCTGCCTACCAGGACTCTTGCCTGCTGTGAAGACATTCTCTTCTCAGTGATAACCTTTGTTATTTCCCTAACAGGACTCTTGCCATTGAGGACTCGTCCTCCTAACAAAGCTGGCTTCTCAGCACCAATAAAAATTCCTTTTGCCATTCAGACTTTTCAGGTTCATGAATTCTCTAACTTTGGACCTGTATCTCCGACCAGAGGAGATTCTCACATCAATTCTCTACTACTAGACACACATCAGTTACAAGATTGAACCTGACCTATGTATGCCCCAAAGGACTTGGTTTTTCAAAAAAATTTGCAGGCTTGAACCCGTCTCCAAGTCAAGAGGCAAAGTTTATTGTAAAGCCAATTGAATTAGTCTAAATTCTAAGAGAATTTAGCAAAGAAAGGGAAGCAAGGAGACACGTTTATCTAGTTCTTCAAGTTAAAAATATGTTAATTTTATGGCCTAGGGGAAGAACTAAGGAATGGTCTCAAAAAACAGATCTAGGAATATCCTAAATCCAGAAGACTTTAGAATCATTGACGGACAAGATGATTAGAACAATACATTCTTAGATCAGAGAGACTCAGGATCAGATTCCAAAGCCAGAAGATTTAGAATCAGTGACAGATTATTAGAATAGAAGCCCCTAAAATCAGGGCATCTTAAAATTATTGCTGTCTCCCCTATGAGTTATATTACATCAATTCTAGTACCCAATTGAAAAACAGGGCTTTTAAGTCCCAATTCTGGCTCTGTTATTGACTCTCTGAGTATTAAAATTATATGAGCAAAGACCCTTTTGAAGTATTGAAGAACTATTGGAGAAGGTGGAGCAGAAACCCCAGATCTTTGCAGTGTTGCAGGGAATGTCTCTCAAGAAAAAGCTGGAAGTTCTCTGAGACAGGGAGAAGAACTGATTATCTTAACCTTTTGATCTAAATTGGATCTTTTGTTCTTTAAGTGGAGTTTTATTATAGTTCTACACCCATAGTTGTGGTCTCCGGTAGAATTCTTAGCTGAATTCTTTGTAAAGACAAAACCATCACAACTCCACAATTCAATGAGAAAGCCAAGATATGACATCACCCCTTCTCCCGAGTTATATTTCCTCTATAACAGAACCTACCTGTATCTCACTAACTGGGTTACTCTTTTTGGGGGGTTACCCTGCCTTGTGGAGTTGATGGGTTTATTACAAACTTGGCATCTTTCCCCTTAATATCATCTTCCCCTAGCTAATTATGGTTCCACTTGGAAACTTGTCTTTCTCTTTGTTAATTGCTAAGAAACCCATTTTCTTGTTTAAAAAACAAACAAACAAACAAAAAAAAACCTTATGGATTTAGCTCTATTTGGAAAATTTGTAAATTCTTTTGAGACAATCTGAGAACCAGTGTAACAAAAAAAGTATCTTACCAAGGATTCCACTGACTCACTGATGAATACAGGAAAGATTTATTTTACATGGGTGTCTAGGTGAATAGACACATCTTTGGAACTCCAAAAACAGCATTTTATTTCCTATTCTGAAGTATAAATCCCTCCCCTAATTCCTCATTAATTGGATGTTACAGAAGAATTACCTGCCATGAATCTCCACCCCTCAATGCATAGCCAGTCCCTGCTCCAAAAGCACTTACATTCTAGAAGGGAGAAGGTAAGAGGGAAGGACTAAGGGCAAAGAAAAAAAAAAATTCTTTTCAAATCTCAGGCCATCACCCTGATTACAAAAGTCAATCCCTGCTCGCAAGAGCTTACACCCTTATATTTTTATTTTGTATTTTTGATGTCCTTGGGGGTTTTAGTTTTCTAATTTGTTTCATTTCTCTAATTTAATTTTCATATCTATGGAAATCAAATAAATGCCCATCTCTTTCTCACCCATCCAGTAACTTCGGTATACCTTTGGGGCACTCCTTTTCCCCAACATTTGGTGGGAAAACCCACTAGTATCATAGAAAACTCAGAAATTTTAGTCTAGTTCTCCTGTAATAGATAATGAAACTGAAACCCAATATTCTCATTCTTTTTTTTTTCATATATGAATATGGGCACTTTAATAATATAAGCATTAGAGATCATTTAGTCTGATCTCATCACTTTATAGATGAGTGGGGTGAAGCCTGGAAAGATTAAGTGCCTTGCCAAGGTCAGATAAGGCAGAGCTGAAAACAGAAGCCAGGTGTGTAGGCTCACAATTCTCAATCAATTTTCTGTTATACTGTTGTTGATTGGCTAATGTTAATAAAAAATAACTGAATGAGGGCATGGTATCGACATCCACAAAGTCAGAGCTTGGAGGGGAATGAAAGTTGGCAACCTAAATCCCTCCCCGAAATAGAGGCTGCAGGAGGAATTACCCATAGGATAAAGAAGGAGCCATAGTGGGGTTAACTATGTTTCAGGTTTAGAGGGATAAAGGAATGGATGGATACTGTAGGGAGAGAAGGTCAAAGGAACTGAAAGAAGTTTCTTTCTTTCAAAAGAATGAAACTGTAGCTGAAGCCTGATGACAAACACTGGGAAATAAGAATCAGAGCCAAAGGGAAATATCTAAAATTCAATTATTCTAATAATAAACTATTACTCCAATCTGGAGCAATAATTCCCAATCTTTCTGAAGTTTTCTATACTCATTGCATGGGATAAACTGAGTGAAAACCTCTCATGGAAATGTGGCTCTGAACTATGCCCCAATTGTGACTTGAGATTTTGCATTATTAAGTTGAGCTATAGTTAAAAAGCTGCAGGTCTTTGACTGTCTTGGAACATTGCCTCTCCTGTTTCCCATCATCTCTTCATTAGCATTTAAGTACTTCTTTTAAAAGTGAGGATGGCTTTGGGAATTCAGGTAACAAAATTCTCTCATCCAAGAATATTTGCTTGTATAGCAATTCTCTAGGGAAAATTGAATTAAGAGGTTTTTTTTTTTTGTTTATTTTTGTTTTTTTTTTTTACTAATATTCTTTTGTTTCTTGGATAGATTTCTGTGTTTAGAGTTGGGTTTTTTTTTTTTTTTCTGCATCCCAGATTTATTTAGTCTTGTGTTTTGCAGTTTGTGCTTTGCACTACTTTACCGATAACACCTTGTCTATTGGGAGTTGCCCTTTCTCCCCAAGATCATAATAAATCCCTTTTTGGTCTTTTTTCTTTTCTTTTCTTTTTTTTTTTTTTTTTTTTTTTTTTTTTTGAGGCTGGGGTAAGGTGACTTGCTCAAGGTCACACAGCTAGGAAGTGTTAAGTTTCTGAGACCAGATTTGAACTCGGGTCCTCCTGAATTCAGGGCTGGTGCTCTATCCAGCTGCCCCTTTGGCCTTTTTTCTTAGCTTGAGAGTCTCTGATTTTAATCTGTGTAAGGGTCACTATCCCACATACTAGTCTTTTTCTATTATATTTCTTGTCCCTATTTTCAAGTACTCATTGGATCAAATGCTACAATCTGCAGGTACTTTGGCAAGGAAACTCAATATGGGGTCACAGAATCATATGGGACTAGAATGACTGAATTACCACACTTTTATAACAAAGAAAGATGTTGAAAGAATTATAACACATTCTATAGGACCTCCTGAAATATCAGTGACTGTCTCTGAGGACTAAAACTTTATTTGTAGCAGAACTTTTTTTTTTTTTTTGCTCATTTTCTTTGGTGTCTGTGATCCATAGTTAGTAGACACTTGCCAATGCCAAAATATAAAAAGTGATTACCCTTAGCTGTTGTCTACAAGAAAGCCAGATATGAGAAAATTCAATTTTCTACTACTTAATCATATAGCTGACATGTGAAAGATTTTTAGGTTTTTGATGTACTTAACATGTTAGCACCTGGATCCTCACAATATCCCTGTAAGATAGATACTAAGCTATTATAAGAAAACTTGAGAGTCAGAGGAGTTAAGTGAACTGCATATTTCATATAGCTGCTAAAGTGATGGAGGTAAAATTTCTCATAACTCCAAACTTCAAGCTTGTGATGAGCAAACCTGAATCAAGCCAGTTTCCAGCAATGTTTAACTTAGGTATTGGGAAGAAAACAAGGTAGTCAACATTTAGCACAACATAGCATAAATATCACACTAAAAAAGGACACAGCAACTTGTCCCTCCATATGGGAGGCCCTTTTTAAGCCCACCAGGAAGTCATAGTCTATTCAGGGGTTCTCAAACTACGGCCCACAGGCCAGATGAGGACATTTATGAGACCTGCTGGGTTATAGCAAATGGGCTGAGGGGTGGAGACAGAGTGTGAGTTTTTGTTTTTACTATCGTCCAGCCCTCCAACAGTCTGAGGGACAGTGAACTGGCCCCTATTTAAAAAGTTTGAGGACCATTGGAAAGTGTCAATGCTGATCAAATGACCAAAAAGCCCCAGTCATTCTGCAACTGCTGTTAACTCTAAAAAACCCATGAGTTTATACAGTGAGCTGTAGCCTTGACAATGGATGGGCAACATCAACGATGAGACAAATTTTATTTATTTTAGGGCTTCTTGACCAGAATGCAAGCACTTCATGGCTTGTTCCAAGCTCAAGGACCACTTGATGCTGATCTGGGTTTTGCTGTTTTTTGAGATCATCTGAAGGGTGAGCACTAATAATTGTTTGTTGTGTCAAACCTTGAGTACATCCTTCTTGATGGGTGTTAGCTCTGGAAAACAGGGTGTTTCTTAATAGTTAAAAAAAGAGGAAAAAAAAAAAGGGGGTGGTCTTGACATGAGCATCCTGACAAAGGTCAGGTGGGTAGATGATAATCTGGCTGGAACCTTAATCTCTTGGACTTCTCAAATCTCTAGAACAGCTTTCTTGCTTTTTTTTAGGGAAAATAAAAAACTATCCTAAAATATATGGGTGTAGGAGGGGAAGTGGGAAAGGACCAACCCTATCACAAAACAAAATTCTATCTAATTTATTATTTGGCTCAGTTTAAAAATTATTTAAGACTAAGACTATCAAGAATAAGGCACAAGAATAAATCTTCCAATATAAAAACAACTTAAAAATCTCAAAAAGATATACATATACAGACTTGCACAAAAGACTACAAGTATGCCATCCATCTGGTACTAAGAAGTTGCAAAGGCATATAATAGTAAAACAAAAAATACGTATAATCTATGTGGTGTTTGAGAAGTTATCAGTATTTCTAGAACAGGCTACAATGGGAAAAATAATATTAGCTATCATTTATCTAGTTCTTTAAAGTTCATAAATTGCTTTATAAATATCTCATTTTATCTTCATAACACAGCTAATTAGCATAAGATGCTGAATTTGAACTCAGGTTTTCCTGAATCCAGATTCAACATACTATCTACTGCGCCATGTAGCTGACAATAAGAGTACATCTCACATGGCATTTAAATTATGTCACTTATGTAGTGCTATAAGGTGAGTTTACCCATTTCCTAGGTGAAATTGTCTCTACTAATTCTGAGCCTGTACCACTGCCTGAGTGTGACTTTAATGTAGGCTAGTAATCAGTGGCTGAGTGCTTCCACCAGGCTACCGCTGCCAGGAACTGTACTTAAAATTCTTCTAAGGGTTGTAGTAGCACCCAATTGGTTATTGCCAATATGGCATTTTATGTATTTATTGCTATAGAATACCAAGGCTTTTGTATAAACTATTCAGACAACAGCTAATCAGCCACTGTAAGTTCAGCTATTTTAACTTGCTTATAGAACCTGTCCAATCCTTGGGGGATGAGATAGGGACAAATACTTAAAGGTGAAATTTCCCTTTTAGCAAAATTCAATGTGTTTTGTAATAAGACTCAAAGCAGTAGAAGATCTGTAATGAACTAATACTAAATATGCTGCAAATCATTCCTCCCATTCCCCCACCCCCATAAACCAGGACCTTCTGTCAGGAAAAGGGGATGAGATGAATATAAACTGAAAAGCATTCCTATTACTATTTGGTGTGGAAAATACTTTTATCAGCTGTGACAAGGGCTCCTGGTAGCCATGTCAAATCAGTATGCTAAGAAAGTGCATTAGGATAAGAAGTTCAAAACCTTCCCTACTTAGCTCAATCCTATCTAAATTGAGGTCTTACTCTAGGGCAAAATCCTTAATGGAATTCAGGAAGATAGCTGTCCTGTATTCCCTTTTTTGTAGTTTCTTTTCTTTGAAGACTTTAAATTTTAAAATGTAAAAGTTTATATTTTTAGTTTGTACCAATTATAATTTTTTCTAATTCTTTCCTACGTCATATCTACTTCTTTTCCTCAAGACAACCTAAAAGGACAGGTATACCTTCTTTATCAACATATTTGTAAATAAATGGATTTTAAAATAATTGTTTTGAAAATAAATTGCCATTAAGTAAGAGGCATATTTTTGGCTCAATGAGTTGATGTCTAATCTAGTTCCATGAATCAAGATCTATTGATTCTAACCATGATTCTGCCACCTCATTCCCTGAATAAGTTAACAAATTTTCTTTTTCTTACCTATAACCCACAAACAAGCTTAGTAGCTTGTTTTCCAGAGTAATTAAAGAGAATTTTTGTTAACTGATAGTTGAGATATATGACAACCACAGTGGATTCTATTTCACTTATATTAGCCCAAGTAATATGTTTGTCCTTTACTGGAATGATCCCATGTATTTTGCACAGTAACAAGAAAGATAAGGTACAATAAAACAATTTATCTGAAACTTAATAAATTTCTTTAATGTTTTAGGATTATTACATATATTGTTATTATTACATATATTATATTATATATTACATAATATATATTATTACATATATTCCATAAACCAATCACTATTGTTTCATGCTTTTCTATTATATAACACTATAAGTCTGTTTAGTGGGAAGACCTGAGTTCATATTCTGATTCTGATGCATATTGACTGTATGACTATAGCTGGATAAGTCACAACCTCACAATACTCTAGACAATTCAATAAGATAAAAAATTTCAGAGGAGACACCCAACTATGTAATTTCCTCACCTCAGAGTTTCCTACACTAATTAAATTACAGGTCCATTCATTGCTCAGTTTTCTCTATGAATTCTGAATGTGATATATCTTTAAAAGTTGTGTAGAAGGAAAGACCATATAGGTTAATTTATATAATTTGATGTTCAGATGTTAAAATTTTATTTAGATACAAATAAATAAATATACAACTACTTGTTAGAAAATATAGGGAAATAGGTTTAATTTTCTATTCAAATTTTCATGTTAAAAAACAGAAGATCGAACACATTCATAAAAAGCTTATGTTTAAGCACAGTAAGAGAAAGAAAATATGAAAGGAAGAAGGGTAGAGAGAGATGTGTATGTTCCTGCCATCACAACTGATGAAAGAGGAGAAAGTAGCTGGAAAATTCTGAAACTATTTTTAGGCTGTGATTTTCTCTTATTTGCACTCCTACACTCTATTACTTAACTCAAAAATCTCCTTAGACATTCTTTGGAAAAAGAGCAAAACAGCTTCATACACCAGAATCAATTTAAAAGATATAAAAATCTAGATACTCTGGGGAGATCCTTTCTCCTTGATATTTATGCAAGATACAAAATATGTTCACATGAAGAACATGAAAATATATAAGCTATCTAACAAGATCACTCCAGGCCATCTGTCATAGAAATATGGGGAAAAACACAAGAAATCCAGGGTGGTAGTTCAGATAAACAATGTCTGGAAAACTAAATTGTATTTTATACATATATATTTAGACCTTTTAATATCCTCAGAATTTTTTATGATTTTTTAAACTGCAAATTACAACTTGAAAAATCAATAATTGTTTGATATAGACAGCATATGATCCTACTGTGTTTGTTGATTACAAATCAAAAAGTATTTTTTAAAATGCCTGCTATATGCCAGACCCTATGTTAAATGTTGAAGATATAAAGAAAGTTAAAAGTCTGCTCTCTCAAAGATCTCACAGTCTAATGAAAGAGAAAAAATGATAGAGTCATGTACAGACAAGATATATACAGAATAAAATGGATAGATCATGATAGAAGGGACTATAATTGAGAGGGAATCAGGAAAGATTTCCTGTAAAAGGTGGGACTTGAAGGAAATAAGGAAGACAGGGATTAAAACAAAGTATTTTACTCTGGAGAAAAAAAAAAATAGTGGCTTGAAGGTTTACCTCAAAAAAATATCTGTACTGATATTTTAAGATCATACGAGATTCCACAACAGATAGGATAGCATACATACATTTGTTCATTTATTAGCAAAATCAAAAAAAGCATGAATGTAAAACAGAAGACCTGCACCAATCAGAAGGGTTCCCTAGTGCCATAGAAAATGTTCTGTACAAAATCTCAATTTAAGACATCCCCTCTTAACAAAGAGCTTCTCCAAATGATCCACTTTGTCAAGGCTGTTGTACTGATTGTAGGTTGACCATTTTGCCTCACAATGAAGATGTATCAACCTTTATTTTTCCTGCATGATTTCTTGAAGCACAATATTCAAGTTTTCTTCTTCATGACTTTTTTTTTTTTTCTGGATCCTTAAATCGTCTTTTCATATTCTATCTTCAAATTCAGTGTTCTTATTTTATAGCACTCTTATGGATTCTTTCATGAGCATTCTAATCTCATTTTAATTTATTCAATTTATTTTCCATCTGCTTCTGCATTTGGAAGCTTCTAATTCTACTATTCACTTTTCACAGAATATAATGATTTGGAGAATCTCTCTCATTAAAAAAAAATCTTTTTCTCATGAGACTTGTTAATTGACCTCCAGAGATTGTGCCTTGATTGTTTTTATCAGTGAGAAATAACTGCAGCATAAAGAATGTGGGGTGATCTCTTAAGTATAGCAGAAGACGAAATTGCTGGAATTTACTCTTAGATTTAACATAGGAAATGAAGTGTTCCTTGGGAAAATGGAAGAAGTATTATAGGATGAGCAAGGCTTGGTTATACAGTAATTCCTAATGAAAGTTCTCTGGAGGTTTCTAAGGACTGCCAGCTCAATATGAGTCAGCAATGTGACCTGACTAGCAGAAAAGGTAATCCCAGCAATCATAAGTAATGTTATTAGAAACATAGTGTACCTAACAAAAATAGTTGTTAAGCCCTGCTGCTTTCTATTCAACTACATGTGGAATATCATGTTCAGTCCTATGCAGTGATCATAGATAATAGATTTAGAGCTGAAAGGGATATTTGAGGTTACCCACTTCCAATCAGTCCATAGTTTCATCTTTTAAATGAAGAAATTTAGGTCTACAGAGGTCAAATGATTTGTTCAAAGACACTCTTGTGTTAAGTTGGAGAACTGGGAGTTGACCCCTCTTCTTAGACTATATCAGAATGCCTTCTAAGACATTAGAATATGTCCAGATGAGAATTACAAATTTGGTTAAAAAATATTAAAAACTCAAAATGATGCTCTATAAAAATGAGTTGAAGGAACTAAGGACATTTAAAATTCATAAAAGAATACTTTTAAGGATCATGAAATCTGATTAAAATTATTTTGTTTTCTTTGTTATTGTTATTGTTTGCTTTTAACTTATTAACAGATTTTTGCTTTGATATAATCTACTTTTCTGAAACCAACCCCCTTACAAAAATATTCCCTAAAATAAATTGATTTATCAACTGATAACAGTAAAATGAGGTATCTATTTTAACTTTGACAGCATGGGATTAATGGGGGATCTAGGTAGTGTAGTGGATAAAATGAAGTGCCAGAGTCAAAAAGACTCATCTTTCTGAATTCAAATCCAGCTTCAAACACTTAATAGGTGTGTATGATCCTGGAAAAGTCAGTTAATTTTATTTGTTTCAGTATCTTATCTATAAAATGAGAGAAGGAAATGGCAAACTATTCCTATATCTTTAAGAAGAAAACCCCAAATGGGTTCATGAAGAGTGAGACATGACTGTGGGACTTAATGTTGACCAGTATATTTTATCAGAAGGTTTTTTTTTTTCCCCCTATGTTGACTTTATTTATGTTGCTGTAGTCATTGTGCATATTGTTCTTTTGGCTCTGAAACACTTTTTGTAAGTTTCTCTGAATTCTTGGTATTTATCATTCCTTAGAATATAATATTCTAAGACTAATATATTAAGTGCAGTAGAGAGATTACTTAATTTGGAGATGTAGGACTTAAGTCTGAATCTTGACTACACTATGTACTACATATTAGATCTTGAGCATTTAATTTCTCAGAATATCAGTGTTGTTTTCTGTGAAAGGAAGGGATTGGCTTACATGACTATTCAAGTACCTTCTAGCTCTAGATTTATGGTTCAAAGGATTATTAATTCTTCAGCCATCCAGTACTCACTGGGGATATTTTGTTCCCATTTTTTATTGTCACATAATTGGCCTGTGAGCATTTTTGTTCATATGTTCATTTTTTTGTATCTTTTTTTTTTTTCCTGAAAATAACTTCTTTGTAATCTAGTCTCAGTGAGGGACTCTCTAGATTAAAGGGGATGAACAGTTTAATAATTTTTAATGACTTTGAATTGGTTTCCTGAATGGTTGGACTGATCGCAATTCCATTAGCCATAAATTAGAGTGCTTGTCTTTCCATAACTACTAGAAGAACAATGAGTTTTCCCATCTTTTAGCATCTTTGCTAACTTGATGAGTGTTAGATGACAACTCAGGGATGTTTTAATTTACATTGCTTTGCTGTCATGTGGAAGAGGAATTAGCCCTAGAAGAAATAGCACTGTACAAATAATTGTACAAATTGAAATAGGGATGGATTTGGAGTAAATTTTAATTTTATTTTGATTCTGGTCTTTTCCATGTACTGGCTATTAACTTTGGGCAACTTAAACTTTCTTGTTCTCTATTTCCTTATCTGTATTATGAGAAGACTGGACTAAATGATATCTATGGTTCCTTCTATCTCTAGATCTATGATCCTTTGTTCTTTCTTCTTAGCCAGCTGCCACAATTCAGATAACTAGAATTATTAGAAAGGCAGATTTCAATTCAATAGAAGGGAACATTTTCTGACAATTTGTAGCTGGCCAAAAGTGAAATGGACACCTCTGAGTTTTTTCAAGCACTTCTAAGAAAAATTGCAGGGAGAATTTCTGTTCAGGTACAGAATAGATTAGTCTAGGGCAGCAGTGGATAGAACGCCAAATTTAGAGTCTGAAAGACCTGAGTTCAAATCTAGACTCAAATACTTAATAGCTGTGGGACCCTAGGATAATCATTTAACCCTGTTTGTCTTAGTTTCCTCATCTGTAAAATGAACTGGATGAAGAAGTAACAAAACCATTCTAGTGTTTTTTGCCAAAGAAAAAGCCCAAATGGGGTCACAAAGACTTGGATAAGAATGAAAGCAAGTGAACAATAGCAACAACAACAATAATATGAACTCACCTCTGAGCTCTGACTTTGGGATTCTCATATTCTGATCTTAGTCTTGAGTAATTTCCTTAATTCTCTACCTTAAACTTGTTGGACAAAGAATGTTTAAGATAACACGTCAAGTATTTTTGACTGTCTGGCTAAATGTCTGGGGTGATACACTACAGCATCAAAACTAAGATAAGGAGATAGGGAATGGCCAGAATTGTAGGAATAAGATAAGATAAAAGTTTAGGTAAATTAGCTAGAATTTAGGATGTGACAAGTTAAATGGCTTTGACACCAAAGATGTATACATTCTTCTAGCAATTAGAAACTGGCACGCAATTAGGAATGGGTTGTTTCCTGAGGGAGGGAAATAGAATAATTAACACAGTAGTATTACATAAAGGGATCTAAACTAAAGGATGTTGTACTCTTCCTATCAAGGAATTATTTAGCTTTTCAACTAAGAATTCTGATCCTCCTAATCTCTTTTTCTATAATATAAAGGGAAAAAAAATCTAGATTAATAGAATCTCTTGAATTGCAGCAGCTATATTTGATTGATACCACTTTTGTCTCATAGGATACAAGAAAGACTGCCGATTTTGTCTTGGCCAAAAAAACTTAGCACTCTTGCAAAAAATGTGCCTACATTTAATGAATTTTTGTTTGTTTGTTTGTTTGCTTTTTTTTTTTTTTTTTTTTTTTAACAATGAGAGATTGAATTAATTTCATGAAGTTGAATAAATTCACAAAAATGTGGAGGGGAAGTGAAGGTATTGCATAAGGGAACATGAGGACATGCTTGAGCAAAAACAGCACAGGAAAAGGATGACATAGGACAATGAGGAAGATTTCAGCTAATTGCTATTGGCATATTGTTTAACCAAGATTAATAGGACAACCTTCAGAAATGTTTGAAGTGAGAGAAATAGGGTCTAAAAGCAAATAATTTTTGTTGTTCCCGAGACTTAGAAAGATTGGTTGAAAAATATTTACCCCAGAGCAGAAAAAAACTTGAATGAGAGGGGCATTAATAGTAGTCTTCAAGTATTTGAAAGACTGTCAGGTAGAAGAGGGAATTTTATTGTTGCTTAGCCATTTTTCAGTCAAATATGAATCTTTGTGATCCCATTTGGCATTTGCTTAGCAAAGACATAGGAGCAGTTTGTCATTTCCTTCTCCAGCTCATTTTATAGTACAAGGCTAAGATAGTTGCCTAAGGTCACATTACTGGTAATGTCTGAGGCAGGATTTGAACTCTGGAAAATGAATCTTCCCAATTCTAAACACAGTGTTCTAACCCATAGTGCCACTTAACTGCCCACTAAGGGCAACTCATATAGACTTCTATATCCTTGCTTCTGATTAGGTCATCAGGGATGACCTTATGTGGAGGATGAGTAGGCAGTTTTTCTCCAAAGTGTGAGGTTGCCTGTTAGTACTACTGTTACCACCCAGAAATTTGGATCTCTATTTTGGGGTTTAAAAGTTAGGAATTCCAAATACAATCCTTCTTTTGCAACAACAACAACAAAATTCGGTTCTGCACATATATATTGTACCTAAGATATACTATAAGATATTTAATATGTATGGGAATACCTGCCATCTAGGGGAGGGGGTGGAGGGAAGGAGGGGAAAAACTCAGAACAGAAGGGAGTACAAGGGATAATGTTGTAAAAAAAAAAAAATTACCTATGCATATGTACCGTCAAAGAAAATGTTATAATTATAAAAATTAATAAAAAAACAGTTAGGAATATAACCTTTCCCTTTTACTCCTGTACTTTTCTAAATTATTAAATTTTTGCCAACAATATATTTTTTAGACCAATTGTCATGAGTTCATCAAAAGTTATTTTAGCAGATATAAAGATTTATACAGGCTCAAACTTTTTATAGACATGAAATTCATAGAGCCCAACTTTGTCCAGCATAAGAAAGATCTTGCTAAGTGATTCCTTAATTCTGGGTGATTATTAAATCACCTAAGTTTCAGCCTGGTCCAGTTCTTTCATATCCTGACTGATTTTGGAATTAGTATTATTATTATTAACTTTTATTTTTATTTAACCTCTACTCTTGGCATAGTTAGAATGTTTTCTAAGAGCTCTTGTTTAGAGATGTAGGACTTCTGTCCACCCTGTTCTCTAAGTCAAGACAGAATTCTAAGTCTAATTCTTTTTTTTTTTTTTTTTAGAAAATAAAAGAACTTTATTATTTATTATTTTATTAAAAATTACCAATAAATGGTATTCAAATACAACCACTCTATATAAAAACAGAGAATAGTTTCTTTAGATATGTTTAACATAAGAAAATGTGCCTCTATTAAATTTCAAGCCTAAATAAGGTGAACAGGGCTGACCTTTCTAAACATTGGATACCCTTCTCCCAAACCAATCTTATTTCTCTATGATTAGCAAGGCCCTGGAGGTTCACCTTGATTATCAGGTAGAATCAGGAACTAACCATTTTCTCTTCTGAAATTGTATTCACCTATTTCTCAAGGATTGATAATTGCTTGAGCAACCATAATTCCAGAGGACTAATGAGAAAGCATATGATCCACTTCCTGAAACATTAATCCATTATGCAGAGTGAGAAACAGATATTTTTGGATATGGCCAATGTGGGAATTTGTTTTGTTTGACTATGCATATATGTTATCAAGGTTTTCTTTTCTTTCCTTTTTTTTCTATTGCATTGGGAGAAAAAAATTTTAACTGAAAAAAATAGTTAAAATAAAAAAAAAAGTTTTTACTATTATGAAGGATTGAATAATCTACTGCCTTACTACTTCATTGGATATTATTTTGTATATATTTTCTATTTAATTTTATATGTTCCTGTAAATTCTCTGTAATAGAACAGAAGTACCTTCACATCAAAGGCATTCCATTTGGCTTTCTTTGTATTTATAGCAGTGCTAGTGGATAGAAATCTGGGTTCAATTAAAGAACAGGATTCAAATTCTACTTTTGACCCTGCCTAAGTCATTTAAATTTTCTTATATTTCAGTCAACTTTTGGAAGCAATAAATTGTAGATAATTGGACCAATTAATAGAGAGAATTCCTTCACCTAAAGATACAAGAGCATTAAGTATTTATTGTAAATGCTGGGGATTCAAATACAAGCAAGATAGTTTCTACCTTCAATTGCATTCTAATGGAGAAGTTTACACATAAAGAGGAATTGGAAAGTAAGAGACAAACAGTATGAATTTAGAGATGATTGGGAAGTAGCATAGAGGCTTGGTCCTAAGCAAGTTAAAGTGGAAACTCATTTATCAGAGCTCAGAGTACCAGGGGCAGAATCCAAGGACTAGGTGGGAGGGGAATGATGATGATGGCCAGAATCTAAGTATTATAATATGGAGATGACTGGGAGGTCTCTATGCTAAAGAAATCAAAGATCCAGTATCTATTTCCCTTTCCCTGGCACCTAGCACAGGACAGTACATAGCATATAATAGTTACTTAATGAATGCTTGTTAAACTGAACATAATTCAATTATATTCACATTAATGTTTGTTTTGTCTCTATCAAGGTAAGGACCCAGCCTCATCTCATTTAAATGAAAGTTATAAATGGCAAGGCATTGCAATGAGAAGAAAGAACATTAGTTTTGCAGTCAGAAGATCTTGATCCAAATCTAACATTATAAGTATTTGTTATCCATAAAACCATAGTCACTTAGTTTTTCTTACTAGTATGACAGAATTGGGCTACGTAGAGCTCTAAGAACATTTCCAACTTTAAATTATTTAATTCTAAATTGGAAGCTTATATTAAAGAGTTTTTGAGTGAAGAGACACTTTAGGTCACTTCTAAACATATTCCAATTTTTTTCTCTTTTAGAAATAGAACTAGGGGCAACTAGAAACATTATAAGGAATATTCATTCATCAAGATAAGAACTTTGGAACAGAGATATAGAACAACAGAAGTAGTTGGGCCCAACCCTTGGCAAAATGAGAGATTATTATCTCAGGGATATGTAAAAAGCCTTTATTAGAACCTTTAACTGTAAAAAGGTTTTCCCAGTTTATTGTTTCCCTTCTAATTTTGTCTGCATTAGTTTTGTTTATACAAAAGCTTTTAAACTTCATATAATCCAAATTTTCTATTTTGTGATCAATAATGATCTCTAGTAGTTCTTTGGTCACTTTGAGCTTAAGAGGTATATAAAGTGTAAAAGGGAAATCATATCAGACAGAGGAAACTGGGATGGGGTGTTGGGATCAGGAACATGGGGAAAGGTCCCTTACAGAAGGTGTGACTTGAGCTAAGTCTTGAAGAAGGCCAGAAGCCAGAGTTGAGGAAGAACACTTTAGCATGGAAGACAGTCCGTGAAAAGACATGGAGCTATGCTACTTAGAGCATTAAGAGTCTTGTCCAGAATTACATAGACAAAATGTTATATACACTATAGATTCTGGGGACTAAAGTAGAAAAAAAATCAGAGAAGAGAAAGACCCTCAAGCCATTGAGTCCAATAGAAAAATTTGGCACAAGAGGATACGGTTTTTTCAATAAACAAATGCCAATGAAGCTAACATAGATGATTCGAATGAGAAAGAAAAAGAGATGTCTTAAATGTCTTAAAGAGAATGATGTAGCTATAAAGGGAACTCATTGATAATAACATATTTCTTTTTTTTTTTACCCTTAATAGTATTTTGCTTTTCCAATAACATATAAAGATGGTTTCCAACATTCATTTTTATAACATTCTGAGTTCCAAATTTTTTTTTTCCCTCCTTCCCTTATCTCCCCCACCCTAAGACAGCAAGCAATCTGATATAGGTTATACATGTACAATCACTTCAAACATATTTCCAGATTAGTTTCATTGTGAAAGAAAAATCAGAACAAAAGGGAAAAACCACGAGAAATAAAAAGCAAACAAATAAACAAAAAAGGTGAAAACAGTGTTCTTCAATCTGCATTTAGTCTCCATAGCCCTGTCTGTCTATGCAGATAGCATTTTCCATCCCAAGTCTTTGGAATTGTCTTGGATCACTGTATTGCTGAGAAAAACTAAATCTATCACAGTTGGTCCCTGCTTATCATTTCTTATAAAACAATAATATTCCATTACATTCATATATAATAACTTAATCAGTCATTCCCCAATTGATGGGCATCCACTTGATTTCCAGTTCCTTGCCACTACAAAAAGAGTTGCTACAAACATTTTTGCACATGTAAGTCCTTTTCCCTTTTTTATGATCTCTTTGGAATAAAGATCTAGTAGTAACACTGCTGGATCAAAAGGGATACACAATTTTATAGCCCTTTGAGCATAGGATAACATTTTTTTGAGTTCTTTTTTGTAAAAAATTTTATTTAGTTTTAATGTACTTTGCTTTATGACTCATGTTGGGAGAGAAAAATGAGAGCAAAAAGATATTTAAAAAAACAGAAAAAAAAGAAGCGAACACAGCATGTATTGATTTATATTGTCTGCACAGTTCTTTTTCTGGGATGCAGAAGGCATTCTCTGTCCAAAGTCTATTGGGATTGCTTTGGATCACTGAACAACTAAGAAGAACCAAGTATTTCATAGTTGATCATTGCACATTCTTCCTGTTATTGTGTACAATGTATTCTTGGTTCTGCTTGTTTCGCTCACAACAGTTTATATAAATCTTTCCAGGTCTTTATAAGATCAGCCATTATTTTTATATACCCCAACTTGTTCAGCCATTCCTCAATTGATAGATCTACTCAATTTCCAATTTTTTGCTACCAAAGAAAAGAGTTGCTATAAATATTTTTGCATTTGTGGGTTCTTTTCCATTCTTTATAATTTCCTTGGGATACAGACTCAGTAATGGCACTACTAGATCAAAGGGGATACACAATTTTATAGCCCTTTGAGCATAGTTCCAAATTGCTCTGCAGAATGGTTGGACAATTTCACAACTCCATTAAGAATGCATTAGTGTGCCAGTTTTCCCGTATCTCCTCCAACATTTATCATTATCTTTTCCTGTCCTCTTAGCCAATCTGAGAGGTGTGATGTGGTACCCCAAGACTATCCTTTTACTTCCCTCAGATTTTTTAGCTCTCAATCTATTTACTAGCTCCATAATTGACCAGGGGTCCCTAGTGTCCCTCCTTTTTTATTCATGTATCCTGTGCCTCTTTATCCTCCTTTTTTCCTACCTTTTGATGAGAGAACAATGACCAAATCAGCACAAATAATTTCTAGAAAAGATATTACTTGATGGCTTAACTCATCATCTCTCTGACTTCCAGATTACAACTCTCCTTTCTGAGCACACCACTCCAATGTGTGTTACCTTTTTCTATTAGACTTAGTTACTTAAGGATAGGAGCTGTTGTGCTTCTCATATTTGTGTCCCTATTCTTTAGTGTGTTTCTTGGAACACAGTAAGCCCTAGACAAATGCTTTTCTCTCATTCATTCATTCCTTCTATGTTACAGCCAAACTAATGTCCATATATAACATTTCATCTCTTACCTCTCCCTTTTTGGAAAGGTTTAGCCATTTACCTTCTTTCCTCTTGCTTGGAGTAGACCTCTTAAAATCTTAATCTCCACTCAAGGACTACCTCCTGAATTTCCTCCTAGTTGTGAGTGTCCTATCCAGTAAATTATTCTTATTTCAAAAATAACACGTCACACAAACTTCACACATAGATGACACATATATGTGACATGTGTATACATAGACTTATGTACATACTGTTCTCTCTGAATAGAAGGTTCTTCAGGGATAGGAAAGTTTCATTTTTGTTTTTATTTACCCAGTGTCTAGCACGGTGCCCTGTACATAGCAGGTATTTAATAAATTTATGGTAAATGAATACTAAGTCATCAGTAATCTTTGTTAAACTGGGACAGAAGTAGAGGGAGAAAGGAAATAGATGCAACGGTATTAAATAATTGTGAATGTTTGGTGGAAGCAAGTGACATAGTAAAATAGAGTGCTGAACCTATAGACTAGAAGACCTGATTCTAATCTGGTTTACTTACTAGCTGTTTGACTCCAAGCAAATCACTTAACTTTTGTCTTCTTCAGTTTCCTCATCTATAAAATGGGGAGATAGCAATAGTACCTCCCTGTTAGGATTTTTGTGAGGATAAAATGAGATAAATTAATAAGGGACTTTGCAAAGTTTAAAATGCCATATAAATATGTTGTTATTATTATTATTATTGTTAATATTCTCAAAAAGAAAATGAAGATGAATTTTTAAACTGAAATTTTGTTGCTATTGCTGTCCAGTCACTCAGGTATGTCCTACTCTTTGTGATCCCATGATCCAGAGCACTACAGGCCTTTCTTTCTTTCACTTTCTCCTGAAGTCTACCCAAGCTCATATTCATTGCTTCTGTGGTCCTTCCCCTTCTCCTTTTGCCTTCAACATTTCCCAGCATCAGCCTTTTCCAACGAATCTCATTATATGTCCAGTATCTATCTTTCCAATGAATAGTCAGTTTTAATTTCACTAAGTATTGACTGATTTTGTTATCACGGGATTCTAAAAAGTCTTCTCTGGTTGTTCAGATATGTTTCAATTGTGTCCAATCTTCCTGAGCTCTGTGGGGACTTTCTTAGCAAAGAAACTGGAATAATTTGCCATTTCTTCTCCAGTTCATTTTACAGATGAGGAAAGTGAGGCAAACAGGATTAAATGACTTGCCTAGGATCTGAGTCTAGTAAGTGTCTGAAACCAGATTTGAATTTAGAAAGTGGTCTTCTTAATTCCAGACCTGACCTTCTATGAATTATACCATGAGCTGATGTATCTGACATCTATAATTCTACCAAAAGACTCTAGAAGAAAGTCACGTGAAACAGCATGGTATCATGGCCAAGTGCTAGATTTTAAGTTTAGGTCTTGAATTCTGTTTTAGTACTTTAATACTTTGGGTAGCTAGGTAGATAGATTGGATGCCTGCTTGGAGTCACCAACTGTGTGACTCTAAGCAAGTCACTTAACCCAATTTGCCTCAGTTTTCTCATCTGTAAAATGAGCTGCAGAAGGAAATGACAAACCACTCTAGTATCTTTACTAAGAAAACCTCAAATTGGGACATGTAGAGTCAGGGTGGGTTAAGGAAGGCGGTCAAATAATAATTCAATTTGATCTCAGAGTTAATTAGTTCTTTCTTTGGAGGTGGATAGCAATTTTCATCATGAGTCTTTCCAAATTAACTTGGATCATTGTATGTTAAGTCTTTCACAGTAAACCACCAATACAATATTGTTGTTACTATTTCTAGTTTTTTATTCACTTCACATTGCATCAGTCCAAATAGGTCTTCCCCAGGTTTTTCTGATGCCATCCGTGTCATCATCTCTCTCTCTTTTTTAAAACAGCATTTTATTTTTCCAAATACCTGTAAAGATAGTTTTAAACATTCATTTTTGTAAGACTTTGATTTCCAATTTTTTCTTTCTTCCTCCCTTACTTCTTTCCCCAGGACACAAGCAATCTGACATAGAGTAAATATGTACAATTCTTTTAAACATATTTCCATATTTGTCATATTATACAAGAGAAATCAGACCAAAAGGGAAAAACCACGAGAAGGAAAAATAAAACAAATAAGAAACAAAAAGTGAAAATGCTATGCTTCATCACACATTTTGTCTCCATAATTCTCCCTCTGGATGTGGATGGCATTTTCCATCCCATCCCCCTATTGGAAAAATTTTGAATCACCACATTGTTAAAAAGAGCCAAGTTTATCATGACTGATCATCACATAATCTTCTTGTTACTGTGTACAATGTTTTCTTGGTTCTCCTCATCATTTCTTATCCACAATAGTATTCCATCATAACAATTTTCCACAACATATTCAGCTATTCCCATGATTTCCATTTCTTTGCCACCACAAAAAGAGTTATTAAAATATTTTTTGTACATATAGGTCCTTTCCCTTTTCTTTTAATCTCTTTAGGATATAGATTTAATGATGCTATGTTAAAATATATGTTAAATCCAATATGTATAAACATATTTAGTATAAAATTTAAAAAAGACAAAAAAAAAAGAATTTTAGTGAGGGTTAAGATAGATTTGTTTTAAAGCCTGGACATGTGGGATTTAAAATGAAATACATCTGTCTCAGTATTATTAAACTACTGCATGTCCTTTGAAATCTAATGTATTAAAGTGAGTTTGCTCAATCATAATGCATATCTCATTATCTACGCTTTAGAAACATAACAAAATATTATTGAAGCAGAAGAGAGCAAGATGGTATCACCTTATTCTCAGAAACAAAAATTAGGTTCACCTGTCATTGCTTTCTGTGCCAAATTGAATTTATCCTTGAGTTTATTTCAACTGACAGCATGGTCTATGGCTTACACTTTGTCATAAAATATCCTTACTCTTTTGTTATAAAATATCTTGACTTAATATGTCTTTACTGATATCATCTCTCTTAGATGATAAATTTCTATAGGACAAGAATGCTCTACAGAATTATCTTTATATAACATATCAAGGAATTACAGAATTCTAAAGTTGGAAGGGATGTCAGAGGCTATTTAGTATAACCTGTATTTGACCAAGAATCTCTTTTTATCCTTAAGAAATAGGCATTAACCCTTTATTTTATGATATTTCTAGAGAGGGACAAAAAACAAAACAAAAAAGCTATCCTTTCTTTTTTTATTATTATAGCTTTTTATTTATAAGATATATGCATGGGTAATTTTTCAGCATTGACAGATGCAAAACTTTTTGTTCCAATTTTTCCCCTTCTTCCCTCCCCAGATGGCAGGTAGATCAATACATGTTAAATATGTTAAAATCTATGTTAAATACAATATATGTATACATGTCTAAACAATTATTTTGCTGCACAAAAAGAATCGGACTTTGAAATAGTGTAAAATTAACCTATGAGGGAAATAAAAAATCCAGGTGGACAAAAATAAAGGGATTGGGAATTCTATAGTGGTTCACACTCATTTCCCTGAGTTCTTTTGCTGGGTGTAAGCTGGTTCTATTCATTACTGTTCTATTGGAGCTGATTTGTGTCATCTCATTGTTGAAGATGGCCACGTCCATCAGAATTGATCATCATATAGTGTTGTATAATGATCTCCTGGTCCTGCTCATTTCACTCAACATCAGTTCATGTAAGTCTCTCCAAGCCTTTATGAAATCATCCTGCTGGTCATTTCTTACAGAACAATAATATTCCATAACATTCATATACCACAATTTATTCAGCCATTCTCCAATTGATGGGCATCCTCTCAGTTTCCAGTTTCTGACTACTATAAAGAGGGCTGCCAGAAACATTCTTGCACATATAGGTCCCTTTCCTTTCTTTAAAATCTCTTTGGGATATAAGCCCAATAGTAACACTGCTGGATCAAAGAGTATGCACAGTTTGAGCTATCCTATCTTTTCACTACCCAGTTCATTCTACTTTTAACTCTAATTGAATGCAAGTTCTCTTTTGCAATAAGCCTACAGTTGCCCCTTAGCTACTTTTACCCATGGCTTTTAATTCTGAGTTCTTGGGCCAAAATAGAATAAGTCCAATACTTCTTTTGTTTTGATAGCATTTTAAAGTAGTTGAAAGTAGCTCTCTTGTTTTCCCAAAGGTAAGATGATACTTCATGGGTTCTTTTTGGGGAATGAACTCAGGTTTTTCAGATTACTTTCATCCAACTTCCAGCCTTTATATTTTATTTTGAAATAGGAGAAGATTCTTCATTAAGGGATCCTTTTTTGGAAAAATGAGAACCCTGAATTTTGTAAAAATTATTAAATGGACAAATATAGAGAAATATTTGCTATACATTGCTGCCAAATTAAGTTGTGGTGAGGAGGAAAGAGAAATTTAAAATGCATTCTGTTTACTGAAATTGTTAATAAAAGCTAGGCTGTCTGTGCAATCTATTCTTGCTTACAAAAGTATATTTTATGGCAATTCCAAAATGTCAGTTTTTTTCTTGAACTTAGCATTGGTTTTGATTGAAATATTAGCTAGCATGCTCTATTTTTCAGATGAAATGTTAAAGGTACCATCCTAAGCCATCAGGTATTTGAATGAATCCAGAATGTAAAGATCCCAGGCACTTGAAAGTATTGTGTTTGATGGAAGAATTGAATTTATTCTATGTAAATACTGAGTCTCTACCACAGAGATAAGAGACTTAAGAGGAAGAGGATAGGGACAGACATTTGCCTTAAAGTTTCAGAGTGTTTCCATTTTGAACAAATTCATAATTGATTATTTCAATAGTGACTGCTTAGTCCTTTCCAGGAATATTAGCTAAAACATTGGACATCAATCAGAATCCAATATGATCTCATAAGGCTAGACTGATAGACCAAATCTAATATACAGACATGTAATAGGGTTAACTGTGAAGTCTTACATTTGGTTTAAAAGAATCACATGCACAAGGATGGAGCAAACAAGGCTTTTTTTCATGTAAAACAAAAAGGACCTTGGAGGTTTTAATGGACAGGAAACTTGGTATGAGGCAGCAATGTGACATAGCATCCAAAAAAGCAAATGTAATTTCAGGCTGTCCAGTATGAAGGATGTGTTATTCCCGTGGTATTCTGGATTTCTCATTTGTCTTATTGTGTTCATTTTTGGAATGCATTTTAAAAAGAATGTTGGAAAACTTGAAGAGGTGGGCAATTTGTATGGTGAGAGGACTAGAGGACATGCCATATGATTGGTGAAGGAATTATATATTTTTAATGCACAGATGACTTGAGGCAAGAAGATAACTGTCTTCAAATCAATGCAACAAATATTTCAAAAGCTACTATGTGCAAGGCACTCTAAAGTGCTGGGCACAAATTGATTATGAAAAAAACAATAGGGCTTCCTTTCACATTTGGTGAGGGTGATACAAAATATAGAGAGATATATGATGTGATTTACTGTCTTCCCCTGTCAGGAAGAAGCTATCATCAGATAAGTCTATTATCAGATAATTCCCAGATTATCTAGGGAAGAACTCCTCAGCAACTCTCCAATTGTTCATTCCCATCCTCTGGGTATCTTCAAACAATCTTTTGAGATATTGATTAGCATATCTCTAGCCAGGTATATTCTATCCAGCTCCAGAGCCCTCCTGAGTTATCTTTACTTCTCTGGTCTCACTGAGAAAAAACTTCAAGGGTAAATTTTCCCTATAAAAAAATTATGTATGATGAAAATTTTTGCTAAGTTCTTTTCAGGACTAAGCCCACTATGAACTACTCTTTATCTCTCCCTCATAGTGTCTTCCTTCTCATGGTGCCATTCTCCTTATTTTAGCTAACTCTGGTCAATCTAATCTGCCAGTAAATGACTTTCTCCTACCTCAAGGAATATTTTCTTTCTCCTGGTTAATTGTGACTTCTTCAGGAGAACTTCTGTTTTTTCTTTTTCTAACTATATGTTATTTCATGCTTACATTTCTGGTGTCTATAGTAATGTTTGGGTTAGCTTTCTGGGGGTCCTCGGGATCAGCCTGAGTCCTTGGTTTTAGGGGAGAAATGATGAAGTCAGGACAGACACTATGAGGCTGGTCAAAGATGGAATGTCTCATTTTCAGACCTTCTCAGCCCTTAAATGCCCTATTACAATTACATCATTACATCATACTGATTATGTGTGAATTACATCACCATACTAAGTACTAAGTATATGTATACAAGAACATCATCTCATCAATTCCACGGAGTTAATACCTTGTTTTAAGCATACTTCTCCAGAGTTCCGGCCCTCTACAGTCTATTGTATCCCCTCGTTTTGTCTGTAACCCCTTCCCCAAATATATCTACTTTTTGTCAAAAAGAATGGTCACAGTGAATTTGTCACATATTTATTTTGAATCAGGTATTGCTATCCTAACCATGCACAAAGTGATTTGATGAATGAGAGAGCATTTGTCTTAAATGACAGAATGAATTTGTTTTTAATTCTAAAAACAAATCTAACCACAGAAGGATTTTTATCAAGGGTATGAGAAGAGTCAATCATGGACTTTAGGGAGAATATTGTGGCAGTAGAATATTTTCTAGAGAGTAAAGCCTGGAGGCAGGATGACTGATTAGAAAGTTATTACAATAATCTAAGCATGAAATGAGGGCCTGGAGTGGGGTGTTGACCACAAGAGTAGACTAAAATTAACAGATATGCTATGGAGGTAGAATAATTAAAATACAGCAATTGATTCAATGTGCAGTAGGGTGGATTAAGGAAAAGAATTAAGTCAATAATTAAATCTTGAGTTTTCAAGCTTAAGTGACTAGAAAAAATAATGGTATTCCTAAGAGAAATGAGGAAATTTGGAGGAGAGAGAGGTTTGGGGAGGAATATGATAAATTTTAATTCATCTATGTTGAATTTGAAATGACAGTCTGGAAATCCAGTTGAAGAATAAGTAGTTAGATATTCAGGACTTGAATACAGGAAAGACTGAAGCTCTGCATATCAATTTCTGAATCATTTGTATGAGATAATAATTTAATTTTTTTTTAACCACAGATGAGATCACCAAGATAAAAGAATATATAGAGGGCAGAGAGGAGGAATGTCATCCAATGAAAATCAATTTGATTATATGACCTCAGCCCTCCAAGATAAACTATATTAACTGGCCATTAGCCCCCCTCCTCTACTCTCAGTTCTTTGCTATATGGGACTATTATAGTTATATATATTATATATATATATATATTATATATATATATATTATATTCACTGTATCCCTTCCTTTTATCTATTATTCTTTATTAGACAATATGGAAAATATTCTTACTTTACTCCTAGACATAGCTATCTATTGGTACCATACTGTTTGTCTAAAACTCTATTTAAATTTGAATACTGAAGAACTCTATACCTTGGATTCAAACACAAAAGTTATTGCATGGTTTCACGTCTAGAAAATACCCTGTTATGTCTTCGGCTGAGAGAAACTGAGCCACACATCAAGATTGTTTCCTTTTGGCATCTGTTCTCTTCTTCTTATGAGTAGGGATAAGGGTTTCTTAACTATTTTCCTTGTGTGAGTTAATTTGTTGTTTAGTCATTTCAGTTGTGACCCCAGTTTGGGTTTTCTTGGCAAAGATACTGGAGTGATTTGCCATTTCTTTACCCCTCTCATTTTATAAACAGGGCAAAGTGAGTAGTTCAGGGTCTCATGCTAGTAAGGAGGCTGAGAGTGGATCTGGATCTGAGGCTGGAAGTCTTTCTAACTCTAGCTCTAGTGCATTCTGCCACCCAACTTCAATAGAGCACTGGGACTATAGTTATGAAGGCTCATCTTAATAAGTTCAAATCTGGCTTCAGACATTTACTAGTTGTGTGACCCTGATCAAGTCGCTTAACCAAGAGAATCCTAAATGGGGGCACAAAAAATCAGACAAAAAGATGACTGAACAATAAGGATGATGGCGATCTTTGTGTGGCTCTCCTGCTCTTCATCTGAACTATCCTTCACTTAGAGATTGGAAGTTCAATGATAAATTGACAACTAATTGACAAGGAGCAGTATAATAGAGCAAAGGACAAAAACCAAGAGAAGAGTAGCAGAGAAACCAAGAGAATAGAATGTATTTAGGAGGTAAGGTTATCGATGGAATCAAAAGCAGCAGAGAAAGAAGTAAAGGAGAATAAAGGCTGAGAACACACTTTTGGATTTAACTGTTAATATGCCATTGGTAAATTTTTGAAAGAGAAAAGTTTCAGGGTAATAAAAAGGTTAGAGGCCATATTGCAAGAAGTTGGTAAGTGAATGGTGGTAAGGAAGGTAGTGGACATAAATAACTTTCTAAGAAGCTAATGGTGAAAGGGAAACATTTAAATTAATTGACATGGGAGGGTCAAGTCAAGGTCTTTTAAGTACAGGGAGATCTGAACATGATTATATGAATCAAAAAAGGAGTCAACACATAGAAAAAAGTTGAAAATGACATTTTAGGGGATGATAAATAGAGGCAGACTCCTATAGGTGACAGGAGGGCACGGGATCAAAGACACAGATCATGGAAATTAGCTGTGGAAGGAAGCTTTAATTGCCAGGCTTTGGATGTATCTATCTATTTATTTATTTAGATATTTATATATTTTATTAATTTTATAATTATAATTTTTTTTGACAGTACATGGGTAATTTTTTTTATATTATCCCTTGCACTCACTTGTGTTCCAAATTTTCCCGTCCTTCCCTCTACCCCCTCTTCTAGATGACAGACAATCCCATACATGTTAAATATGTTATAGTATATCCTAGATACAATATATGTATGTAAAGCTGAATTTCTTGTTGCATGGGTAAGAATTGGATTCAGAAGGTAAAAGTAACCTGGGTAGAAAGACAATAGTGCAAACAGTTTGCACTCAATTCCCAGTGTTCCTTCTCTGGGTGTAGCTGATTCTGTCCATCATTGATCAACTGGAACTGAATTAGATCTTCTCTATGTTGAAGATATCCACTTCAATCAGAATATATCTTAATACAATATCTTTGCATTTATTTTTAATTCTCATATGTGATAATGAAGAAAATCAACTTATATTCTTTACCTAATTATTCTGAAAGAAGATTGTCACTTAGTAGAAATTAGCCTTTTCTATTTCAGGCTAATCAATTGAACTTGACTACTTTCCAACTACTTTTACTTGTCATCTGAGGAATAATTGCCTCATGTGTTAATTTGTTTTACTCTTCTCTGGATTCTTTCTTTTGTTTGAAGCTCTTGCTCAAATCTTGTGGCCCTGAAATCCTTCTGTAGTAGCATCACACAATGTCAGAGTTTGTAGAATTTAACTTGGAATAGAAAATAGTTATGTCTTTTTGTTTATTGTCATTGTTATTGTTTTCAAATAGAGTGATTAGGAAAAGGATATGGAATAGTTGGTTTTTCCTCATCACAAAAACAGAATAAGTGGAAATTTGGGCTTAATTGCTGTCAGGTTGGTAAACCTATCCAGTTTTTCAGCAAATCTTTCCTGATAGAATCATACTCATCTTGTTCTTGATTTGCTTCTGGCCCTTATGGTCCCAGAGTCATTGCCCCATTATAGGTTTGGACCGAAATTTTAGAATTTTTCTAACAACACTAAGTGGTAAGAAATGGGGATAATTATCTCCATAATTCTTTTTGTATTTTAACATAACCATAAAACTATTACAGGTTTCTAAGTTATAAGCTAAACTTAAAGATTTATTAATAACTTTTATTAAACTGGAATTCACATTTCATAAGAAGAAAACATTTTTGTTATACTTGAACTTAGGACCTCTATAGTGTCTACTTTTAGTAATATTTCTTCATCCCAAGATTAAAAATTTAGTATTATACTAATTGATTGAAAGTCTTGCTAAAATATTATGTTTAATATCTTCTATATTATCTTAAATTTTATGTAACTTATAATTACATAAATTTTATGTAATTTATGTCATTTTAAATTATATTAATTTTTAATCCCCCAAATGGTAGAGCCTTTTGGTTTTTTGGTAATTTCCCAATTTTTTTATCCATATAAAACTATCTTACTACATTTAACTAGATACATGTAATGAAAGAAAAATCACTACAAAGGTATTAAATTGATATTAACCTTTGGGACATGAACTTTGAAGAAATTAGATAAATGATAAATAAATAAGATCTTGAAGATGATAAAAAACCCAGAAAATAACTTATTTTTCCTTTGGAACAATGTTATTTCTATCACTTCATTTGTCATGTAATATAAAAACAGTGCATGATATTTAAATAAAATTGACTTAAAGAATAATTAGTATGTTGTCATGTGACTTGCTTCTTGGTGGGTTTTGGAGATCCAGGAATTTTGCTCCCCTTTTAAGAGTTTCTCATGTCTCCTAGTCTATGCTATTGGTTCAAAAAACTATATTGTCTAGAGATAAATGATATTCTTTTTGGTGGTTCTGTTACTTAGTAATAACAAGCATTTTAATATTTAAAGTTTATAAAATACTTTATATTATCTCATTGAATCCTCAAAACAACAGCTGTGTGAGATAGATGCTATTATTATCTCCATTTTATAGATGAAGAAACTCATATTAAGAAAGATTAAGAGACTTTCTTGGGGAATCAATGTTTTGCTCAGGTAATTGTGTGTAGCAATTCAACCTGTGGTCCTGTTTTGGTTGTAGTCTGGAAACAACTGACATGTTTACTCTGTGCCAGTCACAGTGCTAAGTGCTAGGGTAAAGATATAACTAAAAAAGAAAGTTCTTGCTCTTAAGGGAGATTACATTCTAATGACAAAAGATAACACATGAAAAGGTACCAGGTGGCCCTCAAAATGACCACACCCCAAAATGGAAATGACTGGGAGAGGAGGTTAAGGATGTTTCATGATAAAAAAGGCAGCTGATTCATGGTGGTGAAGTTTAGGGAATCAGAATTATAGCTTGGAAAGGCGTTAAATGTGATTAGCATTATAACATATTGATTAAATTCTCAAAGATATTTAGAAGTTTGTATCTAAAATATGAGGATTTGTTAATTTATGAAATATGATAAGTCTCTTTTTTCTTTTTTCTTTTATTAATTTTTATAATTATAAATTTTTTGACAGTATATATGCATGAGTAATTTTTTTTTATAACATTATCCCTTGTATTCATTTTTCCAAATTTTTCCCTCCCTCCCTCTACTTCCTCCCCTAGATGACAGGCAATCCCATACATATTAAATGTGTTACAGGATAACTTAGATACAATATATGTGTATAAATCCAATTTTCTTGTTGCACGTTAAGTATTGGATTCCGAAAGTATAAGTAACCTCAGTAGAAAGACAGTAGTAACAGTTTACATTCAATTCCCAGTGGTCCTTCTCTGGGTTTGTTTCTGTCCATCATTGATCAACTGGAAGTGAGTTGGAACTTCTCTATGTTGAAGATATCCACTTCCATCAGAATACATCCTCATACAGTATTGTTGTTGAAGTGTACAATGATCTTCCAGTTCTGCTCATTTCACTCAGCATCAGTTCATGGAAGTCTCTCCAAAATCTCTCTGTATTCATCCTGCTTGTCATTTCTTACAGAACAACAATATTCCATAACCTTCATATACCATAATTTACCCAACCATTCTCCAATTGATGGACATCTATTCATCTTCCAGTTTCTAGCCACTACGAAAAGAGCTGCCACAAACATTTTGGCACATACAGGTCCCTTTCCCCTCTTTAGTATTTCTTTGGGATATAAGCCCAGTATAGCACTGCTAGATCAAAGGATATGCACAGTTTGATAACTTTTGGGGCATAATTCCAGATTGCTCTCCAGAATGGCCGGATTCTTTTCACAACTCCACCAACAATGTATTAGTGTCCCAATTTTCCCACATCCTCTCCAACATTCATCATTATTTGTTCCTGAAGATGATAAGTTTCTGATGAAGGGTCTATATTTGGTAAATGCTATTTTTAAAGCCTGTAATGATGTATTACATAGTTTCTTTTTTTGCATAATTTAATTGTTAACTAAGTCAAGACTCCTTAAGAATAGCTCTTCTATAATTTCTAGCATGAATAATTGAATAAGAATTTCCACTATACCTCCCTCCCCTATTTCTATCACCAAATCTTTTTTTAATTTAAAAAAATTAGCTTTTTATTTTCAAAATATATGCATAGTTTTCAACATTCATCCCTGCAAAACCTTGTATTCTATTTTTTTCTCCCTCCCTTAGACATCAAGTGATATACTACATGCTAAACATGTACAATTCTTCTACACATATTTACACAATTATCATGCTGCACAAGAAAAATCAGATCAAAAAGAAAAAAAAATGAAGAAAACAAAAAGCAAACAAACAACAAAAAAAGTAAAAATATTATCTTGTGATCCATACTCATTTCTCACAGTCTTCTCTCTGTGTGCAGATGGCTCTCTCCATCACAATTCTATTGGAATTGAGGTGAATCATCTCATTGTTGAAAAGAGCCATGTCCATCAGACTTGATAATCATATAATCTTGTTGTTGCTGTGTACAATGTTCTCTTGGTCCTGCTCATTCACTTAGCATCAGTTCATGTAAGTCTCTCTAGGCCTTTCTCTATTCATCCTGTTGATCATTTCTTACAGAACAATAATATTCCATAACATTCATGTGCCATAACTTATTCAACCATTCTCTAATAGGCATCCACTCAGTTTCTTGTCATCACAAAAAGGGCTGCCACAAACATTTTTGCACATGTGGGTACTTTTCCCTTTTTTTATGATCTCTTTTGGGACACAGGCCCATGAAAGACACTGCTGGATCAAAGAATATGCACAGTTTGATAGCCCACAAAATCTTTATCATAGTCATATATGTATATGTATGTGAGGGCCCACACATATGGAAAATATTTTTGGTCAGCATATTATTGAATTTATTACTATGTCTTCCCTAAAAGGTCCTTTGATTTTATTCTTGGATCTTGGTCATTTCATAGCTTCAATTAGGAGTAAAACACTTGGAATTACATTCAAGAAATGCAACTTTGTATGTACTCATTATCAGCCTTTACCAAGGAGCCATGAAATGATTTTTGTTCCAGAATGTCTATTGGTTTCTTCCTCACTTTTTTGTCAGTGTTAATTTTTCTTTGGGGTATTAGACCATATGTTTTACTAATATTTTGAGTTTGTTTTATTAATATTTGAGTTTTTGTGATATTTTCCTAATCAGTTATAATCCATTTTCTTTTCTTATCAAGCCAGTAGTTTTTTATGAAATAGAAGAAAAGTAGCAATAAAACATCTTTCTCCTCCCTAACTTAGACTGCACTTTGCCACAAATGCATCATCAGTAGAAAGTGTGACAAATATAAAGAATGTTGGTGTCTGGGGCACACACTTAGGGAGTACACATGATTGGCCACAGAGATAGTTATCTCTGGTGAGATCACAATGCTGTGCCTATTAGGCCAATGCCTTGCTGGTCTCATTTGACATTCAGTCTCCACTGGTCTCTTCCAGGCATGGAGTCTTACAATGATCTTTAGCTACCTTTCTACTGGTTCTTTGATCACTGCTGATCAGCTAGGTATGGTTTTCTTCAGTACAAGGTTGTAAAACTTCTGCTTCCAGTTTTGGTCTGAACTGGAGTTCTCAGTTCAAATGCTACCTCTTCCTTATAGAAGGAGGAGTTTGCTCTGTCATTAATCTTATAATTTAAACCCTGTAGGCTTTTTGGCTACAATTTTTAGACAAGACCGAAACCTTAATACAACTAATTATCAGTCTAGAAAAGACTTCTTAATGTCTATTTTCTGAGCATAGTCAGTTTATGTTTCTCTGAATCTTGGAATGGATAATTTAAAAAAATATAGTCCATTTTACAGTTCTGGAAGTGTGCATTAAGACATGTATTGCATCAGTGTAATTGCTTTAAATGTACTTTTCCCATTCATCTTTGACTTTAGAATGCTGGTAAGTCTTTTAATGTATTCAACCACAGATTTCTCCTTGAAACCTTTTTTGTTTGATGTGTCTTGCTTGGAGGAGATCACAGTGTTTGTTGGAAGTATCTTACTCCATTTGTTCAATGTGACCTCTAAATTCAGGCTCAGACTCTTTACTTTTTATCTTTCTATCGCATACATTAATAATTTTACATTTATCAAGTCCAAATGACATTTTTGAGATTATTGGATAAAGATTTGACCAGATAAAGGGGCTATTTAATGTTTTATGATGTTTTATAATGAAATAACAAATCTTGTAATTGTTTTAGTGTAATGAGTCCCCTAAAAGCACCATGCTATTTTATAAAGGCAATCTAGCCTCTCTCTTCTTCCTTTCAATTTTGGATTCAGTTCATTGTTCATATATAATGTTTGTCCAACGTGTATATACCCATGGACCATTAGGGTTGTTCATCCAATTGCATAGCATAAGTTGATTGATAGGTATTTTTCTTTTTCTTAATTTTTCTCTTTTGATATATAGCTTTTCTCTGTGCTAGCCTAATAATCTTCCAACTCATATTCTTCCATAGGTAGTTCTTGATTGCTGAAACTGGTTGACTTTTTAACTTCTATTGAGTGACTTTTTTTTATTAAAACTTTTTATTTTTCAAAACATACGCATGGACAATTCTTTTTTTTAAAGATCTTTCTTTTTCATTATAGGTTTTTATATACAAAACATATGCATGGGTAATTTTTCAACTTTGACTTTAAAAAACTTCTGTTTCATCTTTTCCCCTCCTTCCCTACACCCCCTCCCCTAGATGGCAGGTAGTCCCATATATGTTAAATATGTTATAGTATATTTTAAATATAATATATGTATACATAATTTATACAGTTATATTGCTGCACAAGAAAGATAGGATTTAGAAAGAAGCTAAAAGTAACTTGAGAAGAAAAAACAAAAATGCAAGCAACAATAACAGAAAGAGTGTAAATGTTATGTTGTGGTCCATACTATTGAGTGACTTTTTGACTTTTGTAGCTGGACTCTAGCAGGAGTCTGGTTAAAACTCACTCTTGCCCTTTTGCCTATGTCAAGAAATGAGTAGAAAAAAAGAGTGTCTGGATGAGTTGATGTGCTTTTACTACAAGATGCCTTACTAGGAAGAAGGGACAGAAGACAATGAAAATGAGAGAGAAATCTCCTTTTCTTTTGCTGTTATACTCACCCAAAATTAAAAGGGCAAAAAGTACAAAGTTGAACAAACTCAGGAGCTGAGTTCTATAACTGATTGCTTCTCAGATGCTAGAGCTGACTTTCCTCAGCACTGTGTGTGTGTGTGTGTGTGTGTGTGTGTGTGTGTGTGTGTGTATGTGTGTGTGTATGTGTGTGTGTATGTGTGTGTGTGTGTGTGTGTGTGTGTTTCAGTTTTTAAAGACAAATCTGAGGAACACTGATGATTCAGCCAGTTGTGTAAGTTATCTTCATCCAATGGTCAAAACCTATGATCCTCTCAAGATTATTATATAACTTCTTTACAAGTTGTTGTTCGATTGTAGAAAACTCCTTAATACTCCCTGTAGGGATGCAAATAGTAACTGGACCTGTGATTTCATTGATTCGGGGAAATTCTGCATAAGAAAACTTTTTACCAATGCAAATGACCACTTTTGCTTCAACTGGGAGTCTCAAAGAGTTGCTTAGAGCACTGAGAGGTTCACTGATTTGCCCAAGGCCACAAAACCAGTATGTGTTAGGTAGAAGAAATACTTAAACTTTTGAAACCAGCTTTCAAAGCTAAGGGCTCCTTCTCCTTATCACCTATCTCTCTGTTTTATGCAACTCTTAGTATTAATAATGCAAAGCTTAATGTGTTGGAATGCTTTTTTTTGAGATTTTTAAATTTTTTAAAAAGTATTTAATATTTTCCCCCAGTTATATTTAAAACAATTTTATTTCATATTTGTTTTTAAAACATCTGAGTTCTAGGTTCTCTTCTTTATCCCTACCCACAACTAAGAAACCACATGTGAAATTATGCAAAACATTTCCATAAAATTCTTGTTGTGAAAGAAAACATAAATCTTCCACCCTAATGAAAAAAAAAACCCTCAAGAAGAGTAAAGTTAAAAGAAGAAAGGGGGAAGACAAACACACATACACACACACACACACACACACACACACACACACACAGAGTATGAGAATATGCTTCATTCTGTATTCAGATACAATCAGTTCCTTCTCTGAATATGGATAGGATTTTTCATCATAAGTCTTTCAGAGTAATCATAGATTGTTGTATTGCTGAGAATATTAAAGTCATTTACAGATAGTCATCTCAGAATATTGCTATTACTTTGTATACAGTGCATTTCATTTTGATTGAATTCATGGAGGACTTTCCAGATTTTTTTCTGAGAGCCTCCTACTTCTCATTTCTCATAGAACATTAATATTCCACCACAAAAATATATCACAGTTAATTGATCTATTCCTCATTGATGGGCATTCCATCAATTTCCAGTATTTTGCTTGGAGAAGAGAGTTGATATAAATATTTTTTGTACATACAATGATGTTGTTAGATCAAAGGATATGATTTGGAAATGAGGCCTTATTAGAGAAACTTGCTTCCAAATTCTTTTAAAAATTACTGTTCTAATTGTATTCCCCCTCATTTATTCTCTGTCTCCTTTCATCCTATCCCTCCTTAAAAGTATTTTGCTACTGACCACTCCCTTCCCCCAAATGCCCTTTCTTTTATCACTCATTCCTCTTCCTGTATCCTATTTCCCTCCTATTTAAAAAAAAATTGGTTTTGCTTTATTGTATCTTGATTTTTCACAGTTATTAGTTTCCATTTACTCAATTCTAATTTTTAAGGAATTATTTTCCTTAGTGAGTTTTTGTAAACTCCTTTCCCTTTCAGCTGATAATTGCTTTTTAAGGCATTCTTCTCCTTATTAGCTTTTTGTATTTTCTTTGCACAACTCTCAATTCTTTTTCTATTTTCCCCCCTATTTCTCTTACTTGACTTTCAAAATCTCCTTTGAGCTCTTCCATAGTCTGACCAATTCTTATTTTTCTTGGAGGCATTGTATATAGGGGCTTTGACTGTTATTATCTTCTGAATATGTGTTTTGATTTCCATGTCATCATAGTAACTTTCTTTGACCACAAGCTTTTTTTTTGTTGTTGTTGTCTGTTCATTTTCCTGGGCTATTACTTGGCCTTTTGAGTTTTTGTTAATTTGGGCTCTGTTTACAGGGTGGAGGCTGCACTATCCAAACTGTTTTCAAAGATCCTTTTAGGGAACTGACCACAAGCCCTCTTTTTAAGGCTGGAATTGTTAGGAGTGTCCCCACTCCATTGCAGCTGTAAGATCTAGAGTGCTAAAGCAATGAAGTCCTATTTAGCTGGTGCTGGGATTTGCTGGGAGGCTGGTGGGAAGGTAGCTGAGCTGGTGTGTTCTGTTTTGGGATTGCACACTGAACTCCCACACTTTTGCACAGAACTTTTCTGTGACCTTCCAAGTCCTCTTTGATATCTCTGGAGAGGTCTACCATCCACCAGTATTGCCTTCGATTCAGAGATCTTACTTTGCTGAAATTAGAGTCAGGACTAAGGTTGGAGTTGGGGCTCTCTGGGATTGTATGCTGGGCTCCTACCCTAACTATACAGATCTTTTCTGCTGAACTCCTAATTTGTCTTCAGATGGAAATTGTTCTACTCCATCTTTTTGAGTGTTCTGATGCTCTAAAATTTGTTTAGAGTCATTATTTAAAGAATTTTGGAGCAGTTTAGGGTATAGTGTGGGTGAATATCTGCTTTTACTTTGCCATCTTGGCTCCACCTCCTTTCAAGAAAAGTTACATAATTTTGACATATACATAGCTGGAAGAAAGTCTTTGAGGTGGTATTTGACTCCACTGAATCAAATACCTTTTCATAGACAAAGAAATAAGAATAATGGGATATTTTTTTCCTTGCCATTTCAATCTAAATTCAACTGTAAAGATAAGCCCTGTTGCACAATATCTGTAAAAACTGGCCTATTCCCTTTCAAACTTTTAACTAAGAGTGTCCCTACTGAGTAAGTAAATGACATAGTTTCTGTAGAGACAGGGAAATAAGCACAATTTTAACATTAGTGACATTTTCTTCATCATCTCTCTTTGATAATAATCTTATTTATGGTGTTCTCCAAGCTTCTTACTCTTTTTTTCATATATCTTAAAAATTAAACTCCTCCTTAACAGAGAAAAACTACTAAGGATCTGAGATTTCTTCCAGAGAGTATACTAGTGATTTAAGTTAATTTTTGGCTTTGAATTAATCCTCCTTACTCAATTTGAATATGGATAATTGGCAGCAAGCCTAGATATAGGAAGAGGGTTTATGAACAGTGGTTTTAACATATTTGGGGATACATGAAACCTGCCTTCTTGCATTTAAGGGGATGTCTGAAATATGGAGCAGGCATTAGATATGTTCTTCCTGTCCTGAAAGAGCAGCATTAGGAGAATCCCAAGGATAGAGAATATAAAGAAGTGCTTAGGTTTCATGTAAGGAAAAATTTCCTAATCATTAGAATTATTTAAAATTAGAATGACCTAGCTTGGAAGAGATAAGTAGTAAGACTCCCCCTTTGTGGAGATCTTTAAAAAATTTAGAAGACTTCATTTTGGGAATATTTTATGGAGGATTCTCAGATAAGATTGGGTTTGATATCCTTCGAGATCTTTTCAAACTCTAAGATTTTGTGATTTCTCACATGATCACTTTCCTGAAGTTACACTATGATTGTACAAAAGGTGGTATAGAATATTAAACTATAATTGATTCTCTGCACAATGCAAGCAGTCAATCAATGCTGTTTAGAACTCATGAAAGCCTTCCACAATGATTTTGGATAACTGGACTAAAAGACAATTCTGCATTTGGTACAGAACATGGGCTATTAGTCCCATTAAAAGGTAATGTATATAAGAAGTGCTATTTCTCTATTGGGTATATTAAGTATTTATCCTATACCTCTATGTGCCAGGAATTGGGCTAAGCCCTTTATAAATATTATCTCATTTAATTCTCACCATAACTCTGGGAGATAGATGCTATTATTATCCTTATTTGACAACTGACGAAGATAGAGATTGTGCCATCCTTAGTGTTTCTAAGTTAAAATAGTGACTAGAGCTTCTTATCAGAACAACAGCAAGTCTTTGGAGCTTATAGGCATAGAATGTGTCTCTAAAAAGTGATTAGAAGATTAATCAAATAAGCAATAAGCATTTATTAAGCATGTATCTTATGTCAGGCACTGTGCAAAGTATTGAGGCTAAACTAAAGTGAAATAGTCTTGAATTTATATACTGATGGAGGAGACAAAATAAACACGTGCAACTACATGAATCAAAAAAAATATTAAGCACTGTCTATGTGCAAAAGACTGTGCTAAGTGCTGAGGATATAAATAGAAAATTAAGACAGTTTCTGCTTTCTAGGAGTTCGCATTGTATATGTAAAAGAGTTTGTTCTTGGAAGCTAGAACCTAATCACAGAAAAGGTGGCAATGCTAGTGAGATGTTAATGCAACTGTAAATTCTGCCAAAACTCCATGTGGAGGTGGCAGCCACCACAAAAAAGGGACTCAGATTCCTGAAGAGATGAGGTTTGGACTGATTCATCATAAGTAGGAGAACAGAAGCCTAATTAGACAATACATTTTTTCATTTTTTTTCCCCCTGGTTAGGAATGATTGAACCAACTTATTTATTATTTCTGTTCCTGCTATATATAATAGATACAAAATTCACTGAGGGCAGTTTAGGAGGCAACTATCAGAGCCAAGAAGGTTTCATATAGAAAATAGTTATTGAGCTGAATCTTGTACAAAAAAAGATTTCAAGAGGTAAGGTATGGAGTTGGCCAGTAAAAGGTAGATAGGAAATTGATCAGTGGAGTGTGAAAAACTGTATAACAGATAAGGATTTTTTTATCCTGGGATCTATGAATGCCTAAGGAGTTCATGAAAAGATTTTAGGAGAGGGGAATCTGTAAATTTATGTTTTATATATTTTGATAACTTTCAATAGAATTGGTTTCTTTTAATTTATGCATTTAAATATTTTGTTCTGAGAAAGCTAAGTTGTTCCAGATAAGTGGTCCATAATACATAAAAAGATTAATCTCTGGAATAGGCCAAGATGGTTGGGTGACAGTTTGTGGTGAAGAATTTTATATACATACATACATATATAAAGTAGGAAGGGAAGATTATGAAGAACTTTACATATACAAAAGAGGAATTTAAAAATATATTTGAGCCTACAGATGATAGGGAGCTATTGGAATTTATAGGATAGGATGACATGATTAGATCTGCATTTTTATTTTTAAATCACTTTAGCACTTGTTAGAAGCATGGATTGGGATGGGGAGAAGCTTGAGATAAGGGGATCAAAATGGCAGCTGTTACAATTATGCTGGAGAGAAGTGAAGAGGTTCTGACAGAATGGTGAAAAGGGGCAAGATCAAAAGTATGACTGTGTTTGTGTATAGAAAAGCTGAAATGAAAGATGAAGGGTTGAGAGTTCAGCAGATTGAGAAAATGAGAGGATATGTATACTGAAGTCACTATAGGAACACAAACTGGGATATAGGAGACTGAGCAAGGCATTGAACTCGTTGAGAAAGGAAGGAGAATGACTGAGGGATTGGTAAAAATAGTCAATAGGGATGGGGATATGGTGATAAATCTGATTATAGTAAATATCAAAAAAGGAGAAATTTCTGAGTGATACTGGTAGGAAATGAAAGAGGATCAAGCAGGATTCTTACTTTATTTCCAGAAAGTATGAAAAATAATTCAACATGTATTGGAAAGTGAGACTTGAAAGGCATGGTAGTCTAGGTAGAACAAGAATTCTATGAAAGCCAAAAGATGAAAAGAACATGAGAGGAAAAGATTTGAAATGAAGGAAGGGAATGATTAGTGCTAGTCATGGTTATATAAAATATTTGGGGTGAGGGGGAAGAATAGGGTTGAGGTATATGAGGATAAAAGAGAGGAAAGAAGTCAATGAAGAAAATGGTTAACTCTTTGGTAATTTGGTGTTCAGTAAGCCAGAGATGGGGAGGTTGAGGTAATAAGTTGATTATCATTGAGTAATAAGAGTATTTAGCCAGTTAGACTTAATTAAACACTTACTATATACTAGGTGCTAAGTTCTGAGTGTTAAGTCTCAAAGCAGGGATATATATTTTTTAATTATAACTTTTTATTGACAGAACATATGCCTGGGTAATTTTTTACAACATTATTGCTTGCACTCACTTCTGTTCCGACTTTTCCCTTCTCTCCCTCCACCCCTTCCCCTAGATGGCAGGCAGTCTTATATGTGTTAATTATGTTATACTATATTGTAGATACAACATATGTGTGTAGAACTGAACAGTTTTCTTATTGCACAGGGAGAATTGGATTTAGAAGGTAAAAATAACCTGGGAAGAAAAGCAAAAATGCAAACAGTTTACATTCATTTCCCAGTGTTTCTTCTCTGGGTGTAGCTAATTCTGTCCATCATTGATCAATTGGAACTGAATTCGATCTTCTCTTTGTCAAAGATATCCACTTCCATCAGAATACATCCTCATACATTATTGTTTTTGAAGTGTATAATGATCTCCTGGTTCTGCTCATTTCACTCAGCATCAGTTCATGGAAGTCTCTCCAAACCTCTCTGAAATCATCCTGCTGGTCATTTCTTACAGAACAATAATATTCCATAACATTCATATACCATAATTTACTCAACCACTCTCTAATTGATGGGCATCCATTCATTTTCCAATTTCTAGCCACTACAAAAGGGCTGCCACAAACATTTTGGCACATACAGGTCCCTTTCCCTTTTTTAGTATTTCCTTGGGATATAAGCCCAGTAGTAGCACTGCTGGATCAAAGTGTATGCACATTTTTTGGGCATAATTCCAGATTGTTCTCCAGAATGGTTGGATTCGTTCACAACTCCACCAACAATTCATCAATGTCCCAGTTTTCCTGCATCCCCTCCAACATTCATCATTATTTTTTCTTGTCACCTTAGCCAATATGACAGGTGTGTAGTGGTATCTCAGAGTTGTCTTAGTTTAAAGCAGAAATATTAATTAGTAGACCATTTCAATAATTTGGGCAGCTAAGCATCAGATAGATTGCCAGGTGTGAAGTTAGGAGCACTTAATCTATCCTCAGATACTTACTAGCTATGTTATTCCAGACAATTCACTTACCTCTGTTTGCTTCAGTTAGTCTTCTATAAAATGAACTGGAGAAGGGAATGTCAGTATCTTTGCCAAGAAAATTCCATGAACGGTTCATGGAGAGTTGGGCATGACTGGACAACAACAACAAATTTTAGTAATTTAAGGGCAATGAGAAACTGAACTAGGGTAGTATCTATGGCAGCAGAGAGAAGGGAATATATATATATATATATGTATATATATATATATATATATATATACATATATATATACATACATATAAATGTACATATACATATATATAGGTATATATACCTATAAATGTACATATACATACATATATGTATGTGTCTTTGCAAGATGCTGTGAACCTAGAAATGGAAATATTTGGCTGCATGTCAGTGAACTTTGCTGATGAAGGCTGGTGAATACAAGGTCCTCTCTCAGATATTATAAACTGGATACACCTCTGGATCATTTCATCTTTATTACACATTTGGGTCTTTCTGTTTCCTTAACTGCTATATCAAGACTGCGATCTATGGAGAAATGAAGAAATGAATCTTGAAGCAGCAGCAGTAGACTGGGCCAGTTGGCTCTGGTGTGATGGGCCTTGGGAGATAGAACAGTTTTCTGAGTATTAAGTATACACAGATCTCCTAAACCAGGAGCCAAAAAGATTACACAATTGCTGTCATATTATGGGAGAAATATTTCTGGGTACAGCTTTTGTGTTAGGATTCATTCCTATCAAGGTCAAGATTTTTAGAGTAGGCTACTTAAAGAAGGGCTTGAAGGAATAGGTGTTATGAAATCTGGGACTATGCTTTCTAGGAAGACTTGAATCTAGAATGTTTCAATTGATAAGTATTCTGGGGCCACAGAGTATTTAGCAAAATAATCTGTGGAGTCAGCATGTAGCCTTATAACTGCACACCTAAAATGCTATCAGGAAATATGTCACAGGTTTTTACTCTGAATGTTTTGATGTTTGAGTACAAGTTTTGACTTATGCTGTGGGCTTAAAAACTTCTAACTAATATGTCATTTAACTGTTAACAATTGAAGAGATCCAGTCTTGGTTCAGAAGAGTGTAGAGATGAATAAAAATATAGTACCACTAGTGCTCCAGTTCACTATAGGGATTAACAGTCTTGGTAAAGAAATCTTAATATCCTAGGGGGAAAAGATAGTAAACTGGTAGAAAGTGCTTTCATACCAAGTGAAAAGAAGCTATGTAGTTTGCTGGTTTACATAATAGCCCAAAGAATAGTCTGCTTCCTGTGAAGATGATATATTGCAATCACTTGTTGCATATTAGGGAGCTAGTTGGATTCTTATCCAATAAGATAGGAGCATGGTAAAGTTATGGAACTATGTACAATGGACATGTCTCCCAATGATAAGTTAGTATCAGGAAATGATTTTGCTTTTTCTCTATTCTATTTCTGTATTCTCTATTTCTTTCTAAAGGAGAATAATCTTTACATTGGAAATGACAGAAGAGAATGAAGGAAGGAAAGGCTGATTAAGTGTCTACTACATGCTAGGCACTGGACAACATACTTTACAAATATCTCATTTAATCCTCACAACAACCCTGGGAGGTGGTTATTACCATCATATTACAGTTGAGGAAACTGAGGCAGACAGCTTAATTTGCTCAAGTTCATAAAGCTAGTATGTATAATCTGAGGCTAGATTTTAACTCGACTTCTTTTTTTTTTTAATCTTTCAATAGTATATTATTTTTCTTTTTTTAATTAGAACTTTTTATTTTCAAAACATACACATGGATAATTTTCAACATCAAAAATACAAATACAAAGCCTTGTGTTTTAATTTTTCTTCCCTTCCCCCCACTTCCTCCCTTAGACATCAAGTGATCAAACATATGTGAAATGTGCAATTCTCCTATATATATTTCCATAAATAACATGCTGCACAAGAAAAATCAAATCAAAAAAGGAAAAAAAATAAGAAAACAAAATGCAAACAAACAACAACAAAAAGAGTGAAAATACTATGTTGTAGTCCACATTCAATTCCCACTGTCCTCTCTTTGGGTGTAAATAGCTTTCTTCATCACAAGACCATTGGAACTCACCTGAATTATCTCATTGCTGACAAGAGTCACATCCATCAGAATTGATCATTGTATAACTGTATAATTGTATTGTATAATTTTGCTGTATATAATGATTTCTTGGTTCTAGCATTTTATTTTTCCAAATACATGTAAAGATAGTTTTCAACATTCATTTTAGTAAGATTTTGTTTTCCAAATTTTTATTTTTCCCTCCCTTCCCTTCTCCCTCTCCAAAACATCAAGCACTCTGATGTAGATTAAATATGTGCAATTCTTTTAAACATATTTCTATATTTGTCATATTGTGCAAGAAAATCAGACCAAGAGGGGAAAAATCATGAGGAAGGAAAGAAGGAAGGAAGGAAGGAAGGAAGGAAGGAAGGAAGGAAGGAAGGAAGGAAGGAAGGAAGGAAGGAAGGAAGGAGAAAATCCTATGCTTTGATTCATATTCAGTCTCCATAGTTCTCTCTCTGGATGCAGATGGCATTTTCTATCCCAAGTTTATTGGAATTGCTATGAATCACTGTTTTGTTGAGAAGAGCTTCGCCCATCACATAATCATGATCATCACATAATCTTATTATTGTATACAATGTTCTCTTGCTTTACTCAGTATCAATTCATATAAGTCTTTCTAAGCTTTCCTGAAATCAGCCTGTTAATCATTTCTTATTGAATAAAAATATTTCATTACATGCACATACCATAGCGTATTCAGCTTTCCGCAATTGATGGGCATCCACTCAATTTCCAATTCTTTTGCCACTACAAAAAAGGTCTGCTATAACTATTTTTGCACATGTGGGTTCTTTCCCCTCTTTTATGAGCTTTTTGAAATATAGATCCAGTAGTGACACTGCTGAATCAAAGGGTATGCACAGTTTTATAGCCTTTTGGGCATTAACTCAAGACTTCTTGACTCCAGGCCTAGGATTCTATCACCTGTACACCTACTTGCTTCTGAACATACATGTGTAATATGGAGGTGATGCATGAGATAAATAAAAAGATAGTAATAGAATGCTTAGCTGTGAATAATAAATCTTATTAACTTGGTAGAATTGAATTATATTCTCAGGGCCTAAAAGAATTGGCAAATATGAAAAACTACAAGACGCAGAAGAGGTAAAACAAGATTGCTGAAAGGCAAATGCAATTCTGATGTAAAAAAAAGACAGAATCTACAAACCATGGTGTGATGGATGTTTTCAGGTATTAAAAAAGCTGCAATGTTAAAGAAGTAGTATTGCCTTGCTTTACCTTAGAGAACAAAATTAGGAACAATGTATGAAAACTTTAAAGGAATGGATTTGGATTTGATATTTTGAGAAAATTAATAATTATAACAGTTCAAAATGGAATGGGATTCATCATCAGATAATTATTTCTCAGTTATTTTTCTCAGTTATTAGAGACCTGTTAGGATTACTAAGTGAGAACTGAGGTTGTCTGGACAGTGACAAGGTGAGAATTCAGGTTTTCTGGACAATTACAAGGTGAGAACTCAGGTTGACTTGATAGAGGGGGCAAGCTCATTGGCTGGGGTGGTTCTTCCCAGAAGCCCTTGCATTATCCCACGCCCATTCTCTGGGAGGATAAAAGACACAATATTGGGCCTGGAGAGCAGATCGGCCTGGAGAAGGATAAGAGCTGGAGGAGATTCAGAGCCAGGATTCAAGAGAAAGACTCTGCATTGCATCAGGCTTGACGGGGCTCTCTGCAGGAAGGGAAGTCACTTCTAAGGACAAGAGTTAACAGCAACTGCCTGGAGACAACGGTTCGTTACAGGAAGAAGAATCTGTTGGAGAGATTTTAGTAGACACAGCAGATCTCTTCCCAGAGAGCGATCCAGCAGCTTCTGGAGACGACAGCTCGTTACAATTGGCGTCCACACGTGGGGCAAGGACTTTTAACTTATCCTGACAAGAGGAGCTAGACCAGACCTCGCAATTTGTGCCCAGACACGGTCCTGATTCCAGTGGAAAAGCCTCCCATCCAGATCTCAGTCTCTCTGACCCAGAACCGTGAGTAACGAGGAAACTTTGTTAAAGATTAAGTGAGCGTGCTAATAGATAAATAAGGAACTTAACTTGTTAAGGGCTAAACCAGGAATCTCTTATAGCTGAAATGGGGCAGATGTTAGCTATATTCAATCCCTGGACCTCAGCCGACTCATCCCCAGCCCCAGAAGCAACCTCAGCTCCACCCCCATTCAGGAGTGGTACTATAGAGAGTATAATCAACATAATTGAGGAGCAGAGTTTACTTGTAACCTGGGTACAGATTGCTAAACTCTTGGCTGCATTAAGACGCACATCCCCTTGGTTCTTAGAGGAAGAAAAGATAGATGTAGATAAATGGAAGCTAGTGGGATATGAAATGAAAGAATTTCAAGCAAAAAATGGGCCTCGTTCAATTTCTGCAGAAGTATTTTATATCTACAACATAGTTCAATTAGCCTTAAACTATCAAGCAAGTTGTAGGAGAAGGAAAAGTTCAAAAAATGAACAGAGGAGGAAGTGTGAGGAAAAAAGGAAAGATCAAGATCTTTCCCTAGAGCAAGAGGATTTAAATGAGGAATTATGGTATGATTCTCTTGAAGAAGCTTCAACCCTGCCCAGAGAACAGATTATTGACAGGCCCACATCAACCCCACCTTCAGAGATGGAGGAAGAAAGAGGGGAAGAGGCAGAAACACAAACAGAATTGCCTGTGAAGAAGCCTAAGCCTATGACAAGATTAGAAAAAGCATTGGTTAAAGCTAAGAGAGAAGGACAGGATATAAGTGATTTTATACATGCATATCCTGTGATTGAAAATACTGACTCTGTAGGTAAAAAAAGGAGAAGATATGCACCTTTAGATTTGAATAAAATTAAGGATTTGAAAAAAGGTTGTACCCTTTATGGGGCTACATCAGCTTATGTCAAAATGTTACTAGATGGTTTGTCTTATGAAGTCCTAACCCCGAATGATTGGAAATCCATAGCAAGGACATGTCTGGAACCTGGAGAAAATTTATTATGGCTTGCGGAATTTCATGAATTATGTAAAATTCAAGTCAGATGCAATTTGGAAATAGGAGTTAACACACAATTCACTTTTGAGCACTTAGTTGGTGAAGGTCAGTATGGAGAGAATTCGGAACAGATTAATTATACCATGACAATATATGAACAAATTGCTAAGGCTGCAATAAAAGCTTGGGGTGTCCTTCCTGGACAGAAAGATCGTGGAGAGGCTTTCACTAAAATACAGCAAGGTCCCAATGAACCTTTTGCAGATTTTGTGGGACGTTTGCAAACTGCTGTCAAAAGAACTATTGGAGAAAATTCAGCTACAGAAATAATGACCAGACATCTGGCTAAGGAAAATGCCAATGAGATTTGCAAAAGAATTATATGGGGATTAGATAAAGATGCTCCTTTAGAAGAGATCATAAGACGCTGTGCTACAGTGGGAACAAATGCTTTTTACACCCGGACAATGATGAACGTGGAAAGACAGGGTCCTTCCTGGCAAGGGCCTTCTAGAGAAACTCGGCGATGTTTTCAATGTGGAAAAATTGGACATCTAAGAGCTCAGTGTAGGTATGGAGATACAGTGAGAAGACAGGATGAAAGAAGACCTAAAACCCCATGTCCAAAATGCAACAGAGGATTCCATTGGGCATCAGAGTGTAGAATAATTCAGGGAAATGGGATGAGGGGCCCAGGTCCAGGGCCCCAGGCAAAAAAGACTTGGGGCATGATGGCAGCTGATGTTACACCCAAAGAACCTTTAGAAGGCCAGGACTCTGATTTAATCAATCAGCAGAGAAGCAATCACATGGCAGAAAGGGATTACCTGATAAGTCAGTCAAAAGGCAATCAGATTGCAAAAATGGATTACACTTGGGGAGAATACAGGCCTTTTAAACCAACAGGGCTGTGCCCAGTGCAAACAACTCTAATGTAATTGTCAGATGATGAGAAGAGATTTAGAAAGTGGTAAATAGAAGGAAATTAGATAGGTTAACTGCCTGGGAGAGAGGGTTTGCTTGTATTTCTTCAGCAGGAGAAGGAATCAGATGGGTGCCAACGAGTCATATTCGCCTTGTCCATTGGAGAGAGACAGAAAAAGAGAAAGACCTCAAAATAAAGGAGAAGATCTAAGAAACATCTTACACCGAAAGAGCATGGCTAATAAAAAGACTGTTAAAGAACTTTACAACCAGCAGGAATCATTGGACTTCCTCACAAAAGAAGAGACTAATGGACAATGGACTTATGGACATTTATAAATGTTCAATTTATGATTATTTGATTGTTACTTGTCATATACTTCTAGCATGTATTATGTTACTGTGTTACTATGTGCTTATGTAATTTATGTAATTATCTGTAATACTTCCCATATTGATGGATTTATGTTTCAAGGTCATTTATGTAATTATCTGTAATACTTCCCATATTGATGGATTTATGTTTCAAGGTCATGACTGTCCTATGTTCTAAATCAAAAGAAAGGGGGAGATGTTAGGATTACTAAGTGAGAACTGAGGTTGTCTGGACAGTGACAAGGTGAGAATTCAGGTTTTCTGGACAATTACAAGGTGAGAACTCAGGTTGACTTGATAGAGGGGGCAAGCTCATTGGCTGGGGTGGTTCTTCCCAGAAGCCCTTGCATTATCCCACGCCCATTCTCTGGGAGGATAAAAGACACAATATTGGGCCTGGAGAGCAGATCGGCCTGGAGAAGGATAAGAGCTGGAGGAGATTCAGAGCCAGGATTCAAGAGAAAGACTCTGCATTGCATCAGGCTTGACGGGGCTCTCTGCAGGAAGGGAAGTCACTTCTAAGGACAAGAGTTAACAGCAACTGCCTGGAGACAACGGTTCGTTACAGGAAGAAGAATCTGTTGGAGAGATTTTAGTAGACACAGCAGATCTCTTCCCAGAGAGCGATCCAGCAGCTTCTGGAGACGACAGCTCGTTACAGAGACCTATCTTTAAATGAAAGACTAATCACTTTATATTTCTTTTAGTTATTTTTTTTTGTTACTGTAAATTTAGCAATCAGTAAACATTTCAACATACAAATAAGAGAGAGACTTGTACAAGCAACTGAAAAGTTTTGTTATGTAGTTTGTTTTCAAGAAGTATATTTATATATAAATAAAGTTGTAATTACTGCTCTATTTTTTAAAAATTCTGTATTTTTTCTTCTGTACATTTAAGATAATTTATCAATTTTTATTAATTTTTTTTCTTTTTGAAAAATATCTCTGTCCATTAATCTATAATGACATAACCTCAACCAAGTAAAAGCTCTTCTTGTAACATAATGAATATAATCTAGCAAAATAAATGAATAAATAGACCATATTTAAGAACATCTCTCATTTGGAAGCTCTCTCCAGATATAATCTGGAAAAATATAATATCATAATTCTTTGAAATTCACTATTGTTTGCTACTTTGGTTAGAATTCTAGAATCCTGGGTATGTGCCAAAATGTTTGTGGCAGCCCTTTTTGTAGTGGCTAGAAACTGGAAAATGAATGGATGCCCCTCAATTGGAGAATGGTTGGGTAAATTATGGTATATGAATGTTATGGAATATTATTGTTCTGTAAGAAATGACCAACAGGAGGAATACAGAGAGGCTTGGAGAGACTTACATGAATTGATGCTGAGTGAAATGAGCAGAATTAGGAGATCACTGTACACTTCAACAATGATACTGTATGAGGATGTATTCTGATGGAAGTGGATATCTTCAACATAGAGAAGAGCTAATCCAATTCCAATTGATCAATGATGGACAGAATCAGCTACAACCAGAAAAGGAACACTGGGAAATGAATGTAAACTGTTAGCATTTTTTGTTTTTCTCCCCAGGTTATTTTTACCTTCCGAATCCAATTCTTCCTTTGCAATAACAACAACAACAAAAATTCGGTTCTGCACATATATATTGTACCTAGAATATACTATAACATATTTAATATGCATGGGAATGCCTGCTATCTAGGGAAAGGGGTAGAGGGAAGGAGGGGAAAAATTCGGAACAGAAGGGAGTACAAGGGATAATGTAAAAAATTACCTATGCATATGTACTGTCAAAAAAAATGTTATAATTATAAAATTAATAAAAAAAGAAAAAATATAAATCATTATAAACAAACAAAAAAAGAATTCTAGAGTCCTTAAAAATCAGTTTCTTTCATGCCATCCTGTACATTGTTTTTCTTGTTTATTCTGAATCAGTTAATATAAATCTCCCCACATTTTTGTCTGAATTTGTCACAGTTATTTCTTATGAAATAATCATACCATTAAATTCACATATAATTTATTATATATTTTCCAATTGATAGGCACCTCTTTATTTTTAGTTCTTTGCTTTTGTAAAAAAAAAAAAAGTTCTTCTATAAATATTCTTATGTAGATGAGCCCTCTGTGCTTGATCTCCTTATAAGTAAAAATAATATTTCCAGATGAAAGGATATCAAATCACATTATTAAATATATGAATGTGGTGACCACTAGAAAAAGTGTCTGTGGAAAGCAAGGCATTGATAATTTATTAGCATGAATTATCTGTATTCTGGTATTCCTTTTAGTAGAACATTTTGTTGAATTTCCAGAAAATGATTGTCAAGATATCTCAATCGTATTTTGCTCAACACATTTGAAAATTGCTTACCTTGAGTCATTTACATTTAAACGTATTTTAATAGTCTTAAATTGTATCTTATATTGAAAGTAATCTGAGGAAATATATCTCCTGGCTTCTTGATTAAGCCTAATCTGAACCTTTTAATGAGTGACTGGAATAAAGAGGTATTATCATATTTGCAAATGACATAAACTTTGGAGAGAAACCTAACAAGTTGAATAAAAGAATAAAAGCAAAAAAGGAGCTTAACAGGCAACAATCTCAAGAATATCAAATTTGAGAGAGATAAAAATGTAGTCTTACACTTCAGTGCAAAAAAAAAAATCAACTTTAGTAACCTAAGATAGGAGGGGGATAGCTAAATATCAGTCCATTTGAAAAAATCTGGGAGTTTTAGAATATGGAAAACTCAATATTAGTTGAATGTAATATGGAGAACAAGAAAATGTGATCCTGGATTATATGTCAAGGTATTGCTTTCTAGGACTAAGAAGGCTATATGGTACACTTGTATTCTGCTGTGGTCAGATCACATCTAGAATACTAGCTACATCTATATCTACCTATATCCATATTCATATCCTTTTCTCACTCACTCTCTCTCTATACATATATATATATATATATATACACATATATAATCAAATAACATGTAAAATTATAATTACATAATTACATGTAAAATATAACATTTTTTAAAATTGAATTTCAAATTTTTCTTTCCTTAGTTCCTCTCCTATCTCTTCAGAAGGCACAGAATATGACATCTATTATTATGTCAAATTATGCAAACCATATCTCCATATAGCCATTTTGCAAAAGAAAACATTAAAAAATCCCAAGAAAAATAAAGTAAAAAAGTAAAGCAAAGAAAGTTAAGGAAAAAAAAAAGTATGTTTCAATCAATACCCAAAGTTCATCAGTTCTGTCTTTGAAGATGAATAGCACTTTTCATCATAGGTCCTTTGGAATTGTTTTGGATCATTATCTTGATTAGAATAGCTTTCTTTCATACTTCATCATTACACTACTGCTGTTACTGTGTACAATGCTCTTCTGATTCTGCTCATCTCATTTATATACATTTCCCCATGTTTTTCCAAAACTGTCCTGCTTGTCCTTTCTTACAGCACAGCAGTATTCTATCCCAAACATATACCACAGCTTCTTCAGCCTTTTCCCAATTGATGGACATTAGCTCATTTTTCAATTCTTTGCCACCACAAAAAGAACTACTATAATTAGTTTAGAATATGGAGATCCTTTCCTCTTTTCTCTGATCACTTTGGAATATAGACCTTTTGGAGTATCATATTCAATTCCAGTTATTATACTTTAGCAAAGATATTGATAAGATGAAGTGAGTCTGGAGGAAGTCAACCACATTGATTAAGGGTATCAAGGTCATGCCATGATTGAAGAAAAGGGTGAAATATCCTAAAGGAGAAAAGATTTAAGGGGTAAAAAATAGTTTCTTAAAGTATTTTAAGGTATGCCATGTGGGAAAAAGACATTAGACTTGTTCTGCTTAGCCCTAGAGAAAAGAGCTTACAGCCATGAGTAAAAATTGAAGATAAAAAGAGTATAGGGGGGAAAAAATCTTTCTAACAATTGGAATTCTCTAAAAGTGAAAAGGAATGTGGCAGTATTGTGAGTTATTTTTCACTGGAAATATTGAAGTAGAAATTGAATGACTGCTTATTGGAGATGTTAAAGAAGGTATTCTCAGGTTACAGGTTGTAATAGATGGCCTCTGAAGCCCTTTTGTTCTATAGCTCTGAGAGATAAACATATAGCTTTAGTTCTGCCTTCATTGGGATTAGTCTGATTCTGTATTTGGAATAAATACAAAACCAAAAAAGAAAAATTATAGAATAAAAATGCAAAGATCCTGTTATATAAGTTTTTCCTCCAAGATGTAATCTCTGTTAAGTGATGTACTCCCTAAAAGGTGTACTGGTAATGGCAGTTTGTAGGGAAAGAAGAGTTGGTGCTTAAAGAGATTATTTGTCCTTTAAAGGGAAAGAAAAGCATACATAAAACTAATGATTATATGGAAGAGTGTAGTATTTGCTAGAATCCCCTGAAACAAGTTCCTGTTTCATGTGACCCTACTTACAATACCTCAACATGAATTTTGACAGTGCCAATTCCTCCTTATCTTGTTCAGCATGAACAAAGAAATCTCACAGGTTTCTAGAGATCACACAGTCCTCCAGGAACTATTCCCCATTTAAAAGCAATTTTTTTAAAAGAAAAAACACTGCAGAGAACTTCTCTTTGCCACTGAGAAGTTTTCCCTGTATTAGTGGACCTAGCATGTCTTCAAAGAAGAGCATAATCAGAAGAAATACAAAGAATTTGTATTAGTTAATTCTTTGTGGAAAAGATTAACCTAGTAATCCTTATACCATTAAATTGGCCTTGAGCTTTAAGGAAGAAGAGAAGATGTGGCATATAGTTAATTTCTTACAAGAGTATTTCTGCTTATATTACTTGATGTTGTTATGGAAGGGAGATCTCTAAACTAACTACAGTATTAACAGTTAGCCTCTGGTCTGAGATCTACCATAGCACACAGAACAATACAATTAGCAAAATAAATAGAAGGGTCTAACAAAGGTTTTTGCATTGCCCCTAAATTTTATGAATTAATCTCAGCTTCTGAAATTTTATTCTTTTAAAGAATAGAAAGGGGCCATATTAATTCATGACTGAGTATACATGCTGAATTTATTGAAGTTGAAAACTAAGTGAAGGTAAGACTAGACTTTCCCAACCTTCTGTTTAATTCTAATTCTGATATTTCCTTCTCTTCTTGACTTAGGATCATGCCTGAATGTTCCTGTATATTTATTCTGTAACTGCAATTCCCTCTCTTTCCCCTCTCCACTATATTTTTTCCTCTGGGAATTATAATCAAATCAATCAATACAGCATTGCAAAGTGAATGTCAACTAATTCCCTTATGAGTGTAATCACCATCCATATAATTTCTCAAACCACAATACTCTTCCTTAGACACCACTTATCTTTTTCCCTGTCTTCTTAGAAAGTAAGGACTGCCTTACTTTTGAGTATTTAATTTTGATTGCAATAAATAAAAAAAAATCCCCCCAAAGCATTTAAAAATATTAAATGTTTAATTTAATAAATGCATTTTATTCACTCATTCATTCATTCATTCATCCATAGCTTTCAGTGGCACTGAGTAGTCATACATGCACATAATAAATTTGAGTAACACTGATAATTCCCCCTGTACAAAAATGTTCCCCTCACTACAATGTTCCTCTATAGGTATCCATATTCAGAAAATCTTTTGGAAAGATTAAGGAAATTTATGTCTCCAAGAATCCCCTATTAAATGCTCAGAAAAGATTATCATTAATTAGCCTTTGATACTTTATACAGTTGAGTTTAGAATAACAGAATAAGAGAATTAGAGCTAAAAGGTATCTCAGAGTACTCCTCTCCAAAGCATGAATTCTAAATATGACATTCCCTAACAAATTATAAGCTGTAACTTCCATGCCTAAATCTCTAAAGAAATTTATTACCATCAGTCAGTTAATTTCAAATGTTAAATGATTTTAATTGTTCAGAAAGTTTTTCTATTTTTGAACAGGTACTTCTCTCTTTTATAACTTTCTAATTTTCTTTCTAGTTCTGCCATTGGGTAGATCAGAACATTTTGGCCACTCTATTTTATATAATAACCCTTCCTATATCTGAAGATAGCTATTCTGTTTTCTTTAAAGTTATTTCTTTTCCAATATAGATATTATCTCTGGTTCCTTCATTCTTTCCTTTTATGAAATGTTTTTAAGTGATCTTAACCCTATGACTTGCCCCATTTTATTTATCTCTGCCTTCTTTGGCTCTATAGTAATTTGTACATAGGTCATCTAAACTTAATATCTTTCCTTTACCTAGCCTAGTATTGTGCATACATTTGGTGCTTAATTACTAGTTGTTGAATTGGATTGAGACAGTCATGATATAGAGATAAATTTATGGTTAGAACTAATCATCATATTTCAGATATACCTGATTACCATAAGAGTATTATTTCACTTTTTTTTTCTGGACATTGCACCTCTATTATTCTATTATTAGAATCACATTGGAAGAAGTGACTAAAGGAAGCAAGGTTATAGACATATGGTGCTATATTCTAGCAAAACTATATCTGTAGCTATGGAGTGATAACTAGTCAACCTTCACCTTGAAGAGTAGAAAAAAGACTTCTGAAGGAGTAGATTTGTAAGTTTTGCTTGGAAAAGATACAGAAAAAAAGACCTACAACACAAAGTAATCTTCATAGATGCAAAGGCAAGTGGGATACTGAAGTGGTGAGGATAATTGACAAAAGTAGAAAGGAGAATAGGAAAATGAGGGCGCTAGGGGAACCCAGAGTTAAAAATTTTTTATTATACACTTATGTGTCTGTCTATACTACCTCCATTCTCTCATTTTTCTATGTATGAATCCTTTGCGTTAGTTTTAGCTCTTCCATTTCAATCACTTCTTACATATAATTAGTTATTCAATCTTATCCCTTTACTTTTCACAATGTTTCTTATATTTATCTACCTGGTCCTAATAAATCACTCTAGTCTTGATCCTTTTGGCTACCTGGATTCTTTCATTAGCCTCCTAATATATTTTCTCCTCTCCATTTTTTATTCCTTTAGTCTCAACCTGCCTAGTGAGCCTATGTTTTAAAGTCCAACTCAGATATTATCTCCATTTGTGAATCTTTATAGAGGAACAATATTGAATAAGTCCATGGATAGGAAGAGTCCAGTCCAGGTATTAGTTGAGACTAAGGGCTGAACAATTTGAGGCTTTGGCTCACCATCTCCTTAACAATAAATGAAAGACATACTCTAGATAAATTTAGGATAATCTTGATGGAGAATGCATATCATAGGAACAAGGCAGTATAACTATGCTATTTACAACTCTGTTTTGAAAAATACCTTGTTATTAATAATTTCTGCTATTTACAATTGTTTTGACAAATACCTTGCTATTGGTAATTTCTGCTATTGACTACCCTATTATGATAGATATTTTGTTATTGCTAGTTAAAATGGAGTTGAAATGTCAAAGTATGTCTTTGTATTAACCCTGGTAGGTATATAGCATCACCTGGAGGAAACTGGTGTTAATATAACACTAGTTTAAAAAGTATGTAAACTCTGGTGCTCAGATTAGTAAATGGGGAGATTGCAAAGCATATCTTTTGCCTGGCCTTGGGTATTCATTCACACTCTCAGTATTCATTGGATCTGGACTCCAACAAGTCGTCTTTGATTTTTTCCAGTGTATAATAACTTTGTCTCACCTTGCACTATTTAAAATTATTATGCATTAATTTGCATTTTAGATATCTATGCAATTGTTTTTTTTTTACTGCTTCTAGAATGCAAACTTCACAAAGACAGAGTTTATTATGTCTTATTTAAACTATATATCTCACCTCCATCCCCTCAAACTCCCCCTCAAAATCAAAAAGTTTATATTTACTAAATGTTTTTATAATCTATTTAAAATATTAAACATTTTTTTCAGATATTCTGATTCCTTCTTCCTTTCTCCCTTCTTTCCTCTTTCCCTTCTTTCCTTGCTTCCTTCCTCTCATCTTTATTCTCCCTCTTTTTTTTTTAACTCTTTAAGGCACTTTCCAATAACATGAGTCTTGAGCAATTTCCCCTTTGCTATTGTTTTCTTCTGCACAAGAATATAATATAGGAGGTTTTCCTTTCTCCCCAGAGAGCTGTGCTTAGCATCTGCAGACTTAATTAGACATAGAGTCTGAACTACCTTATTGCAGCTAGAGTGTTTACCTATCCTGTTTAAAGGATAACTTGTTCTTTGTCATTTATGGCATGCACCCACTAGATCTTTTTTCTTCCATTCTCTTTATATAGATTTTGTCCAACCCTAAAACACTGGTTTTGCTTACTGAATGTTAACATTAACTTGATCTATAGTGTCATTCATTTTCACAATACCTTTTTAAGGTAGAGGAATAATATTTGCTTAAATTTGTATTGTACTTTATGGTGTAGGCCTTCAATGTTCTTCCATTTATACATAAGGAAACTAAGTTTTAATGATCTTAAATTCACACTGCTATTAAGTGGCAAAACTAGGACTCAAAACAAGGCTTCTGACTACACACATAGTGATCTTTCTACCACAATCTAGGCTGTGAAATGGAGATTTATTCAATTTTTTGCAAGTCAATGTCAAAAACAAATAGAATTTGTTTAATTCTTCAGTATTTGTTTTTCTATTTCCCTCTGTGTGGGATAGTAATGACCACAAAAACAATCAGAGACTCTCAAGATAAGACAAAGCAAAAAGGGATTAATTACGATCTCCTGAGAAAGGGCAATTCCTAACAGACAAGGTGTCATCAGTAAAGGAGTGCAAAGCACAAATTGCAAAACCTAAATTAAATAGGCCAGAAGCCCCCACCCCCCTGAACACTCTTAAACATGGAAGTCTATCCCAGGATTTAACTTTCCCTAGAGTAGATATTCTGTTACCTGAATTCCCAAAGTCATCATTACTTTTAAAGAAATACATAAATGCTACTTAAGAGGTGGTAGGAAACTGGAGAGGAAATGTTCATCCAAGACAATCCAACAACTGCAGCTTTTTAGTTATAGTTCAACTTGTAAAGTCTCAAATCACAATCAGGGCATAGTTCAAAGACATATTCCCATGAGAGGTCTTCACTCAGTTTATTCTATAAACTTCTTACTCTTTAGTCCCCAAAGAGGGGGTAAAATCATTTTTTTTCACCTCTAAATTATTTCCATTATCTTAATCTTCCATTAGTGAGAAGTCATCTGTTCATTGAGGAGAACATTTCAATCTTGCCAAATATTGATAAATGGTATCCCTTTGCTGTGCCAAATTTTGAGGCCTTTTGCTCTGGCTTCTGACTGTTCTCAGAATGAATTCTCATTAGGAGTCTAATAAAAATAAGAGAAATTATTGTAGCATTCAATTTGAATAATTCTTTGCAACATTCCTCCCCCACACTCCAACCAAATTTTGTTTCACTTCCAATATTGGTATAATCATTTTTCATTTTCACTTTCTGACTCAAACTCAGAGTGCTTGGGCAACAAGCCCACCTAGTAAGTGGAATTGGGCTTGTTTAGTATTTGGAAGGGAGATTCTCATAAAACCATATGGCCAAAGTTGCTCTTTTATTTGTCATTTTCAGAAGAATGCTTTCTGTAATAGGATTTACCAGCTTCCAAATAATGACTCGTCCTTCAGCTTTTAAAATAAACAAGCCTATAGAGCATTGGTATCTCAGCAAATAGTTCCAAAGGGACTCACAGCCAACTAATGATTTGGTCTCAACTGTTTTAGACATATTTTACTATTATTCTTCTAGTTCTCTTCATATTTTTGTTACTTTTTTCTCTCTTGTTGAAAGAACTAAAAATCCAATCAAAATCATCCAGATCAGGCCTGGATTATAATCTGCATTCACTCCAGGTTTGATGACTGATGAGGTCAGGGTAGCAGTGCTTTATGAAATATGAAATAGAGTTGAGAGAAGAATGAGGTTACCAAGAAAAAGAGTTAGGAAGAATACATTAAAGAATGCTCTATTATGCCATTGTCTGGCAGCATAAATCCACAGAGGAGTTTAGCAGATTAACCAGAATTAGCTATAATAAGGAGAAAGACATCATTAAAGGGAACCACTATGAGGAGGAAGAGAGAGAATACCTTTTTAACAAAAAGGTTTAAGAAAGATCTTCATCATGAGCAGATCTTTTTAAAGAGAAATACAACTTTAGGGGTTTCTTCAGGGAGAGAAGAAGAATTTGGTCACTCAGAGGGAGGGATCAAGGAGGAGTCAGATGGAATACACCTGGCAGACCAAGTCCCAAACCTGTCTAAAGATATGCTAATCAATATTTCAAAGGTTGTTTAAAGATGCCCAGAGGTTTGAGAGGTAGACTGTGGAGTTTGATAAAGCATTCTATACAAACAGGATGATCTGGGATTTGGTTATTCCTGATAATAGCCAGATGGGCTTTTTCCTGATAAGAGAGTAAGCTCAAAGTCCACAAGTGACATAAGATTCAGTTTATCTCTCACTTTTTTTGTTAGTCTTTTACCATTGTTTCCCATTTATCAACAAAATGTTTTATTTAATCATCAAATAATCTTTATTTATTAAAATTTCACATATTAATGAAAAAGTCAGCATAGAATAGTAGAAAAGATACTTTTCTTGGCTTCAGAAAGATGTGGCTTAAAGTCCAACTTCTGAAACATATCACCATATCATTATAAGCAAGTTGTTATGTTCTTCTATGTGACCAGGCAATTCTCTAAGATAACATTACGGAAAAGATCCTTATCTTCATTGGTGGGAGTTGCCAGGAGCTCTTCATAGGTCCTGACCAATGGGGCAGTTAGGTGATTCAGTGAATAGAGTTCCAAGCCTTGAGTCAGCAGACTTGAGTTCAAAGTTGGACACTTACTATTTTGTGTGAGCATGAGTAATCATTTAATCTCCTTTTGTCTTAGTTTCCTTATTTGTAGAATGATGATAATAGAACTTAGCTTCTTAGGGTTGCTGTGAGAATCACAAGAGATAATAATTGTAAAGCTTTTAGCACAGTGCATGACCTATGATAGGTGATACATAAATGTTAGTTATTGTTATTAATTTGGAGGAGGGGAAATTTCTTTTAAATAGAAGGATTGTAATACTTTGACTACATTTTTCATATCAAAAATTTAATCACTGCATTATATTATCTTAGAGTACTAGTTACTTAGTACTTCCTAGATGAGGCTTTTCTCTTCATTTCTAAATGAGATTCCAATTACTGTTTATATTCCAAATTCCCAGAATGAATTGAGTTCACTTGGACTTAAGTGAGATAAAATCTGGTATTTTATTATTCTGATTGGGGACAGTTGTGGTCAGATAGTCATGGGGTGGCAACTGTGTAATTGCAATGGAGATACGTTGATTCAGAAGTTGGATACACTGGGAAAGAAAGAAAGAATTCAGAGATCAGAATAGGGAAGAAAGAGGTGAACAGGAGCTTCATTGGGGATAAGATCATTGTTTTATTTATTTATTTATTTTTTGAGAGGCAGCATATTATAATTAAAAGAGCACTGGTCTTGAGATCAGAAGACTTGAGTAAGAGCCCGATACTGACATTTACTATTTGTATTACATTTGGCAAGGCATTAAACATTTCTGGGCCACTATTTCCTTGCTTATAAAAATTAAAATAATATTTTCATAATCAACATCTAAGTTTTTTTTTTAAATAGAAATGTAAATTATTATTATCATTATTGATGACCATCTATCCAGTATAGTATAACATGTATTTAAATTTAGGATATGGGTACTTATAATCATTGAATTTCTTTCTACCTTTGGGTTCTTTGGCTTTATAAAGTTAATGGTCCACACAGAAGTAGGCATAATAAGATAAGAGCAGGGGGAAAATGAATCCATAGCAGTCAATGAGAGAATGAATGTTAGAATAAGACATTTTATTAAGTTTAAATCAGAAAATTCAAGTGTATATAAGGTCAGAAGCAAAAAACTAGAATTTCTTTACACAGTAACTTGTGGAAAAGTATTTTATGTGGATTTTCACATGAAAATGATATTTTCAATAATGGAATAGTAAGTCTCTTTCAAAAATAATTACAAGATGCTTACATAGTTGAGAGTTAATCTACCAGAACACACACAATTCTTATACAGTTATAATTACAAAATACTATTTAAGAAATACTTAATAGCTGGAGGACTATATAATGTTCATAGCTGGGATGTGCCAAAATAATAAACATAATACTTCTACCAAAACTAATTTATAGATTTAATGCCATATCAAACTATGAAAGAGATACTTTAGAGAACTAAAAAAAATGCTAGTAAAATTTATTTGGTGGAATAATAGATATAAGAAGATCAAAAGGGATAATAATTTTAAAAGATAGGAATGAATAAGAAATACAATTTCCATTCTCAAACTACATCATAAAGCAGCAATCATCAAAACTATTAGATACTTATTAAAAATAGGAAAGATCAATAGAACAGTCTAGATAAAGAGGAATCAAAAATAAACTCAGTAAACTAAAAAAAAGATAAATTATCTAAATGTTAGAAGTAGATGATACTTCTCAATCAGTTTAGATTTAATTTAGGAATGAAATGAGATACATCTATCTCATAATTGTTAAACAGTTAAAAAAGGAAGTTTACTTAATCCTAATACAGCAAGGATATTCAAAAGGATACAGTTGCACTTAGTTTTATAAGTGTGACTATTCTCACTTTCACATGAAAATGCCTGTTGAGTCAATGTTAGGGGGATTGTAGAATGAAAGGCACACTTAAGTCAACAGGTATTTATTAAGTATCCATTAGCAATAATAGCATGTTTTCCACTTCTATGGGAGGATCAGTTATCATGGGTAGTGACAGCTTTTTGTGTGTGTAAACTCTCATTTCCTAAGTAGAAAGGCTTATAGTTTCAAAATTTTCCTAAATTTGAATCAAATAACCAATTTCACAAGAACAAGAAATAGGATTAGCAATATTTAAAAAGAATAGGGATTTTTCAAGGACAATAAATTCAATTCTGTATTTTTTTGTTGTTGTTGTTCTGTTTAATCTAGGCTATTTCATCCATCTCTAAGAAGTTGAAAAAAAAAGCTACTCCATTTTGGTCCAAAGGAATTCCCTACATGTCTTGTGGATATAGAACTGCTTCCCTATTTTGACTTACAGGATTCCTGAGATATAGCAAATTTCTGATAGAGCCTCATCCATCTTAGGCAGGTGAGTCCCTTTGAGGCCCAAATATTATAAGCTATTTCTCCAATGCTATAAGTGATCAGGAACCCTAAAATGATATTAAAAGGCATTATTCCTTTTAAAAATAAATTTAATTTATATGCTTTTATATCATCTTCTATTGTCATTTTATTCTACTTTTTCAAAACACTGAAGCCCTTACAATGAATTGTGAAGAAAGGAAGGAAAAAAAAGTTATACAAAAGTTTTACATTTTCAAACCTATAGTCCCCTTCTTCTGAAAAGGCGATTCTTATCTCTTACTTGAGGCCTTGTTTAATCATTACAATTTCTCTTAATTGGTTTGTTACCGTTGTTTTCATTTATAGGGATTCTGCTCAGATGATCCTTCCTTTGCTTCTGTTTCCATATCTAGAAAATGAGAATCTCAGATTAAATGGCTGCTAATGTCTCTTCCAATTGGAATTATACAAGTTCACATGAGTCAATTATGAGACATAGCATCCAAGCAAGATTTTTATTTTTATTTATTTGTCTAGGATGAGAAAATTGATGTTCCTGCTATAATTTCCTCTCTCATCTCATAGGGAATATTATTATTGACCAAAAATGAAATAAATTGCCTTAGGATCTGGTGATGACCACTTGTTGAAGATATTATAAAGGGAATGCAGAACTCAAGTTGGACTCAGTAATCTATAAAGATTCCCTCCCCTCATATTCTTTAACCTTTCTGGGCACTGAAATGAGGAATACAAAAGAACTATATGAATATGGATGACTTCTTCAATTTAATGAAACTTAACAGATATTTATTAAGCACTTGATATATGACAGGGCATGTGCTACTTATATTCAATTTAGAATAAACACATAAACACAGAGGAATAAATAGAAAATATATTCAAAGTATTTCTGGTGAACAGAGTGCTAACAATTGGAGAAATTAAGGAAGGCATAAGAGGAAGCATTTGACCTAGGTAATTCTTGGGCTAGGGATTCCAAGAAATGGAGATAAGGAAGGAATGCATTTCAGGTATACAAGGTAACTTTTGCAAAGGCAAAGGGAAAGAGACTGAATGTTTTGTATAGGATACAAGTAGGCTAGTTTGACTAGAACATGGTTGGAGGAGATTAATAAGAAATCATTTTGGAAGGCTAGCTTGGAGCCTGATTGGATATCAGGATAGCTAGATTAGAGCCTTATCAAATACCAAACAGGAGTTTCCATTTTATCCTGAAGGTAATAAGGATTTATTGAAGCTTCTTAGGTAAAGGAGTGACATGAACACAATTGGGTTTTAGCATTGATTTGGCAGCTCTCTGGACAATGGATTAACAAGAGAACAGATAGAAGGTAGGAAAACTATTAAAATATTCTATGCAATAGAAAAGACTATTACAGAAATTCAAGTTATGAGGTTCTGTACTTTCTGAATATGAGAGCATATTCTTTGTACTATGAATAAAGAGAAGCAAATTAATGAAAGAGATATTGTAGAGATAGAATTATCCAGAAATATATTATTATTATTTTTTGGGTTATATAGTTGTTTGTATGTTGTCTCTCCCATTAGAGTTGTGAGCTCTTTGAGAGCAGGAATTGCTTTTTTGTCATTCTCAAAATCTATACTCAGCACTTAGTGCAGGGCCTGACACATAGTTAACTTTTATTCTATTCTACTTGTTTATTTGATGAGATAGAATTGACAAGATTTGGCAATTGTTTGGTTATAAGGTAGATGATAGTGGTGAAGTAGAATGAAGAGTTGTAAATATAAGTAACTGATTAGAAAGATGATGATGTCCTCACTTAAAATAGAAAAACAAGAATAGAGATGGGGTTTTAGGGAAAGGCAATGAATTCCAATTTGGACATGTTGAGTTTCAAGTACTTATCAGAATCCAGGTGGATTCTTTCTGCCTGAAATGCTCTCCATACTTGTTTCTACCCATTGGAATCCTTAGACAAGCAGAAGTTAATGTGAAGCTAGAGTTAAGAGACAAATGAGTAAAACTATATTTTATGGAAATGAGGCTTATGAATACTAAAAGATACAAAAGAGGATACAGTAAAACACAAACAGCATCATCTAGTATAAGATCAATGGTATAGACTAATAACAATATGCAGAATTTTGTGAAAATAGAACTTCAAATACAGAGATGAAGCCTATAAATGACTGAGGTGTTAATCAGATTCAGACCAGTCTGTGATTGTTTTAATTGATTATTTTGTCATTACTGGTTGAGCTGATAAGTCTGAACAATTCAGTTGGTGTAGGAAGAAAGAATGCTGGAGGACCTTGTATTAGTTGTTCTTTCTCATTCTGGTTCCCCCCTCCCCACCCAATTGATGCAACACAAAGATATTAAAGACCTTAAGAGTGCAAAGTGTCTCCAGCTTCCCTGTGAGTTTTTCAATTACTAAACTCTATTGGATTCTCTTATAAATGACTAGTATCTTATCACCCACAATTCATTTCTGCTTTGATTTTGGTGTATATATGTGTGTGTGATGGAGATGTAAGTGGTGTGAAGCCTGGGTGGCCTTAAGTGGCCTAAGGTTTGACTCTGGCTTACACAGTTACATAGAAGCCTTTTGGGATGAGGGTAGTATCCTGGTTCTTCTTCAGGATCTTTACATTGTTATAATTGCTAAGAAGGAGACTGTTGAATGAATGAAGCATTACTATGGATGTTAAGAAGTGCTTATAAATTTTAGAAGATATAAAAATATAAGGTGTCACTATCATTAATAACAGAAAAAGCCAAAATATTCCTCCAAAGAGAAAACAAAATTAAACTGTGATAATCAACTATTCAATTAAAATCAAATCTTAAATTTGCTCTTCTTTATTCTATGATTTAGGAGTGATACTATACTCAGTATTTCTTTCATTTTTATTAATAATACATAGTATATTTTAAACCCCACTAAAGTTCTTATTCCATTGCTTCACCATGGTATAGAGGTGACATTGGTTTGTGACAAAACAGCCTGTGGGTACATTACTCCTGGACCAAGTTTTGTTAAATTTGAAAATGGTCATCACCAATATAGGTAACCAGATGAAGATTTTTTTTCTTCAGTCAAAACAATTCATAAATGGTCCAGAGATTCTTGGAGGATTTTCATCTTTGCAGGTGGTTTGATTGGGAATGCAAATACATGAAATGACAGATTCTTAAAGAATTGAAGTAAGAAAATTTCAATTAACTTCTTTGCTATTTTCTGGACAATAAATATTGTGATCCTATCAGTTGCTTGATAATACAGAGCCATTAAGAACATAAGAAGAGAGAATGGAATGAAATTATAGCAGAAAAAAGCTTAGATCTGCTTTTAGGAAAAACACTTTGACCATAAACCTGTGACCCAAATTTTCTGACTCTAAATTCAATGTTCTTTTACTCCTTTGATCTTTTTCACTGGAGACATTTAATAAAAGGATGAATAACTACCTAAAATGCCTGTAGGAGTAGATGCAGAGTTTAGATGGTCTGTCCAGGTTACATCCAGGTCTAAGATTTTGCAGTGAGCTTTGAAAAATAAAGAAAAAAATAACCTTTAATTTAAGTTCAATACTGCCCCCTAGTGAATATATGCTTCATACATATCAATACAGAGAGGAGATAAAAACCATGAAAAGATGATGCCTGAACAAATAAATGAGTGTTTTCAAGTACATATAAAAGAACCTGGTAACAGAATTATTATCATTCCAAAATTTGTATGGAATGCATGTTGGATAGGAACTCAAATTCATTGGGTTTGGACTGTTCCTGAAGCATGTATCCCATGTGGAGGATCCCTGTTAACATTCAGGTTCTACTTGAGATTTGGGAACCTTGCCTATTTTTACAAAGTTCTAGTTCCTAGGGAGTTTTTATATTGAACCTCTCTGTATTTTAGATCCAAGTAGATTAAATACAATTTTGCCCCATATAGTAACCCTTTAAATAGTGTTAATATCTATTATAATTTTATCTAAGCCCTTTTTTTTTTCTCTCCAGGAAAAAAATATATTCAGTATCTTTTGTAATGTAGTAAGGACAAAGGCTAGTAGTTACCTCCCAAGTAATAAATTGATATAAACAGTAATCTCCTAGAAAAAAGTAAATCTGACCATTTTTGCATTTTAAACTAAAGGAGTGATTAATGGTGAAAATGTAAAGCTAGGTTAAAGACAAGGACAGCATTGTAACAGCCTTATGGGGGACTTTTTTTGAGACAGAAAACACTTTGGAGTGATGTCTTTTTGAATACTATCATGTTCAAAGCCAGCCATACTGCTGGAAGATTTGGGGGATGAATTGAGAATTTTTGACAGAGAAAGAAAGGAACAGTGGACATGATGTGACATATAATTTAAATTTTTGGAGGATGGGTTTGAAAGACTTCAGATAAAAACTAGATATGATTCCAAGACTGAATGGATAATAAGGAAAGTCAGTTCAAGAGTGAACAGGGAATATGAATGAAATTCTTTAAAAAAAAACAAATAATTCAAAAAATAGGTAAATAGGAAATGGCCTCCACAGACTAGTGTTTATTTAAGGAGTTCCACATAGGGAACTAATTGACCAATTTAACATCTTTAAAAGATATGTGATGGTAGATGGAAGAAATGTAAATAATGTTGGGAGCTTTAAACTTCAAATTACCTAAGGCAAAACAATTTAATTTTGTTGTTAGAAGGAGAGGACTAAATTAAGGAGATCATTTCTTGGTTCTCATAAAATGTTGAAAATAGAGAATTTAGAACTTCTCAAACTATTTTTTGTTTTTTGTTTTTTTTCTACCAAAGGAGAATTATCTTTTTACTGCAAAAGATGGAATATAAATGGAGTTGCAAAATGAGATAAATAAGAAAAAAGTAAGAGAACACCTGGCTTTCAGAGTTAACATCAAAATTTAGTATAAAATGACAATCTAGACAGAAAGAAGATACAAATGAGAAATTTTAGAAGCAGCTCACAGGCCTGGCATATGAGACTTAATTTGTCTGAACATCTGCTATGGCTTTAACTCTCTGCTGAATGCAGAGAAGCTAATCATTTCTTGGAATGGCCTCAATGATAATTTTATCTTATAGAGGGTAAAAGAAGTAATGAATGAAAACTGGCCAACAAGAAGGACCTGGTTGCTGAAATATACATGCTGAGAGTCTTGGAAAGAAATAACCACTCCATTTCAGGATGGAGCAGGAAAGAGAATCTGAGCATTTTCTTATAAGTACCATAGACTAGGGAAAGTGAATTTCAAAGATTTCAAAAAAGGAATGAGTTTAGGATTATGTGGCTTAAAACTCTAGAAGGGACATCGATTTAGGAAAGATAAGAAATTCTTAAGCATGAAAATTTGAAGAAGGAAAAAAAAAGCAATGACTTAAGTGCCTAACTCACATGCATATGTAGGCCATTTTCTACTTACCTATTTCTTTTTTTTTAAATTTTTAAATTTTTTTTTTTATTCATTTTTCCAAATTATCCCCTCCCTCCCTCCACTCCCTCCCCCCCGATGGCAGGTAATCCCATACATTTTACATGTGTTACAATATAACCTAGATACAATATATGTGTGTAAATACCATTTTCTTGTTGCACATTAATTATTATCTTCCGAAGGTATAAGTAACCTGGATAGATAGACAGTAGTGCTAACAATTTACATTCGCTTCCCAGTGTTCCTTCTCTGGGTGTAGTTATTTCTGTCCATCATTGATCAACTGGAAGTGAGTTGGATCTTCTTTATGTTGAAGATTTCCACTTCCATCAGAATACAGCCTCATACAGTATTGTTGTTGAAGTGTATAGTGATCTTCTGGTTCTGCTCATTTCACTCAGCAACAGTTGATTTAAGTCTCTCCAAGCCTCTCTGTATTCCTCCTGCTGGTCATTTCTTACAGAGCAATAATATTCCATAGCCTTCATATACCACAATTTACACAACCATTCTCCAATTGATGGACATCCATTCAACTTCCAGTTTCTAGCTACAACAAAAAGAGCTGCCACAAACATTTTGGCACATACAGGTCCCTTTCCACTCTTTAGTATTGATTTGGGATATAATCCCAATAACAGCAATGCTCGGTCAAAGGGTATGCACAGTTTGACAACTTTTTGGGCATAGTTCCAAATTGCTCTCCAGAATGGCTGGATTCTTTCACAACTCCACCAACAATGTATCAGTGTCCCAGTTTTCCCACATCCCCTCCAACATTCATCATTATTTGTTCCTGTCATTTTAGCCAATCTGACAGGTGTTCTACTTACCTATTTCTTAGAATTATTTGTTTTTGTTATTTACACTGGAAACAAAGGTAGAAGAAAAAAGAAATGGAGACAATTAGAGAGAGGAAGAAAGAAAGAAGGAAGGAAAGAAGTAAGGAAAAAAGAAAAAGTGAAAGGAGAAAAACAAAAATCTTAAATGATCCTAAAAAAGAATAATGGCAGGAGTGTTAAGGTCAGAATAGATTGAAGCTAATGAGAAAAGTTAAGGACACCAGCTTTTAAAATATCTATTGTTTCTTGGAGTGAATAAGATGACTATTATAACTGCCAGATTGTGAAATATGTCACAGATAGCACTTTATATTTGATTTTCAAGGTAACAGGGAGCCAATGGAGTTCATGATGCAGGGCAAATGCATAATCAGATGTTCATTTTAGGAAAATCATAAAGGAAGATGAATGGAGAATGGACTGGAATGAGGAAAGACATGAGGCAGGTAGACCAACTAAATGGCTATTACAATAGTCCATATGTGAGGTAATGAGGACTTGCATGAGGGTGATGGCAGAGGAGAGAAGACGCTGGTATATGAGAGATGTTGCAAAAGTAGAAGTAAGATGAGTTGACCACAGATGGATGTATGGAATGAGTGCAAATAAGGAATTGAAGTTGACATTGAAGTTGTGATCCTGAGTGATTAGGAAAATAATATTCAGGAAATATAAGTTCTGTTTGAGTGAGTTTGAGTGTAAGAAACTTAAAGGAAATGCAGTTTGTAATGTTCATAAGACAATTTGGGATAATGATTGGGAACTTAGGTGAGAGATTAGAGCTGGATATGTAGGTCTAGGAATTGTCTTCATAAGATAATTGAACATATAGGAAACTGATGTTGCTAAGCAAGATAGAATAGAGGAAGAAAAAGGCCCAAGAAAGACCCATAGTCAGTGGGGTTGACCTGGGTAAAGAAACAGGAAAGGAGACTGAGAAGGAAAGGTCAGATAGGTAGGAGAAGTAGGAGAGAATAGAATTAAGAAAGCAGTACTCAGAAGATGATAATGCTCAGCATTGCCAATGCTTGTAGAAAATTCAAGATAGAGGATAGTGGAGAAAAGCCATTAGATTTGTCAATTAAATCATTGGTAATTTTGGAGAGGTCAGTTTCAGTTGTAAGAGGAGATTGAAAGCCAGATTGCTGACAATTCAGAAGAGAATAAGAGAAAAAGTAGAAGGTACACAATGTAGATTTCATCTCATTTCTTAATGAGTTTAGATAAGAAAAGGGAGGAGATATATTGATTATATCAAACAAAGGTTTTTTAAAAGTAGAGAAGATAGGGGCCTGTTTGTAGATGGCAGGGGAGGAACCAGTAGATAGGGACAGATTGAAAGTTAAAGATTGGGCATGTTAAAAGGAGCAATCTGCTTGTAAAGAAGAACCTGGAATGCTAGACATTTTGATTTAAAAAGTCCATCTAGTTCAAACTATATCTGGACAGGAATTCTCTCTATATCATCTTTGAATTAGTTGAGGACCCATTAATTTCTGAGATAACCTATTCCAGTATTCTTATTTTGGATAGTTCTAATTATTTTCTACCTTTTCTTAGCATAAGCTTACAGTTATCTTGCTACAACTTCTACCCATTGCCTCTTGTTTTGCTATCAGGTACCATGCCGAATGAATTTAATCTTTATCCCATATAAAAGTCTTTCAAATACTGAAAGACAGTTATGGTGTCCCTTCTAAACCTTCTCTTTAAGCTAAGTATTCCACTTTCCTTCATAATTATGTTACTTATTTACATACCAGCCACTCTTTTCTGAATGCTATCCAACATTACTGATCTTCCCAAAAATGTAGTCCTTAGAAATGAACACAGTCGTTAGAAATGAATACGGTTTTTCTGGGACAGAACACAACTAACTTTTCATATCTCATCTTCTGGACACCATGTCTCACTTAATAACAACCAAGATCACTTTGTTTTTTTGCTTGCCATATGACACTTTTTGAAGAGGGTGCTGATAACTGTTTAATGATGGTATCTCTGAAAACACACAGTATGCTTTTAAGTTTAATCTACATTATTAATGTTTTCTCTATCACTTTCTTGAATCTAGACAATCAACAAAAGAAGCCTTGATTTATAGCATTTGCTGAGTTTCTTTTTATTTATTTTTTATTTATTTCTTTTAATTTTTTGCTGAGACAATTGGAGTGAAGTGACTTGCATAGCTAGGAAGTATTAAGTGTCTGATGCCAGATTTGAACTCAGGTCCTCCTGACTTCAGGGCTGATGCTCTATCCACTGTACCACCTAGCTGCCTTATTTACTGAGTTTCATGATAGAAATTCTCACTGGAAGTTCAATGATCAACACAGTGAGCCTATAAAAGTTGTCTCTAATACACCCTTGTATTTGAATCATTCGATCTTTTTTGATCATTGTGATCTTTTTCACTTGACTGATGCTTGGATTCTCTCAGCTTATTTATTATTATTATTTTTTGTAAATAGTATTTTTTATTGCAACTACATGTAAAGAGAGCTTTCAACATTCATTTTCTAAATAAGATTTTTAGTTCCAAATTGTTCTTTTTCTCTTCTTTTCTTACCTCTCTCCACCCTAAGACAGCAAGTAATCTGAAAAATGTTATATACATGCAATCATGTTATATGTGTATTTCTACATTAGTTATGTTATGAAAGAAGAAACAGGACAAAAGAAAAAACTATGAAAAACAAACAAAAGAACAAAAAGAAAATACTATACTTTGATTTGTATTCAGACTCTATACTACTTTCTCTGGATGTGGATAGCATTTTTAATCATGATTCTTTTGGGATTGTCTTGCATCATTGTATTGCTGTGTCTATCACAGTTCATCATCCCAAAGTGTTGATGTTACTGCATACAATGTTCTTTTGGTTTTGCTAATTTCATTTAGCACAAGTTTATATAAGGCTTTCCAAAGTTTTCCTGGAATCATCCTGTGTATCATTTCTTATAGCATAAGAATATTTCACTGTATTCACATAACACAATTTGTTCAACCACTTTCCAATTGATGAGCATTCCCTCAATTTCCAGGTCTTTACCATCATAAAAAGAACTGCTAAAATATTTTTTACATGTAGCTCCTTTTCCTTTCCTCTTTTTATGATTTATTTGGGATGTAGACCTTGGTATTAGTGGATGAAAGGGTATGCACAGTTTGATTGCTCTTTGAATATAGTTCCAGATTGTTCTCCGGAATGGTTGACCAGTTTATAATTCCACCAACAATGCATTAATGTTCCCAATTTTCCAATATTCTCCAACATATATTATTTCCCTTTTGTGTACTATTAGCCAATCTGACAAGTGTGAGATAGTACCTTAAAGTTGTTCTAATTGGCATTTATCTAATCAATAGTGATTTGTAGCATTTTTCATTGTTTGATTATTATGGGATTGATTATAGATAGCTTAATTTCTTCATTTGAAAACTGTTCATATTATTTTACTATTTATCAATGGGAGAATCCTCAACTTATTTTTTATGGGAAAATATTTTCTCTGAGTTTTTTTTCAGTATTTTTTTATTATAGCTTTTTATTTACAAAACACATGTATAGGTAATTTTTCAACACTGACCCTTGCAAAACCTTCTGTTTCAAATTTTCCCCTCCTTCTCCCCACTTCTTCCCCTAGATGGTAGGTATTCCAATACATGTTAAAGTATATGTTAAATTCAATAAATGTATACATATCCACACAGTTATCTTTCTGCACAAGAAAAACCAGGTCTATAAAGAAAAAAAACCTGAGAAGGAAAACAAAAATGCAAGTAAACAACAACAAAAAGAGTGAAAATGCTATGAAATGGTCCACACTCAGTTCCCACTGTCCTTTCCCTGGATGTAGATGGCTCTCTTCATTGCTGAACTATTGGAAGCGGTCTGAATCTACTCATTGTTGAAGAGAGCCACATCCATCAAAACTGATCATTGTATAGACTTGTTGCCATGTACAATGATCTCCTGGTTCTGCTTGTTTCACTTAGTATCAGTTCGTGTAAGTCTTTCCAGGCCTCTTTGAAGTCATCCTGTTAGTCATTTCAGAACAATAATATTCCATAATATACATATACCATAATTTATTCAGCATTCTCCAATTGATGGGCATCCATTTAGTTTCTAGTTTTTAGGCACTACAAAAAGGGATGTCACAAACATTTTTGCACATGTGGGTCCCTTTCCCCTCCTTTAAGATCTCTTTGGGATTTAAGCCCAGTAGTAACACTGCTGGGTCAAAGAGTATGCACAGTTGGATAACTTTTTGAGCATAGTTCCAAATTGCTCTCCAGAATGGTTGGATTCATTCACAGTTCCACCAACAATGTATCAGTGTCCCAGTTTTCCCATATCCTCTTCAACATTAGTCATTATCTTTTCCTGTCATCTTAGCCAATCTGAGAGGTATGTAGTGGTATCTCAGAGTTGGCTTAATTTGCATTTCTCTGATTAATAATGATTTGGAGCACCTTTTCATATAACTAGAATAGTTTCAATTTCTTCATCTGAAAATTGTCTGTTCATATCCTTTGACCATTTATCAATTGGAGAATGGCTTGATTTCTTATAAGTTTGAATCAATTCTCTATATATTTTGGAAATGAGACCTTTATCAGAACCCTTGAATATAAAAATGTTTTCCCAGTTTTTTGCTTTCCTTCTAATCTTGTCTGCATTAGTTTTGTTTGTACAAAAGCTTTTAAACTTAATATAATTAAAATTATCGATTTTGTGATTAATAATGGTCTCTAGTTGTTCTTTGGTTACAAATTCCTTCATCCTCCATAGGTCTGAGAGGTAAACTATCCAATATTCTTCTAATTTATTTATAATACCATTCTTTATGCCTAGATAATGAACCCATTTTGACTTTATCTTGGTTTATGGTATTAAGTGTGGGTCAATGCCTAGTTTCTGCCATACTAGTTTCCAATTTTCCCAGCAGTGAATTCTTATCCCAAAAGCTGGGGTCTTTGGATTTGTCAGACACTAGATTGTTATAGTTATTGACTATTTTGTCTTTTGAACCTAACCTATTCCACTGATCAACAAGTATATTTCTTAGCCAGTACCAAAAGGTTTTGATGACCACTGCTTTATAATATAGTTTTAGATCTGGTACAGTTAGGCTTCCTTTATTTGATTTTTTTTTCATTAGTCCCCTTGAAATTCTTGATCTTTTGTTCTTTCAGATAAATTTTGTTGTTTTTTTCCAGATCAGTAAAATATTCTTTGCAAGTGTGATTGGTATAGCAGTAAATAAATAGATTAGTTGAGGTAGTATTGTCATCTTTATCATATTCCCTCCACCTATCCAAGAGCATTTAATATTTTTCCAATTGTTTAGATTGTTTACTTTATTTGTGTGGAAAGTGTTTTGTAGTTTTGCTCCTATAGTTCCTGACTTTTCTTTGGCATATAGATTCCCAAGTATTTTATACTTTCGATGTGTATTTTAAATGGAATTTCTCTTTGTATCTCTTGCTGTTCGATTTTGTTAGTGATGTATAAAAATGCTGATGATTTATGTGGATTTGTTTTCTATCCAGCAACTTTGCTAAAGTTATGGATTATTTCTATTAGCTTTTTAGTTGATTCTCTGGGATTCTCTAAAGTATACTATCATATCATCTGCAAAGAGTGATAATTTGGTTTTCCCATTACCTACTCTAATTCCTTTAATCTCTTTTTTATCTCTTATTACCAAAGCTAGCATTTCTAATATAATATTGAATAGTAATGATGATAGCCTCAATTTATTTAAATTTTTTTTTTTAAAACTCAAATGGAGCACTTCATATTTGATTCTATTACATTTTGTCTCATTAGATTAAATCTTAGCCTATTGGTGTATTTTGGAACCTGATTTTGCCATCCAGCATTTAATTATCTCTTCTTGTTTTCTAAATCTCTTCTAACTTTTTCAGTTTTGAAAAGTATTTTATTTTGCTTTTTTTATCATTGATAAACATGTTGAATAGCACCAAGCTAAGGAAAAATAAATTATTCACTAGACATTTTCTAAGTAAATTTTTTTTGTAAAGGGCTTTTATTTTATTTTTTATCATAATAATTTTTATTTTAAAAAATACATACAAAGACAGTTTTCAGCATTCACCTTTGCAAAACTTTGTATTCCAAATTTTTCTCCCCTTCTCACCTCCCTTCCCCCTTAGACAACAAGTAATACAATACAGATTAAATATGTACAATTCTTTTAAAGATATTTTATTTTTTGCATTTTTAAAAAGTTTTTTATTTTTAAAACATATGCATAGATAGTTTTAACTATCTATTAACATTCACCCTTGTAAAACCTTGTGTTCCAAAATTTTTTTCTCCCTCCCTTATCTTTATACTTTCCCCTAGTTGGCAAATAATCCAATATATTAAACATGTACAATTCTTCTATACATATTTCCACAATTATCGTACTGCATAAGAAAAATAAAATAAAAAAGAACAAAATAAGAAAGAAAACAAAATGTAAGCAAATAACAACAAAAAAGTGAAATTCTATGTTGTGATTTACACTCAGTCCCCACAGTTCTCTCTCTGGGTGCAGATGGCTCTCTTCTTCACAAAATCATTGGAACTGACTGTAAGTTAGTTTTAAAAGACCTTCTATTCCTTCCTTCTTTCTAGTCTTTTCATGCCTTAGAAACTCAGGGACCCCTGCTGATCCATCCTGTTTGTCTGAAGCTTCTTACAGAGGCATCTGGGTAATCATTTCATTTAAGAAGAACATGTTATAAACAAATATCTTTGTAGTCATCTCTCTCCAATCACATCAATCTTGATGCTAGAAATCCCTTTGTCCAGAATGAGACATTTCATTGTGTCATTATGGATAGTACTAAAACTACAACTTTCCCTAGGAGAAATTATAAGTGGCTCAAACTAATTCATTTATATTAAGGTGTATATGACTATCATAGTTATTCTTTGGCACAGAAACAGAGTTTCCTCATTACCTGAAGTATTAAATCTAATTATAACATTTTTTGGACAGTACATATGCATGGGTAATTTTTTATAACATTATCCCTTCTACTCACTTCTGTTCCAAATTGTCCTATCCTTCCCTCCACCCCCTCTCCTAGATGGTAGGCCGTCCTATACATGTTAAATATGTTATAGTATATCCTAGATACAATATATGTGTGTAGAACCAATTTTTTTTTGTTGCACAGGAAGAATTGGATTCAGAAGGTAAAAATAACCTGGGAAGAAAAACAAAAATGCAAACAGTTTACACTCATTTCCCAGTGTTCCTTCTCTGGGTGTAGCTGATTCTGTCCATCATAGATCAATTGGAACTGAATTAGATTTTCTCTTTGTTGAAGATATCCACTTTCATCAGAATACATCCTCATACAGTATTGTTGTTGAAGTGTATAATGATCTCCTGGTTCTGCTCATTTCACTCAGCATCAGTTGATGTAAGTCTCTCCAAGCCTCTCTGTATTCATCCTGCTGGTCATTTCTTACAGAACAATAATATTCCATAACATTCATATACCATAATTTACCCAACTATTCTCCAATTGATGGACATCCATTCATTTTCCAGTTTCTAGCCACTACAAAAAGGGCTGCCACAAACATTTTGGCACATACAGGTCCCTTTCCCTTTAGTATTTCTTTGGGATATAAGCCCAGTAATAGCACTGCTGAAGGGTATGCACAGTTTAATAACTTTTTGGGCATAATTCCAGATTGCTCTCCAGAATGGTTGGATTCTTTCACAACTCCACCAACAATGCATCAGTGTCCCAGTTTTCCCACAGCCCCTCCAACATTCATCATTATTTTTTCCTGTCTTCTTAGCCAGTCTGACAGTTGTGTAGTGGTATCTTAGAGTTGTTTTAATTTTCATTTCTCTGATTAATAGTGATTTGGAACACTCTTTCATGTGAGTGGAAATAGTTTCAATTTCATCATTTGAAAATTGTCTTCATATCCTTTGACCATTTATCAATTGGAGAATGGCTTGATTTCTTATAAATTAGAGTCAATTCTCTGTATATTTTGGAGATGAGGCCTTTATCAGAACCTTTAGCTGTAAAAATGTTTTCCCAGTTTGTTATTTCCCTTCTAATCTTGTTTGCATTAGTTTTGTTTGCACAAAAGTTTTTTAATTTGATGTAATCAAAAATTTCTATTTTGTGATCAATAATGATCTCTAGTTCTCCTTTGGTCACAAATTTCTTCCTCACAAGTCTGAGAGATAAACTATCTTATGTTCCTCTAATTTATTTATGATCTCGTTCTTTATGTCTAAATCATGGCCCCATTTTGATCTTATCTTGGTATATGGTGTTAAGTGTGGGTCTTTTAAAGATATTTTAATACTTATGCTGCACAAGAAAGATCAGATCAAAAGGGAAAAATGAGAAAGAAAAAAGAATCGCAAGCAAACAAGGTTTTATCTCTATTTTAAGATAGACATCAAAGAAATCAACAATAATAAAAAAAAGGTGAAAATACTGTGTTGTGAGCCACATTCAGTCCCCTTAGTCCTTTTTCTGGATGCAGAAAGCTTTCTCTACATCATAAGTCTATTGGAATTATCTTGAATCACCTCATTGTTGAAAAGAGCCAAATCTGTCACAATTAAAATCTTGATGTTGTGTACAATGTTCTCTTGTTTCTATTCACTCTAAGTTAAGATTGAGTTATTAATGGCCACACTTTGAGTCTAGTTATTTAACAAGTTTTAAAACCATCTAATTATAGCATAGCTAAATCCTGATAAGTACAAATAATTTATCCTGAAGTATTTACATTTTTCAAATTTTCACTATTTCCATTGGGCAGGAATCAATTACTTTATTTTACATAGTTATAAACTTAAAAATATGTTCAAATATATGTGATATGTAAATTCAAATACATGTGACAACTTGAGGAGATTCATTATTTATACCAATTGCACTACTAGCAATTAAATACTAGTATTTAATCTAAATCTTTTCAAAGTATTTGCAATGATAGTTTGAGAGATTCCATCAGATGATTGACTAAAATATAGATAAATTATATGTATATCATTTCTCTGATTTACAGGTGCTGGAACCTTGTGAAAAATGAAGCTAAAATAATGAAGAGATGCTATTTCCTAGTTAACATAACACTGCTTCATTTCCTTCACGTTCCCAAGGAAGAAGAGATGCCTCTTCTCTGTAAAAAAAATTTAAAGGAGATGACATATAGGAACAATGTTAGTGTCAGGGGCCCCTGTTCTATATGTAAGCCTCCACCATATAACATTTTACTGTGTCCAGTCTGTAAATTTTTGTTTTGGCTAAGTTTTAGGTATGGGTATCCCATATGGAGCATGATTATTATATTGTATTTTGCCTGAACTTGGCTCACTTTTGCCTTAAGAGTTTACTTGTTATATATTATTCTATCTCTATTAATAGATTTTCAAATTTAAGGAAATTTTCCTTGACTGGGTTTGATATCAGAATACCTTCCTTCTTTATAGTATTTGCAGATTCTTCTCTTTACTCTCAACTGTGTTAAAGTGAGGATATGTCTCCTCCCTCTCTACAGAGATCAAAATCTTTATTCTCTATCTGCTGCTACCATTAATCATACCAATATTTGGTGGTTTTTTTTTAATATAATGGCTCAAGGAAGTGATTTATAAATAATAATAATAATAAGAGTAAATGATTGAAGAGCAAATAATATGTAAAGAAATAATTGTTTGGGTTGAGGGATAAAAAACAATATTTTTCTGAAAATTATACTTCAAATAGTGAGGAAAGACCTAGTATGACTAGCCTATTTGATTTAATGGAACTCTGTATATATGGAATTCTGTAACATATGTATGCATGTATTTTGCTTGAAAGAAGTATCAATGTATCAAATGTATCAATGTATCAAATATAAGGGATATTTTGGAAATTCTTAACTTAGAAATGATCATGCAAACCCATCAACATGAATTAATTAAGAATAAAATTATTAACAACATGTTTAAATATATGATATTTGTAGTTTCACAAAAGAAAAATAGACATGGGGTACAAATTGATTATTGTTCTAAATCAAATAGAACCTCTCATGAAACCAATGGCCATGTTGTAGTTCTATGGCCATGTGGTGTTTTAGGCAAAGATAGAGGAGTATGCCATTTCTTTATCTTACTTATTTTGTAGATAAGAAAACGGAGGCAAATAGGGTTAAGTGACTTGCCCAGGGTCATGTAATTAATAAGTGTTTGAGGCAAGTTTGAATTCACAAAGATGAATCTTTCTTACTTCAGGAATGACATACTATCCACTAGATCACTACTTGCCTGAATCTGATTATAATGGATTCACAACTCTATTGACAAAGCACCAATGGGCCTATGTTTAAAAAATAGCACCCTTGCCACTGACTATTCCCCCAAGATCAAAGATATAGAATCTCTAAACATTAAATCATTGCAGATTTTTACTTATTTTGAGGTTCCATGCCCCATTATAGGCTATTTCCCCTCTACCATCTTAGCATTCTTCAGTAGAACTTCCTCTCCTCCTCTGAATTTTGATTTCTCCCATTCTTTTCTGCTGTTTCATTCCTTCTTTTGTGACCTCATCTATTTACCTGCAGATCTTCATTAAAAAAACATAAGAATAATTTTCCATTCATTGTTAACCTTTGACTCAATTATGGCAAATATATACATATAAACAGAGACACACACATACACACACACACACACACATATATATATATATATGTATATATTCTTTTCTCTACTCCCTTTTATTATGCTTTTTAATCTTTTTATTAAAACTTTTTTATTTTCAAAATATATGAACAGATAATTTTTCATCCATTGACCCTTGCATAACCTTATGTTCCAAATTTCCCCCTTCTTTCCCCCACCCTCTCCCCTAGATGGCAAGCAATGCAATATATGTTATATATGTTAAAATATATGTTAAATCCAATCTATGTAATCATATTTATACAATTATCTTTCTGCTTAAGAAAAATCATATCAAAAAAGAAAGAAAATGAGTAAGAAAACAAAATGCAAGTGAACAACAACAAAAAGAGTGAAAATGCCATATTGTGATCCACCGTCAGTTCCCACCGTTCTCTGTCTGGGTGCAGATGGCTCTCTCTATGACAAGATCATTGGAACTGGCCTCAATCATTTCATTGTTGGAAAGAGTTACATCTATCAGAATTGATCATTGTATAATCTTGCTATTGCCCTGTGCAGTGAGTGATCTCCTGGTTCTGCTCAATTCACTTAGCATCAATTCATGTAAATCTCTCCTGACTTCTCTAAAAGCATCCTGCTGATCGTTTCTTATAGATCAATAATATTCCCAAACATTCATATACTATAACTTATATGACCATTCTCCAACTGATGGGCATCTACTCAGTTTCCAGTTTCTAGTCACTACAAAAAGGGCTGCCATAAACATTTTTGCACATATGGGTCCTTTTCTCTCTTTTAAGATATCTTTGGGATATAAGCCCAGGAGAAACACTGCTGGATCAAAGGGTATGCAGTTTTACAACTTTTTGAGCATAGTTCCACATTGCTCTTCAGAATGGTTGGTTGGATCTGTTCACAACTCCACCAACAATGTGTTAGTGTCCCAGTTTTTCCACTTCCCCTCCAACATTCCTCATCCTTTTTTGTCATCTTAGCCAATCTGAGAGATGTGAAGTGATATCTCAGAGTTGTCTTAATTTGCGTTTCTCTGATCAATAGTGATTTAGAGCACCTTTTTGTATAACTAGGAATGATTTTAATTTCTTCATTTGAAAATTGTCTGTTCATGTTTTTTAAGCATTTATCAATTGGATGATGTATGCCTTTTAGTCTTGAAAAACATTGATTTATCTTGTGATGAAATGCTGTGGTATTTAGGTTTATTTCTTCACCAATTTTTTCCCCATTTTTTCTACTTTCACCCTTGTCTCTCTATGTGCTTCTAGAAAAAGAAAAACAAATCTCATAATAATCCCTCGTTGTTTTGTTGTTGTAGTAAAAATCCATATATAACTTTCTAGAACTTACATGGCACTTTAAGGTTTGAAAAGCATTTTACATATATTATCCCAGTTGATCCCCAGTATCTTAGATGAAGACACTAAGCTTGAGAGGGACAATGACTTGCTCAAGATACAGCTAATAAATGCCTGAACAGTTTTGAAACTCAATTTTTTCTGATTCCAAGTTTTGATTTTTATCCACTTTGCCATGTAGCTTTTTCTTTCTAGGGTCCCTTCTTCTTTCTCTCTTCCTCTTCCCACCCTTTCACCTTTTTCAGGTTCTAATTTTTTTTTTTTTATTATTTGTGTCTTCCTTAGTTACTTTAAAATTGTTATTACTATTACATTGGTATTTCAAATTTTTGGAATAATTGCAAGGCAAATGATCTCCTTAGGTCTTAAAAAATATTTTTGGAGGATGTTTTGAATACTTTTTATTGAATGTCTACCTTTAAAATAAATCAATGATTAGGCTCAGGTTTACAAAGCATCTTAGAGTACATCTTGAGATTCTTTGATCTTTGGAGCACATGATTCCATTCCCTTCTTTTTATAGTGGGGGCAGAGAAGTCATGTTATTCAAATTTCCTGTCCTTTATATTTTAAAGTCTTTTCCTTGGTATTTTGTATCAGTGTCCCAGTTTTCCCACATCCCCTCCAACATTCATCATTATTTGTTCCTGTCATCTTAGCCAATCTGACAGTTGTGTAGTGGTATCTCAGAGTTGTCTTAATTTGCATTTCTCTGATCAGTAGTGATTTAGAACACTCTTTCATAAGAGTGGATATAGTTTCAATTTCATCATCTGAGAATTGTCTGTTCATATCCTTTTACCATTTATCAATTGGAGAATGGTTTGATTTCTTATAAATTAGGGTCAGTTCTCGATATATTTTGGAAATGAGACCTTTGTCAGAACCTTTAACTTTAAAAATATTTTCCCAATTTGTTACTTCCCTTCTAATCTTGTTTGCATTAGTATTGTTTGTACAGAAACTTTTTAGTTTGATGTAATCAAACTCTTCTATTTTGTGATCAATAATGATCTCTAGTTCTCCTCTGGTCATAAATTCCTTTCTCCTCCACAGGTCTGAGAGGTAGACTATTTTCTGTTTCTCTAATCTATTTATTATCTCATTCTTTATGCCTTAATCATGGACCCATTTTGATCTTATCTTGGTATATGGTGTTAAGTGTGGATCCATATCTAATTTCTGCCATACTAATTTCCAGTTTTCCCAACAGTTTTTTCCAAATAATGAATTTTTATCCCTAATGTTGGTATCTTTGGGTTTGTCAAAGATTAGATTGCTATAGATGTACCCTTTTTTGTCCTTTGTATCTAATCTGTTCCACTGATCTACCAGTCTATTTCTTAGCCAATACCAAATGGTTTTGGTGACTACTGCTATATAATATAGCTTTAGATCAGGTACACTTAGACCACCTTCCTCTGACCTTTTTTTCATTAGTTCCCTTGCAATTCTCGACCTTTTATTCTTCCATATGAATTTTGTTGTTATTTTTTCTAGATCATTAAAATAGTTTCTTGGGAGTCTGATTGGTATAGCACTAAATAAATAGATTAGTTTGGGGAGTATTGTCATCTTTATTATATTCACTCGGCCTATTCAAGAGCACTGAATGTCTTTCCAATTATTTAAATCTGACTTTATTTTTGTGGCAAGTGTTTTGTAATTTTTCTCATATAATTCCTGACTATTCTTTGGTAGATGGATTCCCAAATACTTTATACTCTCAACATTTGTTTGGAATGGAATTTCTCTTTGTATCTCTTGCTGTTGCATTTTGTTGGTGATATATAAAAATGCTGAGGATTTATGTGGATTTATTTTGTATCCTGCCACTTTGCTAAAATTCTGAATTATTTCTAATAGCTTTTTAGCAGAGTCTTTGGGGTTCTCTAAGTATACCATCATATCATCTGCAAAGAGTGATAGTTTGATTTCCTCATTTCCTACTCTAATTCCTTGAATCTCTTTCTTGGCTCTTATTGCCGAGGCTAGCGTTTCTAGTACTATATTGAATAGTAATGGTGATAGTGGGCAACCTTGTTTCATTCCTGATCTTACTGGGAAAGGTTGCAGTTTATTTCTATTGCATATTATGCTTACTGACGGTCTTAAATATATGTTCCTGATTATTCTAAGGAATAGTCCATTTATTCCTATACTCTCAAGCGTTTTTAGTAGGAATGGATGTTGGATTTTGTCAAATGCTTTTTCTGCATCTATTGAGATGATCATATGGTTTTTATTAATTTGATTATTAATATGGTCAATTATACTAATAGTTTTCCTAATATTAAACCAGCCCTGCATTCCTGGTATAAATCCTACTTGATCATAGTGTATTATCCTGAAGATGATTTTCTGAAGTCTTTTTGCTAATATCTTATTTAAGATTTTAGCATCAATATTCATTAAGGAGATTGGTCTATAATTTTCTTTCTCAGTTTTCGATCTACCTGGGTTAGGTATCAGTACCATGTCTGTGTCATAAAAGGAGTTTGGTAGGACTCCTTCATCCCCTATTTTTTCAAATAGTTTATATAACATTGGGGCTAATTGTTCTTTAAATGTTTGGTAGAATTCACATGTAAATCCATCCGGTCCTGGGGATTTTTTCTTGTGGAGTTGATTAATAGCTTGTTCTATTTCTTTTTCTGAAATGGGACTATTTAAGTAATTTGTCTCCTCTGTTAATCTAGGAAGCCTATATTTTTGGAGAAAGTCATCCATTTCACTTAAGTTATCAAATTTATTGGCATAAAGTTGGGCAAAGTAACTCCTTATTATTTCTCTAATTTCCTCTTCATTGGTGGAAAGATCCCCCTTTTCATTTGTAAGACTAACAATTTGATTTTCCTCTTTCCTTTTTCTGATCAGATTTACCAAAAGTTTATCTATTTTATTGGCTTTTTCATAAAACCAACTCTTGGTTTTATTTATTAATTCAATAGTTTTTTTTTTTACTTTCAATATTATTGATTTCTCCTTTTAATTTTTGTATTTCAAGTTTAATTTTTGGTTGGGGGTTTTTAATTTGGTCTTTTTCTAGCTTTTTAAGTTGCAGGCCCAATTCTTTAATCTTCTCTTTCTCTATTTTCTTCAAATGAGCTCTAAAGATATAAAATTTCCCCTTATTACCACTTTAGCTGCATCCCACAGATTTTGGTATGATGTCTCATCATTGTCATTATCTTGGGTGAAATTATGGAAGAACTTCTTAAAATACTTTTCCCCCCTTCCACTTGAGTCTATCTGTGTACCAGTGGAACACCTGGGATATTTGTCTACTGTACTTTAGTTTTGCTATATCATTATGTAACAAAGATGTGGAGTTCCCTCCTTCCCCACATTTGCGTTTCCTTCTTTTTGACAATATTTGACACCAGTTTGTCTTTAATAGTATGCTTCACACTATTTATACCCTCTGACTTCTTGCACTGCCATTTGAGGGATTCACAATTAATTTTTTTTTGTAGAGTGTGGTACTCATTATTTTCAATAACTTAAAGAATGTTTATGTAAAAAATTTAGACATTTTTCTCAAGGGATTCAGGATCATGAGGACTAAAGTCCAATTTATCAAATCCAATCCATCCTATTCTGGGCCAGTTCTGGGCCAGTTCTGGGCCAGTTCATTGTTCATTTGTAGATCCATCTAAATATATATGTATTTATGAATTTGCTCTATAGGATGTTTGCAGATTTTCATTTGTGCAATTGAGATTTTACAGTCATATTATTTCTCTCATTTTTCCTGTGTAGGTAGTTCAATATCTTTTGAGTCATTATGCATTTTTAAAGGAGGATTTTCAGTATTCTGAGTTTTGATGCAATTAGCAGAATGACATTCACAATTAGTAATATATAGAAAAGTTACCTCTTTTATTTGCAGTCCAAAGTGGAGACATTCACCAAAATAATAGTTGATACCTTTTGTGAGTACATACCTCCATTTTTTGTGCTTTATTTGAATTTATTAATTAGAGGGCCATACAAAAGTTTCATTTGTCACAAACTTCAAGGAATCTTGTTTGATTTTTAATAGATGCATGAGAAATATCTTGTTGGAGAAGAGCCTTTAAGATCTCCATTTGTTTATTCAACCAAATACTTCCCCCCCGCCCAAGTCAGTTTATTATAATTGTAATGCCAATTGAAGTGGGCTAAGTTCTAAAAGAATTTAGTAAGGAACCAGAAGCAAGAACATAAATTTATAGGAAAAAGATAGAAAGATCAGGTACTTCATGTCACTGATACACTAAATTCCTGGCTTAGAGGTAGAACTGAGGAGTTATATTAGAGATAGAATTGAGGAGTATTGGATTCTATGGCTTGGAGGTGGAATTGCACTCCATTATTGAATTCCATAGCTTAAATTGTCTCAAATTTTGTTATTACTGACCAACAGACCGTTATCTGACATTCAACATTATTTGTGATAGTACAGCACTCCCAAGGCCATGTAACCTTAGGGTTAAGGCCAGGGAGACTTAGGGTCATTGCTATATCCTTCCTAGGAGCTACACTACATCATTTCCCCCTCAAGAAATTGGGACACATTCATTTGGGGCAAAGAGATGAAGGTTTCATCTTCTGGAGCTTCTTCAAGATGATAAGGGATGTAGAGCTGAGTACAGACTGAGGTTCGGGAGACATATGATTTGAAGATGGTGGCATCAGCATCCAGGGCATGCTGAGGCTCAGAATCAGGATGCAAGTGTAAGCCAAATACTTTTAAAAAACAATATTTATACTAAAATCTTATATTCTCTGCATTGTTCAGTTCATTCTGTGTTATAGAATATTTGGGAAAGTCTGACAAATTCAGCAAAGTTGTCTATGATAGAGGTATATATTATTAGAAGAATTTGTGGAGACGTGAAAGCAAACATATATAAGGAGTTTTGAGGAAAGCACATATTGCTTATTGTTGGTATTATAATGAGAAAGGTCATATATATCACTGTTTACATTGGTGATGGGGTAATATTTAACTATTCAGATTTAATTAATATATTTTAAAGCATCTACTGTTCATGAAGAATTATGTTAGCATCGTGCCTGGCACATAGCACTTAATATATGTGTTATCTTTGTTTATCTAAGAACTAGAAAAGGTATAAGTTTAGATGAGTGAGTAGCTCCGTTAACGGAACTGAGAATTTAGTTAGCCATAGTATAAATGAATCCATTATATTGAATAGAGAGAAAATTCATAACAACATTTTATTATATTTGTTGGGAGAGTATCACCCAGACCCATTGTTGTTGTTGTTGTTGTTGTTTTGTTGTTGTTTTTTTAGACTCACCACTTGAGAATCTCCAAAGGTACAGGAAGACTCTTGATAATAGAAAATATGCCAGTAGTAGAATCAGAGATCTGGGTTCAAGTCAAAACTCATACAAATATGACCTCATTATAGTTGGACAAGTCATTTAAAATGAAGTAGTTGAACTAGAGGATGTTTAAGATTCCTTTGACTTCTAAATTTGTGGTCCTAAATCCTAAGAAGGTAAATTGGGAGATTTTTATGAAGCAGAATTAAAATGCCTAACATCATGTAACTGTAGCAGGAGATGAACTAATTTTCATTTTAAAAGAGTGCTATACTAAATCTACTATTTATTTTGTAGTAGAAATTCTATTAAATTATTAGATCTGATATAAAATATCATGTTGGGAATACTAGTACATTTTCTAGAACTAAGAAAACACTGAGTTTAGTAATTAAAAACTTAGGTGTTATAATATGATTATTATTGTGACACAAAGTTATTAAATAATGCAATTTAAAGATGCATTCAATTGAAATAAAATACTCTTAAATTGTGATTATGCTTTTGAGTCTCACCAGTTTATCAAAGATGAAGCCTATTTTTGCTGGGAACCACTAGAAATTATGCTTTCAATCACTGCTGGGTGATGTGTTTTCATTACCATCAGCAGGGAATATAATGGAAAACTAATTTAGTTGAACATTATTTTCACAGTAACTCCATTTTAAACCAAAGGGGAAAGAATACATTTTCCCTTTTGACTTCCTTTTATATAGAAGAAAAGGAAACTTTTACATAAGACTTTTAATTGTATCAGTTCTTCAGAAGAAAGTACATTTATTTGTACAAGACATCCTATTTACTCTAATAGGATATATATTTTTTCTGTTTGAAAAACATCTTCCTTTAAAACAAGGCTCAATGTTTATTTTTTTAATGAATAGGTATGAAGCAATTTAGGAATATGGGACTCTGAGTTAACTCTCTACAAAATGTATGCATTTAGCATCCCCATAGTGCTGTTTTTTTTACTCTTTACCTCTTTCCACAAGCAAATGTCCTCTTTCCCTATCCCTCTGGCACTCAACATACCTCTGTTTTCATTTCCCTACCTTTCTACCTGCTACTCTTCCACCTCATAATTAAGAGGAGCAAGATATTTGAGGGATGAGATGAAATTAAGAATGAATTTAAGTAGATGGGTCGAAACCTTTTTGGAAAATGAGATTAACTGGATTGGTATGAAAAGACATTTAAGATATTAGAATATATACACATAACTGGAAGCAATTCTTCTGGGGCCAATTCTGGCTGACCATAGAGATCCTTTTTAATCCATATTTAGTATTGCTTTCTATGATTCTATGTTAAGCAGTGACCACAGACAGGAGGCCTTTGAGAATTTTATCAGGGCAGAAACCATGTGTCTTTTGGTAGCTCCTGCTTGTGAAAAAATACCCTTGATCCTGTAAAAATGGAGAGAGACTTAACTTATGTTCATCCCTGGGATAAAAGTTAAAGATAATGATCTATCTTAAGTAGTATTCTGGGGGGAGGGAAGGGAGAATGAGGGCATTATATGCCCAGAGCCAAGCAGGTATTATCACTGTGATCCTGCCTGACATCTCTAATAGAGAAAGAATCCTAGAGGCACTTCCGTAAAGGAGGAAGATCTCAGCTGTCATTTAATGAGAACAAATTGCTACTATTTCCAGATGTGAGCTCTGCCAGATGTGAATTCCACCAGAGAAAGATACATCTGAAATTTAAATAATCTTAACTCTTATACCACTCTGATGATCTTGCTTTCATTTCCTCAATATATATACACGTACCTGATCTTTTGAACAGAATTGTAGTGTGGAGAAGATTAAAATCCAATGTCCTAGGGACAGAGGCAAAGAAAATGAAGTCTAAAATCTTAGAACCCTCGGATCATCTAGTTTAATTCTTTCTCTTAGCAGGTAAGGAAATTAGGGTACAGAGAAGGGAAATGATTTTTCCATGGACACATTACTTAGATTAGTTCATTTTCTTTAAACTTCTCTCTCTGTCTCTCTGTCTCTCTCTGTCTCTCTCTTTCTCTTTCTCTCTCCTCCTCCCATACACACACCTTCCTCCCACACTGTTAAACCGTCTCTGTCTCTGTCTGCCTATCTCTGTCTCTCTTTCTGTGTTTGTCTCTCTCTGTTTCTGTCTCCTTTTCTCCCGGTCTCTTGTATATCAGTTTTGTTTTAATAAGAAGCAGAATTTCATGGCCAAAACAGTTTTGGTGTTTCTGTCTCTAAAAGTCAGTTGGCTTAGACACTGTAGAGATTTTTATATGTTAGATATTCTAATTTTGAAAGTGCAATAGGGCTTGATAAGATTTTGAAACTATAGAATGAGATGCAGTATTAGATTTGCATATAAACTCCTTATGTTTTCCTTTTTCCTTTACTCCTGTCCTATCTTCCCTATTTCCATTAAGGACATTATATTCTTTGAATCACCCATGTCTGCAAGCTCAAATTCATCCTTAACTCTTCATTCTATTTTACTTTCTCTACCCCTCCTAAAACTAATTAACCTCTAAATCTTGTTTATTTTGTCTTCACAACATCTCCTGTCTGTTTTCTATCTGCTCACGCAACCATCACTTTAGTTTGGACTTTCATTACCACTTACTTTTGGGCTATTGCCTTAGAGTAGAAGTAGCTAGGAGGGATCAGGGGCTGGATTTAGTGTCAAAAAGACCTAAATTTGAGTATTGATGCATCTTAAACATTTATTTTCTATGTGGGCCCTGGGGAAGTCATTTAGTTTCTTGATATATAAAATCATCATCATAATAATAGTACCTACTTCACAAGGTTATTGTGAAAATCAAATGAGAAAATGTAGGTAAAATACTTGGCAAACTTTAAGCTGTATAAATATTACCTATTTTTTCATTTTTGCCTCCTAATTATATTCTTCATACTTTCTTTTCCAATCCATCCATCACACAGTTACCTTAGCTGATATTCCTAAATCACATTTTTGACCATGTCTCTGTATTACTCAGGAAGTACTGGCTCCCTATGGCCTCTACAATAAAATATAAACTCTTCCTAATTAGATCAGTGCTTTGGTATTATCTTTTTATAACCCTTCCCAAACTATCTCTAACATCTTTCTGGACTTATTTCATATCACTATCCCCTCTCACATTCTATGTTCCAATCAAATTGGTCTTGCTATTTCCCAAATACAACATTCTGTCTCCTGCCTCCAGGCTTTTCTGTAGGCTGTTTCCTATGTCTGGAATGCTTTCCATCTTCATGTCCTCCTTGGAATCCCTAATGTCTTTCAGGCTTTGCTCTTGTATGGCCTGTTAAGAGACATTTACTGATTATCCTAGTCCTTTATCTCCCTAATTACTTCATATTAACATATTTGTATAGATAGTTTACTATATCTCTTTACTAGAATTTGATCTCCTTTAGGGCAAGAATTGCTTCCATCCCTTCCCCCCTTGGATTTCTATTGTAGTGCCTTTCATATGATAGTCATTCAATTGTATTGATTATGAAAACTAATCAATTCAGAGAGGGAATGATCCAGGAATTTTTGTAACCTAACAAAAAACTTGCAAAAGTATATCATTAATTTTGTTAGTAAAAAATGATATTAGGCAGTGATATTTACAGAAAAACCATAACATTATAAATAGAATGTGATTGATCTTAGAATATTTGTATCTGTTTTGATTAATTTTAAAAAATGCATATCTAGTGGAATTTTTGGATTTCCTTTTTTAAGGATAATTAAAATTTTTCCTTCTACTTGGCTTTTTTTTTTTTTCTGTTGTAATTTCTTGTGATACTTATTAGATTCTATAGGGTTCTTAGTTTCCTTCAAAGAACATTTTCAGGATCACCCCTTTTATTAACAGTCTTTTCCTCTAAAATTAATTTACATATGCTCTATATTGACTTGTCTGTGTACCTGTAGTATTAGTAATAATCCTCTGGAGTATAGGGATTTTTTTTTTTTTTTTTTGCATTTGTATTTTCAGTACACTAAGAACAGTTCATTGTACATAGAAGATATTTATTAAATATTTGTTGAATTATATTGAATTGATACAGAGAACATTTAATTAACAAATTTATTATTTATGCACTGTACATTTTTTATTGCATTTTTTACTATGTTATCTTTGATGTTTTTTCTCTTTTCCCTTATGATCCAATGTAGTAGATCTTCTTATTATGTTCAAATAAGCTTGAGAAAGTTCCCAATATTTTTATCTTTATCTTGTTCACTACATTATATATTCTATTTGATTTTGGAATGGAAAATGTTATATTTGGTTAAAAAAGAAATTGTGGATCCTAGTGACATAATACCAAAACATCAATTTGAAATGAATTTCATAACTTTCTTTTAAAAATACATTTTAGTTTATATAATGATCTAAATATAAAATTACAGCCATTATTTTGGATAAAGTTTTAGTTATGATAAATGTAATTTCATTTTTTAAAGTAAATGTTTATTTTTTAAATATATTTTAAAAAAATCTTTAAAAATATCAAAATCTTTCTTTTTTTGACATTTAAATATCCTGGCCTCTTGATGGCAGCAAAGGGTAAGAAATCATTCTTTTTCTTTATTCCTGTTGAATTCTCTGTATCAGTATGAGAAAGAGAAGCAAATAGAGGGGGGAAAAGGAAGAGAAAGATCATCAAGTCTTCCTCATTTTTTCTCTTGCTCCAAAGGTTTTACTTATCTAGGGGCAATTGAGCAATTACAAGTTCTAGAAGGTCTTATATGCTTCCTTAATTCAGTCTTGTTTTCATACTTCCCCATTACCTTTCCTACAAAATATAGTCCCTCCTTGTATACAATAAAAAGGAAAGGGAAATGATAAAGAAATGTGGAAGTCTCTTTCATCCATGGTATGATAAATGCTTGTTGATTGTCTGCCTTTGGATATGAAATAAAACCAATTCCCTTAGCTCCTTTGTCTCTCTAAGAATACACTGATCCATCCTTCCATTTAGCTGCAACTTTCTTTTGTCTTCTGAGCTCATTCATAATGAGAATTTTACACAGTCGGTCAAAAATAAAAAAGCATTTAAGTGTTACTCTATGCTAGGGACCGTGCTAACATCTGGTGAAGGTATTACATTTAGACTATTTGGAGTTATTATATAAACAATCTAAAAGCAGTGAAATTCTTAATACCTTATGGCATCGTTTCCTTTCCTATGTCATAATCACTGCAGAAGTTGAAAAAGCCTACATAAGAATGAGATCTATTTTGTATCTTTGTTTCATGAACAACCATGGCCAAAGAATTTATTACCTAGTGATGAAAGGAAGTATATATATCTTTTTATAACCCTTCTCAAACTATCTCTAACATCTTTCTGGACTTATTTCATATCACTATCCCCTCTCACATTCTATGTTCCAATCAAATTGGTCTTGCTATTTCCCAAATACAACATTCTGTCTCCTGCCTCCAGGCTTTTCTGTAGGCTGTTTCCTATGTCTGGAATGCTTTCCATCTTCATGTCCTCCTTGGAATCCCTAATGTCTTTCAGGCTTTGCTCTTGTATGGCCTGTTAAGAGACATTTACTGATTATCCTAGTCCTTTATCTCCCTAATTATTTCATATTAACATATTTGTATAGATAGTCTACTATATCTCTTTACTAGAATTTGATCTCCTTTAGGGCAAGAATTGCTTCCATCCCTTCCCCCCTTGGATTTCTATTGTAGTGCCTTTCATATGATAGTCATTCAATTGTATTGATTATGAAAACTAATCAATTCAGAGAGGGAATGATCTAGGAATTTTTGTAACCTAACAAAAGACTTGCAAAAGTATATCATTAATTTTGTTAGTAAAAAATGATATTAGGCAGTGATATTTACAGAAAAAACATAACGTTATAAATAGAATGTGATTGATCTTAGAATATTTGTATCTGTTTTGATTAATTTTTAAAAATGCATATCTAGTAGAATTTTTGGATTTCCTTTTTTAAGGATAATTAAAATTTTTCCTTCTACTTGGCTTTTTTTTTTCTGTTGTAATTTCTTGTGATACTTATTAGATTCTATAGAGTTCTTAGTTTCCTTCAAAGAACATTTTCAGGATCACCCCTTTTATTAACAGTCTTTTCCTCTAAACAACTTTACAGAAGACTGAAAAATATACACAATTCTTAGGTTTAATGAGATGGTTTCTTTTTCTTTTTATTAAATCAGAATTAATACATTTTGGAGTAAAAAGACATTTCCACTTCTCTTCCCAAGTTTTGATAAGTGAATATGTATATATTGAGTTTTTTATGTTTAAGTTTTGTTAAGTGCTGTAGTTACAAAGAAATATATGTGTGTGTGTGTGTGTGTGTGTGTGTGTGTGTGTGTGTGTGTGTGTTTTCTGCTGTCAAGGAGCTTATATTAGAGTTGGGAATCCATGATATCATTTTCTTTTCTGAAAAATAAAAATAAAAGTTTGAATTATGATGATCTTAAAATGCTAAATTCAATGTTTATGATAAGGCATCCATATAATGCTATCTGGTCTTTATTTCTCCAAGTGATTTCTAAAATCTAGACAATATAAAAATCATAGAATCACAGGACCAAAGGATGATACAAATGTAAGAAATGATTTTTATTTCCATTAAAAAAGGTCTTTTGCAATGGCAGACCACTATAAGTTTTCCTCACTGAATGACAGTAATAAATAAATAAATAAATAAATATATGGAAGAAGGTATATTTCTTCATTCACAAGAGATAAAATCGAGATTTATTGTCTTTAATAGACTTCCTCTAGATTTTTGACCTGTATGTCAATCACTTTGTTGTTGCCATCTTGAGTAGGAAACCAAGATTAGGAATATTTCCATGAAAAAATAAAGAATCTTTAGAGAGAACATGCTTCCTGTCTTCAAATATTTGGAAGGCTCTTGTGGGAAAAATGGATTTGTCTTTTTGCCAGGAATAGGAGTAATATGTAAAAGTTACAGAAAGATTTTAGTTCCATATAAGGAAAGCTCCTATCATAGCATTCATAAAGTGGACTTTGCTGACTCAAGAAATGGTGAATTCCTAATCACTAGGTATATTCAAGTGGAAATTGAATCACTGTTTAGAAGAGAAGTAGAGGCTGTTCCTGAATAGGTACAAATTAGACTAGATGACTTCCTTGCTCAATTCCCCACAGAGATTCTAGGATTCTAAGATTCTTTGGCTGATACTGGAATAGTCACTTGCTTAAGTATTGCATTTTTTTTTTAATCTGAAGTTTCATTTGCATAGTTACTTCATTTATGCAGATCACTTATATAGTCAATATCAGATCTTAGTAGAAGGAAAAATCTGAATCTGAATGTCTCCACACGGATCATTTTTCTTATTTTCTCTCTCTTTCTCCTTTCTTTCTTTTTTTCTTTCTTTCTTTCTCTCTTTCTTTCTCCATGATTTCAAAATTTTTGAAAAATTTAAATCTTCTAGTAATTAACATATAAAATAAATAGCATAGATAGTGAGTCCTATAGTAATTCAGAGGGGCCAGAGGTCACTTCCAAATGAAAGAGTCATAAAAGTTTTCATGGAAAAGCTATAATTTGAACTGGAAAATGGGTGTAGAGGGATAAACACAGGTGCAGAAATGACTTACTATTATTTTTCCTGCAATAATTTAATAGAGGTTAGAAATAGATGAAATTCTGTCAAGGACCTATTGAATTTTCTCTTTCATTGACAGCTTCATTCTCTTTTCCTAGCACTATATTCTTTCTAATCACATATTCCTGGACTCTGCACCTTTCAAGAGTCTTCTCTCTGTTGCCTATACCTTACCCATATTATATATCTAAATACAATGGACATATAGATATGTACATATATATACACATATCTACATCTATATTATTCATGTTTACAGTGAGAATGAGCTGTATTTGGCAAAGAGAGGAGCATAAAATGTGAGAGACTTTTTACACACAAAACCTGATGGAGATTGACAAGAAAAAAATGAAATACTTTGTTTATATAAACAACTTTACAGAAGACTGAAAAATATACATAGAAAATTATAACAAATGTTATATCATATTCAACATAACAAACACGTAGACATTTGAGATTAGATACAGAACCAAACTTATTCATTTGATGATTATTTTACAGAGGCCAAACTGTGGAGGGTAAAGATAAACAGACATTTAAAAAGGATAATAAAGATCAACATAGGATTCAAAGATATTATCATAAAGAAAACATTATTCCTCTTCTGATCCATCCTCAGTCCAGAAATGCTTTGGATAGAGTAACCATGAAATAACTAGTGAACCATCAGTGTTTTTTCAATTGGCATGTAAATGTAAATGAGTAACTGACAGAATGAATAATTACTGAAGCTTTGGTTTCAGCTTGACTGGTTGGCAAAGAACATTTGTTTTTTCTGTCTCTTCCTTGATAACCTTTGAAGAAGTTAATTGATTAAGTCCAAAAAGGGTTCAAGTAAAAAAAACATTGAGATATACTTTTAGGTCAATTTGTTACTTAACCTGCTACCTTGGAAGAAAATGGCAGTTCCTATTTTAAGTTAAATAATAATTACATGTAGCATATATATATTTTTTTGTGTGTGTGTGGAAAATATGCTCCTCTATATTATATAAATATATGCATATTCATTTAGATATATGTATGTAGCCATACATAGCATGTAAATATAGTATAAATAAAAGTGACAGAAATAAATAACTTCTGAGAAAAAAAGCATCTGAATTTGCTCTCTTAAGACAAAATAGATTTCCTGCCTATAGATTTTATACCAGCTAAAAACCACATGGACTAATGAGCAATGTGTATTATTTCTCCCATGTATAAGAGAAGTCTATGATTCACAGAATCACTAGTAATATTATCCTCAGTAAAGAATAATTAGAAAGGGAAGGCTGTTGAATTAAAAAAAAAAAGGAATCCAATAACTCTTTGCCAAACTAAATATGCATACTTTTTAGGATTATCTATACTAGTACTTTGTTTATGGATTTATTTCAATATTTCAAGATCCTGTGGTTTAATTTGTATGGATTATCCCTACAATGTCACAGATCAAAACTCCTTCTATGATTAAGCATATGGTCTCATAAACTTGTGGCTAAAAAGAGTTCATCATCTAAAGATGATAGGTCTCCTTGAATTTAGCTCACCTGGTCCTTGGTTGAGGCATAATCCATCCTGGTTCCCACATCCAAAGCCTTTCCAGACTAACATATATTTCCTTTGTGAACATATATTTCCTTCTACTTCTGGAGAAGGTATTGAAGTAATACTTTCCTAACAGCATGCTCTATTTACTGAATACTAATACTTGACCTCTTACATGGCACTTTGTGGATTTCAAAGAGTATTTGTAGGCATTGTTGAATTAGTTCTTTATAATGCCCTGAAAGGTAGAAAAAAACAAGTCCTATTAATAGTAAGGAATGTGAGGCTCAAAAAGGCAAATGATTTTTGTAACTGTTGGTATATAATAGTTGGTAGATAATAGAGTCTGAAGCAGACTGAATTTTGTAACTCCTATCCTTTCAAAATCCCACTTCAGGATAAGAATTACAGTATGGTACATTTTATTACTTAGTACATGATTATGTGGGATGAATTCTTTTTAATTTAAATCCTTAAATTAATTATATATATAGACATGTGTATATAAGAATATAGTGAAAAATTATAAGTCCATATATGCCTATATGTATATTCATATTTAAATGTATAGACTCATATGTATATATTTTCCCTATTATTCTAGGTGGTTAAAGCTCTTTTGAAAACCATCTGAAGTGAATTTTATGTTAATGTGTTTAAAGTACTGTATACATTGCTTAATGTCAGATTTGGCAAAGATGAGCTGGATCTTATTTTCTCCAAATGTTACAACTTCATTTGTGACTATATCTCAGTCTCACCCACAGTTTTTTATTATTACAACCCTTTTGTGAGCAAAGGCATTTGATTGCATCACCTGAACAGTTATTTAGATGTGATTAAAGCCTAACATTTTGGCTGGATGAAGCATATGACATTTGTGGCTCCATTTTGCACCTTAAACTTGCATTTGCACCTGCAAAATGCTAAAATGAATCACAAATCAGCACATGTGCATTCAATTATTCAGTTTTTATGACCAGATGTGGGCAAAGAGTAGATGCATCTTTAATTAGGAAAACCTGTGGGAAAGTTATCCTTAAAGTTCTCTTAGGGAATTTGTGTCCAACATGAAGCATCATGATTTGGAAACTAAACGTCAGACCCAAATGTTGAGCAGACAACCTGAACTTGAATACAGGCTGTCAGAAACGAATGGAAAGGACATTAATCCTCACTTGCACATTTTTTCCAGTGTTTCCTCATAAAACAATGGGCTGTTTTCCATGATTTTTTTTATTTTTCACATTTAGCTCAAAACAGAGCATAGAGTAAAGAGACAAAACCCAATGATAATTTTTTTTTGTAATTGTGATTCAATTCAACAATGCAATAAATATATGTTAAGCATGTATATGTAAAACTCTGTACTAGAGGTTGGAGATGGGCAAAAATGAGACATTACTTGCCCTCAAGGGGCTTATGTTCTGTGGACAATGTATTGAGTTATTGTCATCAAAAACTAAAAACTATGACTATATTCTATAGAGATATTAATCTACTAATAAACAAACATTTATTAAATTGTAACTTTATCTTCCACACTATGATAAGGTTTGGAACTACAAAGACCAAACTGGAACTGTCTCTTTTCTCATGGAACTTACATTGTAATGGGGAAAACTTGCATGTAGAAGCTTGTAGAACATATTTACCAGTCAAATACAAGGTAATTTGAGAAAGGAAAGTGTTATCATCTGAGGAACTAAGGAACTTTTTCAGAAGATGATTTTTTATAACTTTTTATTTACAAGCTATATACATGGGTAATTTTTCAGCATTGACAATTGCAATATCTTTTGTTCCAATTTTTCCCCTCCTTCCCCCCACCCCCTCCCCTAGATGGCAGGCTGACCGATACATGTTAAATATGTTAAAGTATAAGTTAAATACAATATATGTATATATGTCTATACAGTTATTTTGCTGTACAAAAAGAATCAGACTTTCAAAATAGTGTACAATTAGCCTGTGAACCTGAAATCAAAAATGCAGGCAGACAAAATTAAGAGGAATTAGGAATTCTATGTAGCTATTCATACTCATCTCCCAGAGTTTTTTCACTGGGTGTAGCTGCTTCAATTCATTACTGCTCTATTGGAACTGATTTGGTTCATCTCATTGTTGAAGAGAGTCACGTCCATCAGAATTGGTCATCATATAGTATTGTTGTTGAAGTATACAACTTATCTCCTGGTCCTGCTCATTTCGCTCAGCATCAGTTCATTTAAGTCTCTCCAGGCTTTTCTGAAATCCACAAGATGATTTTTTGAGCTAAAATCTTGATAGTGACTAGGACAGCTAAAATTTGTTTTTTTTTTTTTAAATTTTCATTTTGAAGAAAACTATAAATTTCCATATTATGCTGTGTATTATGATAGTATCATAATGATTAATATGCTTATACTATTTATATGTAACTAATTTTAAATATTTGTAATACCTATTATAAGTAAGAAACTAGTCTTATTTTTATTCATTTTAACAAATTCTCTTAGTGAAAAGGTACCACAGAGATCAGGGAAGTCTGACCAGGGAAGTGTGACTTTTGTTTAGGCTGTAGAATGTCACGCTTTTTTTCTGCAGAGCCAAAGTAGTTTCTACTATATACTTATAGATCTATGAGCTTATCTGTATGGATGGTCTTCTTTGCTATATATCATAATCTGTCCATTTCTTTTCCAAAAGTGTGATGTTTGTCTATGTTTTGACATAAATCTCCTGTAGAAATTCTATCCAATTCTATTCTAGCTCAAAATCTTACTCTAGGTCTTCTGTTATTTCATAGATACCAGCACAAGATTTGGACTGTCAATTTAGCATTCTCCATTCTGTTTGAGTAAGTAGATCACATTTTAAAAATCATATCCTGGATGATACCTTATATTTCATGTTTCATACAAATCTAATAAGTTGTAATATACTATAGTTTGCTTACATTGATTATGTGTCTTCATTTTCATCAGCTCAACAAAAGTTTTGATTTGGGAACCATGGTGATTCATGATTTCTAGCCAAATAGCATGAACAGTATAATTTTGGCATTAAAAAATTTGGGCTATGTATTTGGGACCAACTTAGAGGTTTTGAGAATTACACATTTTTGCCAATTTTAATTTAGTTATCTGTTTTCATCCTCAATAATTCTGTTCTCAGTCTTTGGAAATATTGATTATAAACTTTTGCTAAACAAATTATCTCTGGTTGCATCTATGCAAATAATTTGTTATGCTTTGGTTGTAACCCAAGCTCCAAAGCCCATTGGTGTGGGAATCTCTGGTCACTGATGGAGATCAAAGTATGATGGGGAAAACATAGGAGATTCTAACCTCTTTTCAGTGCCTTGAAAGGAAAAGCTTCTGAGAAGATGCCAACATGTAGAACCTCAATCATGTCCTCATTTTAAGCTTGCTTAGAGACTTTGGGGAATTCCCATGTGGATATATGTAGATACGTATTTTCATATATGCTTTCTTTGGTGGGAAGTAATCAAGATGCTTAGGTTATAGAATTTGGGGTCCTTCATTCCCTCTTAATAAATAGTGATCAGGAAATTAACATGACCCTGAAAACTACATTCCCTACATTCATACTATTTAAGAAAGTAGATAGATATACTTCTAGTGCAGTACTTCCTTCTCTCTGAGGAGAATAGAGCAGCAACTTCCCATTTTAACCTCTTGTTTCCCTTCTGGCAGGAATTAAAGACTTGGAGAAGAGGTAGAGAAGAAGCTATCTATTCATGCAGTTCTGCAAGCCAAGTTGAAAGAGCCTTGTTACATGTGAGGAATAGGTGTTGTCACATTTGCATATGCACGGAATATGCCTTTTTAGAGGAAAGCTCTTTTGTTACTTTTTTTGTAGTCAACAAGCAATAACCACATTAAGATTTTATATTCTCTGTCTTTCTCATAAATGTGTAACAGTAAAGATGTGGTCTGTTAAAATAATATCATAGAAAAATTGCCTGTATCTTCAAATATTTTCAAAAAGAATATGTTTAATATGTGCATAGACCATTCCTTATAAACAATTGATAGGATTGCAGAAATATGTAAAGGGGATAATAATTGGTGATGCCTTTTAAAACCACTTTTTTTGAGGAGATATCTGTCATTTATGATTTTTCTATGTTATTTTGTTCTTCCTCTTGACAGATTTTGTACACTGATTCCTTGTAGCTTTTAAAATAGTGTCACTTTTATCACTGTTTTCTTATATATGAATTTTGTTAGATTATTTTTCCAATTTCATATTCTTTGACTTTTAGGCTACATCGTAGGGTACACTGAGTTGGACCAGGTAGTTACAGTTCAAACATGGTGATTCTGTTGTCACTGATAATGAGAAAAGATAGGAACACAGATTCCCTTCCTGTCTCATCCAAAAATGGTCTTGAGATAACAAAGACCCACATAGCTACAGTCTGGTTTTCCTCATTTACTGCTTTTTGCAGTTTTGCAAAATTGACATGGCTGAAAATTTGCTATCCTTCTACATAACATATGGCATATCAACTGGGTTGCTATGTTTCTCATTTTGGAAAAGGATTTGTGTTCATTAAGGAAGTTTGGGAGCTTTTTCGATCTCTTTTTATTGAATATTTTATATAAATATATAAATTTTATATAAATAAGATTTTTCTAAGAGCTGGTGATCATCAGATAGATCAATTCCCTTTTCATAGTCAACAACATATTTTTTTTCCCCCCCCTGAGGCTGGGGTTAAGTGACTTGCCCAGGGTCACACAGCTAGGAAGTGTTAAATGTCTGAGACCAGATTTGAACTCGGGTCCTCCTGAATTCAAGGCTGGTGCTCTATCCACTGCGCCACCTAGCTGCCCCCCCAACAACATATTTATAAAAAAGAGATTGTGTTAAGATTATTCTAACTGTTGCTTCTTTATATTTCATTAATTTAATGTTAATTTTTGCTTACATTCTACAAGTTTGTTCATTGTTCATTGACAAAATAGATGGCAGATTTGGAAATGCCTCTGGCATAAGTTCTTAGCTGTCAAAATATATTCAATTTTTTGCATCTTTGATATTGCTTTGTGTTCACCTATACCCAGTATTTTTGGTTCTTTGAAGTTATTCATGCAATGCTGGCAGGAGACCTCTGAGTAGTCTATAAGTCATTGATCCCTTATATTCCTCAATCTCAGATATTTTCCAGAATATTTCTTTTCATCTTCATCTTTGCTGCAATAAAGTGACAGTTATGCCAATTGTATTATATATTAGAAGCCTTTCTTTCGCTCATAGTTACTGTAGGTTGAAGAAAATGGAGAGGAAACTAAATGCTTTATCAGTACTACATAACTCTGGCTAAAGGATATGGGAAATGAATTTGCTGTCCACATATCTTGGAGTAGAATACTGGAATTAATACTGAAATCCATAAGACACATTCCTAAGACACTTCATGATATTCAAAAATATCTCTTCACTCTTTCCCAAAATATATTTAACTATCTAATCTGGATGCTTCCATTATTGTTTACCTTCATTTTAATTCTATTGGCAAAAATTGACAACTTTTCATATGCTAAGTTTAAGCAATAGTTTACTCTTCCTGGGTTATTGAAATAGATTTTTAATTGTTTTACTTGCCTCAAATCTCTCCCTTTCCCAATTACATTCTCTATATAATTGCCAAAGTGATATTTCTAAAATATAATTTTGAGTGCATCATTCCATTGCACAGTAAACTCCCATAGTTCCCTCTAGAATGAAAAAGAAACTTTTTTGGGCACTTTAAAATTTGGATTCAATCTCCTTTTCCACCAGCCTTATTACATCTCACTTCTTTCCATTCATTCTATGATCTAGTCAATCAGCTATCAATACACATTTGTTATGCACCATGAATGTGCTAATCTGGGAAAACAAAGAAACCCATTCCCCTTTTTCCTACTTCCTGCCCTTGGCCAATATTGCCTATTGTCATTTTTTGATCATCTCTGTCAGTTTTACAAAGTGTTAAGTGAAACTTCAGGGATACTTTGATTTTTTATTTCTCTTATTATTAGTGATTTGGAGCATTCTTTCATATGGTTGTACATGTTTTATGATTATTCTTTTGAGAACTATTAAAATTTTTGACCACATATATTGTGGAATGGCTATTACTTGTCCATGTTTATATCTATATGTTATCTATATTGACTACCATATCTATCTATCTATTTATCTTTAGGTATCAAATGTCTTGGGTTTCAAATCCATATCAGAAAAAAATCAATGCAAATATTTTCTTCCATTTGACCACTTTTCTTCTTTTGTCAATGCTAAGTTTTTTTGTTTTATGCAATCAGTTATTTATTATTTGAAGTTGTCTCTATCTCCTGTTTTTTATTTGAGAATACATCTTCTGCCCATAACCATGATAAGTTTGTTATTTGCTACTCATATTTTTAAGTAGTATGATGTTTAATATTAAGGTCACATATTTGTTTAGAATATAGATGTTTGTCTAATCCTAATTTCTGTCAGACTGCTTTCCAATTTCCCCTAGGTAATTTATATTTTCTATGTTAATCAGACACTAAATGATTGAGTTCTATTGTTTCTGATTATCTTCTGTCTAGTCAGTTCCATTGATCTGCCTCTTTATTTTTTGAACGATGTTAGATAATTTTTATGACTGCTGCTTCATAATATGATTTAGGGTATGGGAGTGCTATTTATTCCTTCTTTTCTCTTACCTATTTTTAGCATTTCCCTTGACATTCTAGGTATTTTAAAAAATGAATTGTTAATATTGAGCTTTATAAGGTTTCCCCTTGGTAATTTGATGGGAATGGCACAAAAGTCATTTTTTATTATAACCACTCATAAATATTAGATATACCTCTATATGTTTAAATTCTTCTTAAGAAGAAAAGTAGATATAATTTGGTCACCAAATTTTTATGTGCATATGTATGTTTCTATTTGCATGTTCAACCTTCCTTTGTATAAGATAATAGTGAGGTTCATTTGACAACCTCCCCACTTTGTCTTTTTTGTATTCCAATGCTGAGAAATAGTAACTTACACTTCCTTCTCCTTATTTTATGTTAATATATTATTTTTTCATTCCCTTTTTTCTGAAGAAAACTTACTTATTTTAGAATATTAGCACTATTTCATCATATAACTTCATTCAACTATTCAAATAAATTGACCTTTTCAGATTTCTCTTGACTCTGTATTTCATAATTCCTATTCAGCACCTTTTTTTTTTTTTTTTTTTTTTTTTTTTTTGTCAGACATGTACTCTAATCAGAGAATCCCTTATTACACTGAAATTCATATTATAGGATCATGTCCAACTTTTTGGGATAAGGAAACCAATATCTTGTGGTTTTGATCACAGTATTTTATTCCCACATCTCCTTTTGTCTTTAATATATATTGCCAGATCAGATCTTGAATATAGTTCCTTGGAACTCCTATTTCTTCCTGAATGGTTGAAATATTTTTCTTTGGTGTAGGAACTTTGTATTTTTGGCTATGATATTTCTGGAAATTTTCTTTGGTCATTTCTTTCGGGAAGTGATTCTCATATTTTTTGTAATTTTTCATTTTGCCTTCTAATTCTAAAAGATCAAATAAGACTCCTTTTTTCCTTGAAATAAGATGTCCAGTCTTTCATCAAAGCATTCATAGATTCTTAAGTTATCTTTCATGGTTTGTTTTTCAGTTAGTTGTTTTTGAGATTACGTATATTCTACTTTCCTAGTTATTTTTTACTTTTTTGATGTTTCTTGCTTTTTCATGGTGCTATTGATTTCCATTTGGGTTATTGCAATGTTCAGGGAGTTTGTTACTTAAATAAGGGTTACTCGTTTCTTTTCTAATATTCCTTCTAATTCTTACATTCCTTCTAATTCTTACTTCTATGGCCATTATATATATTTTAAAATATATATAATTTTTTTCTTTTAAATCATTATGAGCATTATGAAATTAATCATCCTTTTTGCATAATCTCTATATTTATAATAATTTTAAATATATTTATTCATATTTGCTTTGATTTACTCATTCTTCTTGCTTTCCTGAATAATTTAAAAATTAATATAATATTATTTTCCCCAACTACATGTAAAAAAAAATTAACATTCTTTTTTCATGTTTTGAGTTCCAAATTCTCTCCTTCCTTCTCCCCACTCTCCTAAATTGAGAAGGCAAGTGATTTGATATAGTTTATACATGTGCAGTCATACAGAATATATTTTCATCTGAGTTATTCTATCAAAGCAAACAGATCAAAAAATCCAAGAAAAATAAAGAAAAAATTATCTTTGATCTGAATTCAGGCTCCACCAGTTCTTTCTCTGGAGATGGATGGCATTTTTTATTATAAGTTCTTCAGAATTGTCTTGAATTATTGTATTGCTGAGAATAGCTAAGTTATTTACAATAGATTATTATACAATATTTCTGTTCCTGTGTACAATGTTCTTCTAATTCTGATAATTTTGTTTTGTACAAGTTTCTATCTATTTGAGGGATAATGTCTTTATTAGAGAAAATTACTATAATTTTTATACTGATGATTATAAAAATTAATTAATTGATTGATAGTGATGATTATCAACTATATATTTCCCTCCATCTTATTTTCCCACTGTTTATTTTACTGTCTCTGTTCTTTTATCCTGTTCATTCTCAAAAATGTTTTGCTTCTCCCCCAATCTGCCTTCCTTTCTATCAATTCTTTCCCACCCCCACAATCTCCTTCATTTCCTACTTTCCTGTATGGCAAGATAGATTTTTATACTTAATTAAGTGTGTGTGTGTGTGTGTGTGCCCCCGAGTGTGATTCCCTCTTTGAAACAATTCCCTGCCCTCATCTTTCCCCACATTGTAAAATATCTTTAGGGTCTTTTTATTATCAGGTAATTAATTTATTCCCTTCTACTTCTCCCTTTCCTCTTCTCCCAATGCATTTTTCTTTTTCACTTCTTAATTTTTTTTGAGATACCTGTTCTTTCTGGTTGTTTCTTTCTACTGTTTTTAACTACACTAATAATAAGAAAGTTTTGGGGAGTTACAAGTACCATTTTCTATGAAGAAATATAAACAGTTTAACTATATTGAATCCCTTACAATTTATCTTTCTTGTTTACCTTTATATACTACTTTTGAGTCTTGTACTTGAAAGTCAAATTTTCTATTCAGCTCTGGTCTTCTCATCAGGAATATTTAAATGTCCTCTATTTCATCAAATATCCTTTTTTTTTCACTCTGGAAGTATTATATTCAATTTTTTTTCTGGATAGGTGATTCTTAGCTATAATTCTAGCGCTTTGCCATCCAGAATACCATATTCCAAGTCCTCTGATCTTTTAATATTGAAACTGCTAAATTTAGTTTTAACCTAACTCTGGCTCCATTATATTGGAATTTTCTTTTTGGCTACTTGGAATTGGGAGATCTGGAATTTGACTATGAAATTCCTGTGAGTGTTTATTTTGGGATTTTTTTCAGGAGATGATTGGTTGATTCCTTCTATTTCTATTTTGCCCTCTAGTTCTAGGATTATCAGGGAAATTTTTCTTGATGATTTCTTTTTTTAATTACAGTTTTTTATTTTCAAAACATATGCATGAATAATTTTTTAACATTGATTTTTGCAAACTTTGTGTTCCAAATTTTTCCCTCTCTTCTTCCCACCCCTTTTTCTAGATGGCAAGTAACCAAATATATGTATATATTATATGCAATTATCATGCTACACAAGAAAAATCAGATAAAAAGGAAAAAAGAAAAAAAGAAAACAAAATGCAAGAAAACAACAAAAAGAGTGAAAATGCTATGTTATGATCCACACTTGGTTCCCATAGTCCTCTCTTTGGGTATTGATAGCTCTGTTCATCACAAGATCATTGGAACTAGCTTCAATCATCTCATTGTTGAAAAGACCCATGACCATCCTTAATAATTTCTTTAAAAATGTTTATGCTCTTTTTTATAATGACTTTAAGGCAATCCAATAATTCTTAAGTAATCTCTCCTCAATTTATTTTCCAAGTCAGTTGTTTTTCCAATGAGCTATTTCACATTTTCTTCTATTTTTCATTCTTTTGATTTTGTTTGATTATTTTTTGATGTCTCATAATGTCATTAGCTCCAACTTGTTCAATTCTAATTTTTATGGAACTATTTTCCTTAAAACTTTTGTTTGATCCTTAGAACTTTTGTATCTACTTTTCCATTTGGCTAATTCTGATTTTCAAGGTATTCTTCTCTTCATTGGATTTTTGTGCTTTTTAATTTTAATTTTTATCTATTTATTTTTATCATTGGCCTATTTTTTAAAAGATTTTAATTTTCTTCAGTACTTTTTGTGCCTCTTTAACCAAACTGATGACTGTTTTTTCATGAGTTTTTTATATCACTCTCATTTCTTTTCCCAATCTTTTTCTCCATGTTTCTTACATGATTTCAAAAACCCTTTTTGAGTTCTTTCATGTTTTGGAATCAATTCATACTTTCTTTTTTGAGACTTTGGATGAAGGAGCTTTGACTGTTGTCTTCTTTGAAGTTTGTGGCTTGTAATCCTTGTCACTATGGTAACTTTCTAGAGTCAGAATCTTTTCCTGCTATTTCCTAATTTTCCACCCTATGTTTTGACTTTTAACATGCTCTATGCTAAAATGAGATTTTGCTTGAGAATGGAGGGGACACCATCCCAAGCTCCAGGGATTTTGTGAAGCTGTTTTCAGAGATACCTCTGGGGAACCTGTAAGTTTTTGGTTCTTCTAAGGTTATGTGATCTAGGCAGAGAAGTCTTAACTATTCTCCTATACTGTGCATTGGCTTTCCCCCCTAGAACTGGGAATGGGGTCTCTCTCCTTGTGGGACAAGGTCTAGTGTGCTAGTGCTCCTGTTCACGCTGAAACTGAGACCCAGGACTGCAAACAAGATCCAAATATGGGCCATGCATACAGGGCAATGAACTCTGACAGTAAAGAGACCCCTGTAATCTTCTTTTGAACAGTTGTCTGACCTTACCATCTATAGATTGAGAGATTGTGAAACTAACACTGCTTCAATGACCTGCAAGGCCTATTTCTGGTTTGCCGAAATTTGTCCTGCACTCCACTCTAATCCTGGTGCAACAGACCTTTTCTATTGAACTTCTAGGTTGTTTTGAGTTTGAGAATTGTGGGTTTTACTACTGTGGAATTTTTAAACTATTATTTAAAGGTATTTGGAGGGGTTTGGCAGGGAGCTCAGATGAGTCTCTGCCATTTCTCTGATAGACATCTTGGGGACTTTCTGTCAGAGGTAGGATTTACCTAGCACTGTGTTTAGTGTCAGGTGGTTGGTTGTTTATTCTTTATCTTATCCTGGATTGCCTAGGTTTCTACTTTTACTTGCTCTTCCCCCTGCCATGGAACTCTTCAGTCTACAAATGTATTTCCTAACCTATGTTTAGAAATGGGCTTAATGCTTTAGGCATTGTTTGACAAGGATAGAGTAAAATGGGCTTATCACCACTATTTATCCTTGGAATCTATGACTTATGTAGCCCAAGATTGCCTAAGTTTTTTTGGCTGCCATATTATGTATATGACCACTTTTCTTTTCTGAAATTACTATTACTCTAGTTCACCTCATCATCATTTCTTTTCTTAAATGTAACTTAGAACTTTCTTATACATAACTTATTTTTTTCCCTGAGGCTGGGGTTAAGTGACTTGCCCAGGGTCACACAGTTAGGAAGTGTTAAGTGTCTGAGATCAAATCTGAACTCGAGTCCTCCTGAATTCAAGGCTGGTGCTCTATCCACTGCGCCACCTAGCTGTCCCTTATACATAACTTATAACTTAGAACCATTCTTACCTGTTGACTCTTCTTATACCTTACTCCCTGACATATTCTTCAATCTATTGACACTGGTCTCCTAGCTGTTCCATGAAAATGATATTCTATTTATACATCCAGGTAAATTTTTTTTTGATATCTTCCATGCCTAGAATGTTCTCTTTTTTGTGCCAACAACTGACTTCCCTGGGTTCCTTTAGATCCCAACTAAAATCTCACTTTCTGTGGGAGGCCTTTTCCATCTCCTCTAAATTCCAGTGCCCTCCCTCCCTTAATTATCTCCTATTGATGTTTTGCATTTTCCAAACATCTAGTAACAATAGTGCTTTGCATTTAATTTATGATTAATTTTAATTATCTTTTAATCTTCTATGATTTACCCCCAAAAGAGCAGCTATAAATATTTTTGTACATATAGGACTTTTTCCCTTTTTCTCTTTTTCTTTTCTTTTCTTTTCTTTCTTTCTTTTTTTTAAATAAGGCTTTAAGTTGTATAGCTGGACCTAAGGATATTCATTCTTTATTCAAATTTTTATATATTTCTAAATCACTTTCTAGAATAATTGGATACATACATAGGTATACAATTAGTGCATCAGTGTGCCCATTTTTCCAAATTGCTTCCATTACTTCAGTGTTTTCCTTTTTTGTTATTTTTGCCAAATTAATAGATATGAGGTTGAATCTCAGAATTAATTTGTACTTCTCAAATTATTAGTGATTTGTAACAATTTTTCCCCATAGGTATAGATAGACTGGATTTCTTCTCTTGAGAACTAAATGCTCAGAAGGGGATGCCAATCAACTGGAGTATGTCTAAATAAATTGTCATATATAGATATGGAAACATTTTCTACATAATGATAGGTAGAATAGCGAGTAGAATTCTGGACCTGTAATTAGGAAGACCTAAAATCAAATCTTGCTTCTGAATACTGGAAATAATAACAACATTTCCCTCTCAGGGATGTTGGAATGATTAAATGAGGTAATATCTATAAAATGCTTTACAAATATTAAAATGAAATTTGAACTCTAGATATTATTCTTATTATTACTTTAATCAATTTTGAAGTATTCATAAACTGATAAAGAATGAAATGGAATCAGGAGAACAGTTAATACAATAATGATAACGTTGTAAAGAGAAACACCTTTGAGTTCTATAGGAACATTAATCAATACAATGGACATTCATCATTCTGGAAGAGCAATGGATTCAATGTGTAGAACAAGATATTTTAAAAGTATATGACCAATGACAGAATTTGTTTTGCTTATCCATGCATATTTATTACAAGGAATTTGTTTTTCTTTTGTTTTCTAGTGGGGTTGGGGGAAAAGATTCCTGTTAATTAAAAAATACAATTTTATTTTTCAAAAAAAATGTTATGATTCCAATTCTAGTTTAGCACTTTTGCTACTGCATGATAAATACATAATAATCTTTCTCTTAGACATGATGTGTTTCCATATTTCTGTTGATGTATTTTTCTTCTAAAATGTTTTTCAAATAAGGACTTTGTCCAATAAAAATGCTATCAATAGAGTAGTGTCTTGTATTCTATTGTAAATTATTAAATTTTTGTTGTTATTTTACAAAAATTTTTTATTCCTTGTATGCTTTGTCTTCAAGATAGATTTGTCTGCCCAGATCATGAAACTTAATTTTAAGAGCCAAAGCCAGATAGCAAGTATGGAGTTATAAAATCATCTTCAGCTCATACTTTTACTGTCAGACTTACAGTTAACATTTCTCAGAGTACAGAAATTGGGAATCCAATATTTTATATATCTTAAGTGCTCAGGTAATAATCTCAATGAATAGTTCTTTCCTAAAAATACCTGACATTTGAGTTTTTAGAATAAAGTGTAAGTCATAGTAGCTTATCTGTAGAAATGCAGAGTTATTTTCCATATGAGTAATGGTGACTAACTCAAGGCTAGCTATTTAATGAGCTTGAAATGCTGAGACTTAATATATCTGGTTTCATTTCTCAGTGATCTAGGAAACTTTGACCTTACAATGAATGGGCCAGAGTTTGGCAATGATTGTACATGGTAATTTGCTGAAGCAGATTATAGTTAAGTAATGAACCATGTCATTAAGACGACCAGTTACTTCTGTAGTTGGAAAATTTCCAAGAGTTCTGATATGGAGCCTACCAGTGAATTTTCCACTAGCATTCAAGGGAATAAGATGCTTTTTAATTTAGTTTTTTGAAATTCTCCACCAAATTTAAATATTTCAATTTGTAATAAATGAAAGAGTTATACCAAAATATTGAAGATCAACAAATGAGAAGTCCATATACACCTGCAAGCTCTAAGTTAAGAAACTCTAGCTGATTCTTTCTCCTCATATAATATGACCTATTTAGTTGCAATTATATTTTATCTTACTGCTAGTTAATTAAAACAATAATAACTAGCATTCATATAGTACTTTAAGTCTTATAAGGCATTTTATGTGTGTTATTTTATTTGGTCATCATAATAGTCCTTTGAGATGATTCCTATTATTCTTATCTGCATTTTATATATGAAACACCTAAGATAGAATGATATTAAATGATTTTTTTTCATGTCATACAGTTAGTGTTTGGAATAGGGATTAAATTCCATCTTCCTGAGGAAGTACAATAGTCTATCCATTGCATCATCTAACTGCCTATGAATCAGTTAGATGTTTCTAAAATATACAAATTCACACACTTTAACCTTTTCATGGAGAAATTATCAAATAATCTCAAAAAAGATGGTGACAAGATATCTAGAATGCCAAGTCCTTTTGTTTTGATTGAGAATCAGAAACATTTTTCAGAATTTGAATTTTCTCTTTTCCTCTTTAGACCAAAGAAATGATCATCAATTATAGCTTGTTGAAATTAGTTTAAGCATAAATTCATTAATAATGATTCATGACGTTTGATTTGTTTGGTAATATAAATTCCTAGTTTTTGTTGGAAGTAGGTATACAGAATTATGATTTCATTGGTATAGAGAGTTTCCTGTGTGAAAGCAGAAACTTTCCTATGAGGTAATAAATTTTTTTAGCTTCTATAGCTAGACTATCAAGTGAAAAATAGAGACATTGCATTATGCATTGGTGGATCATAAATGCAAACAATCATTCTTCCTTGAAGGATTGACACATCTTTGGACAAGGACTTGAAAACCTCTATTATAATTTACAAAGTTCCATATGAATATGAGTTATTAGTAGTAGAGTATAGTAATAGGTTATTAGTAGTAGAGTAGTAGTAGAGTATAAAATACATATAATATCTAAGCAATATGGAACAAAAAGATTCAAAATATAGAGACACAGAAAAATAGACTAAAACCATGGGGGGAACAGGATAACAATAAGTAACATGCACTTAGCATTTAAGGCTTATGAAGTATATTTCAGATACATTATTTGATCTTCATAATAACACATGATGTAGGTACTCTTATTAGCATTGACATTTTACAGATGAAGAGAATCAGTCTAATAAAGATAAAATGACTTGCTTGGAGCATAAATCTAGTAAGTTTCTGGAGCAGGTTCAAACTCAGTTCTTAACTCTAGAACTTTATCTACTGAACTATTTAGTTATCTTTGGATGAATTACATATCATCACTATCATCCTCTTAATATTTGAGTTGTACCAAGCATATTTTCAATGAGCCTACAGAAGATGTACTTATACCCATAATATTTTATTTAACTACAACATAAAGTGATTCTATCCATTTGTGTATAAAATATCAAGATGGGATGTTCTCCTGATATTGAGTGGGTACCAATAGAGAATGCTAAGCTATTCATTAGTTATCACTTGCTCTAGCTACATAACCTGTGCAATAGACTACAGAGCATTGACTGTAAAGGAATAACAACAAATTATGTCTTGCTCCAGGACCATTTCTATCTAAATTTTTAAATAACATGAGAATAATGAAATGAATAAAAGTTATTGTGAAGACAACAACAATACTCTGTTTCTAAATCTTGGTCTGACATAGCATGTCTAGTAACAGCCACGATGGGACAACAGCACTTGAATAATTGATAGTATCATAGATTTGGAGCTAGGAGGGATTTTTAAAGACTGTGTAGCAGTCCCTTCATTTAAAAATTGAGTAAATGAGGCTCAGAGAAGCTAAATGGCTTTCTTATTGTAATAACAAATAGCAGCATTGGGATCAAAACTCTGGTCCTTTGACTTCAAAGTCAGAGATTTTTCTGCTGTATTATGGGACTTCAAGTAAAAAGGAGAAAAGGTGATTGAGAATCTGGGAAGCAAAAGAAAAATTTAGGTAAAAACAGAAGAGGTAGTAGTTAAAATTATAGACTAGGCAGGACTAAAGAGAGGATAGCACATATAAAACAGAACAATCGAGAAAGATTGTAAAAGGTGATGGAGATAATATATATATATATATATATATATATATATATATATACATATGTATATATGTATATATAAATACTAGATAAACAATGAAAAATAAGAAATAACAAGAATAAGAGTTAAATGTGAAAAAATAAGGAAAAGGAGAAGGAGGAAATAGAAAAAGAGACAAGGGGAAAAAGAAGAAAAGAATAAAGAAATCAAGAAAGGAAGGAGGAATAGATGAGAAAATATGAGAAGCATAGTGAGCAAGTGGCAGAGGACAAAAGGAAGGAGAACTTTTCAAAGGTGTATAATATTTGATGAGTTTTAGTTAGTATTTTTATAAATCTATTAATCAACAGGCAATAAATTCAAAAGATACATTTTCTAAAAATTCTCTTAACAAATACTTAATGGTTAGAAAAAAAACCTTTTTTTTCTTCACATGATCATTAAAAATATGATAGAGATGATAACTCGATCACTTGTTTTTTTAAATCCACATGTTCAGTTAATTTACTTTGTGAAGGAAAAAATGCTACATGATTCAGGCTTATAAATTAGTAGAATTTCATTTAATATCACAATCATCCTAAGTTTCAAGACATCTAGAATTTAGATCTTAAGAGTAATGCACCTGATGTCATATACTTCCTTACTTTTATTCTAGTAAGTGTCCAAGTTAATCAGTGTCACCTCTCTATGATAACAAGGAACATAAAGACTAATAGAGTTGGTGGGAATGATACAGTAGCAACCAAGTTAGGCCTTGGTTAAGAAAAAAAAGACTTCAGTTTAAAGATGAATGTTAATACTTTTAAGTAGCAGAGAGTATTATTGATACAAAGTGAGTTGTGGTCACATTAAAAACTTTTTAAAAAATTACATAAGGTGGATGAGTCAACTTCAAATTATCATTTATTTGTCTCTTCAAGTAATTAATGGTTTAAAAAAGATTACAATAAGATTTATTAGAGAACATTACCATTGCCAACTGTAATGACATTTGGAAGGTTTTTCATTTTGTGTAACTTGTCGATTTAGTAAATGCCTGTTCAAAGAAGGTAGCTTCTTATTTGACTTTCATTTAAGACTTTTGGATTGACATAGAAAAATAACTCAGTGAATATCCTTGATTGTATCCAGAACTTTGGTGATTAGGCTAAATGTGCTCAGATCATTATAGACTACAGCTATTCATTGTTATTAAAGACATAATTATATTCACTTGTCATTTTTTGGGGACCATCAGTTGTGCCTGGATTTATTAAGTGATGGTGGGAGTAAAATAGGAGGGATGAAATAGAGGAGAGACAAAGGGGTTTGGATCTTTTCCCTTTCCCTTAGCATCAAGTTAGATAGTACCTCCATTATCCTTGATCAAACCCTGCCTGCTCATCCTCAGCAATGCTTATCTTTTTCTTTACCCAGCTTCATCCAACATGCAGGATATATATTTTTAAGATTTTAAATATTTTATTTTTTTCTAATTGAATGTAAAAAAAATTAAACATTTTAAAATTTAAAATAAAAATTTCATATTCTCTTCCCCCCTTCCCTTCTGAGATGGTAAAAAGTTTGACATAGGTTATATAATATGTGCAGTTATGAAAAACACATTTCCATATTAGTCATGTTGTGAAAAAATACTGACAAAAGATCATGGAAAAATACAGAAAGTGAAAAGCAGTATGGCTTTTATCTATATTCATATTCCATCAGTTCTTTCTCTGGATGTGGATAGATTTTTCATCATGAGTCCTTTGGAATTGTCTTGGATTATTGTATTACTGAGAAAAGTGAAGTCATTCACAATTGATCACCATACGATATTGCTAGTTTTGTACAGTGTTCTCTTGGATCTGTTCATTTCACTTTGCATCAGAACAAATGATTTTCTGAAACCATTCTGTTTATTATTTCTTATAGTACAATAATATTCCCTCACAATTATATACTACAGCTTGCTCATCCATTCCATAATTGATGAGCATCCCCTGAATTTCCAAATCTTTTCCATACATAAAAAGCTCTTCCTTTTTTTTTTTTTTAAATTGAATCTCTTTGTGATACAGACTTATATCATTGATGGGTCAAAGGGTATCCACACTTTTAAAGATCTTTGTATATTGTGACAAATTATTCTCCACAATGGTTGAACCAATTAGTAACTCTATCCACAATGCATTAGTGTCCTGATTTTCTCCCATAATCTTCAGAATCTGTCATTTTTTTCTGTTCTATTAGCCAATATGATGTATGTGAAGTAGTATCTCAGAGTTGTTTCAATGTGCATTTCTCTAATTTGACTCAATTCTTTATATTTTTGAAAAATGAGGCCTTTATCAGTGAAACTTGTTATAAATTCTTCTCCCAATTCCAGATCTCTACTTTCTTTTTAATCTTAGCTATCTTGTGTTTATTTGTACAAAAACTTTCAAATTTAATGTAATTAAATTTTTCCACTTTAAATCCTGTTATGCTCTCTATCTTGTTTCATCTTAAATTCTTCCCTTATGTACAGATTGAACAGGTAAACTTTTCCATGTTCCTATAATTTATTTCTAGTATTATCTTTTATGTCTAAGTCATACAGCCATTTTGACCTTATCTTGCTATATAGTATATTAGATGTTTTTATATATCTAATTTCTGACAAAAAGCTTTCCAATTTTCCCAGAAGTTTTAAAAGAGAGTAATTATCCCTAAAACTGGAATCTTAGCATTTGTCAAACATTAGATTATATGATCATTACCTACTACTTATTGTAATATTATTTATTGTAATTGATTCCTCCTATTTTCATCTTGCCAGGTAAGCTCCCAAATATTTTACATTATTTACAGTTATTTTAGATGTAATTTATTTTTCTGCCTGTTATTGGTAATATGTAGAAATACTAATGATTTACTTGGATTTGTTTTATATCCTAGAAACTTGTTAAAATTGTTCATTATTTCAATTAGCTTTTTAAGGTGATTCTCAAGAATTCTCCAAGTATACCATCATATTATCTGTAAAAAGTAAAAGCTTTGTTTACACATTGTTCATTCTAATTCTTTTTTTTAGCTTTTTATTATATATATATATATATGTATATGTAAGTTTTCAACATTCACTCTTGCAAAGCCTTGTGTTCCAAGTTTTTTTCTCCCTCCCTTTCACTTTCTCTTTTAGATGGCAAGTAGTTGAATATATGCTGAACATGTGCAATTTTTCTATATGCATTTCTACATCTATTATGCTACACAATAAAAATCAGATCAAAAGGAAAAAAATGAGAAAGAAAACAAAAAGCAAGCAAACAACAGCAAAAAAGGTGAAAATATTATGCTGTAATCCTTATTCAGTTCCCACAGTCTTCTCTCTGGGTGCAGATGGCTCTCTTTATCACAAGTCCATTGGAACTGGCCTGAATCACCTCACTACTGAAAAGAGCCACATCCATCAGAATTGATTATTGTATAGTCTTGTTATTGTGGTGTAAAATGTTCTCCTGGTTCTACTCACTTCACTTAGCATAGGTTCCTATAAGTCTTTCTAGGCCTTTTTGAAATCATCCTGCTGATCATTTCTTATAGAACAATAATATTCCATAACACTCATATGCCATAACTTTTTCAGCCATTCTCCAGCTGATGGGCATCCACTCAGTTTCTAGTTCCTTGCTACTATAAAAAGGGTTGTTACAAATATTTTTACACATGTGGGTCCTTTTCCCTTTTTTATGGTTTCTTTAGGCTACAGGCCCAGTAAAGACACTGCTGGATCAAAGGCATTCCAATTCCTTAATTTTTTTTTTTTTCTCTTATTGCTAGAATAGTCTAGTACCATTTTGAATAAGTGTGGTGATAATGGCCATCCTTGCTTCACCCCTGATCTTCTTATTAAGGCTTCTAGCTGATCCTTACTTCAGATAATGTTTGCTCTTGGTTTCAGATAGATATTAGTTAAAATATTATTTCATTTATTTTTGTGTCTTTTTGTGTTCTTTAAGGATAGGAATGAAGTTATTTTAATAAGAATTTAGTTTTGTATTTTGTCAAAAGTTTTTTCTATATCTATGAGAGAATTATTTGATTTCAGTTGGTTTTGTTATTGATATAATCAATTATATTGATGGTTTTCCTAATATTGAACCAGCCCTACATTTCTGGTATAAATCCCACTTGGTCACAGTATGATTCCTATGATATATTGCTGTAATATGATGTATCTTATTTAAACTTTTTGTATTTATAGTCATTAGGGAAATTGGTTTATAGTTTCCTTTTTCAGTTTTAGCTCTTCCTGGTTTAGGTATCAGTATCATGTTTGAGTCATAAAAGTAATTTGGTAGTATTCCTTCTTTGCCCATTTTTTCCAAATGGAATCTCATCCCAGTGATTTTTTTTTTTTTTTTAGAGCGTTTACTGATGGCATGTTTGTTTCTTTTTTTTGGATGGAGCTATTTAAGTATCCTATTATCTCTTGTGTTAATCTGGGAAGTTTATATTTTTGTAAGTATTCATTCACTTTACTTAGATTATCTGATTTATTGCTTTATAGTTGATTTTCCTGAAATAATCCTATTTATTATTTCTTATAATACAATGATATTCCTTCACAATTATATACTATAACTTTAATTATTGCTTTAATTTTATATTCAATGGTGGTGAGTTCACCTTTTAATTTTTGAGATTGGTAATTTTGTTTTCTTTCTTTTAAAAAATCAAATTAACCAATTGTGTATATATTTTGCTGTTTTTTCATAAACTAACTTCTAGTTTTATTTATTTAGTCAATGTTTTTTAACTTTAAGTTTTATTAATCTCTCCTTTGATTTTCATGTTTTCCAATTTAATGTTTAAATTAATTTTAATTTGTTAATTTGTTCTGTCATAATTTTTTTTAGTTTCATGACTAATTTATTTATCTACACTTTCTCTATTTTATTGAAGTGTTTGGAGATATAAAATTTCCCTAATAACTACTTTGATTGCATCCCACAAATTTTAGTATGTTGTCTCATTGCCATTTTTTAAATGAAATTATTGCTAATTTTTATGATTTGTTCTTTGACCCACTAATTCTTTACGATTTGATTATTTAGTTTCCAATTAATTTTAATATGTTTTTATTAAATGCAATATTTATTGCATTAGGAACAGAAAATTGCGTTTATTAGTTTTGCCTTTCTGAATTTGGTTATAAGGTTTTAGCCTTAATGTCTTTTTTATTTGTATGCCTTGTACCACTAAGAAAAGGGTATATTCCTTCCTGTTCCCATTCAGTTTTTTCATGAGGCCTATCATACCTAACTTCTATAGAATTCTATTTCTTTCCCTTCCTTTTTTTGGTGGTGGTGGTGGGTTTAGATTTATCTAGTCCTAAGAGGGGAAGTTAAAGTCCCCAACAAGAATATCTTTCCTGATATAACTTACTTAAGTTTTCCTTTAAGAATTTGGAGGCTATATCATTTGGTGCAATATAGTTAATATTGATATTACTTCATTGTCTGTGGTACATAAGCAAGAAGTAGTTTCCTTTCTTATCTCTTTTAAATTAAATCTTTTTCCTTCTGTTTTGTTTGAAATCATAATTTCTACCTAGCATTTAAAATAAAATTTCAGCTGAAACATAATCGATTTTGCTCCAATCCTTTATCTTTACTCTGCTTCAAGTATGTTTCTTGTGACCCACATATGCAAAAACGTTTGCAGTAGCCCTTTTCATAGTGGCAAGGAACTGGAACCTGAGTGGATGCCTATCAGTTGGAGAATGGATAATATACAAATGTTATTGAATACTGTTGTTCTGTAAGAAATGACCAGCAATATGATTTCAGAAAGGCTTGGAGAAATTTACATGAACTGATGTTAAGTGAAGTGAGTAGAACTAAGAGAGCAATGTACACAGCAACAAGATTATATGATGATCAGTTCTGATGGACATGGCTCTTTTTCCACAATGAGATGATTTAGGCTAATACCAGTGGACTTTTGATAGAAAGTGCCTTCTATTTCCAGAAGGAGGCCTAAGGGTACTCAATGTATATTACAATATAGTATTTTCACCTATTCTGTTGTTGTTTGCTTGTTTTATGTTTTCTTACTCATTTTTTTATCCTTTTTGATCTGATTTTTCTTGTGCAATATGATAATTGGAGAAGTATGTATGGAAGAATTGCACGTTTAACATATATTGGATTGTTGTTGTCCAAGGGGGGTAGTTTGAAGAAGGAAGGGAGAAAAAAAATTTTGAAACACAAGATTTTGCAAAGGTGAATGTTGAAAACTATATATGCATATATTTTGAAAATAAAAATTTATTATTTTTTTAAAAGTATGTTTTTTGTAAACAATATAATGTTGAATTCTGTTTTCTAATTCAATCTACTCTTTTCTTTTCTTTTATGATTGACTTCATCCCATTTACATTCATAATGATTAGTACAGTGTATTTTCTTCCAACCTATTTTCCTCATTCATCCATCTTAATTTTTCTTTTCACCCAGTGCCTCCAGAAAAATGTTTTGCTTCTTATCACAGTCTCTATCAATCTGTCCTCCCTTCTCTCACAAGCTACTTCTGATGTAGATTTACTCTTTTTGTCTGTCAGGAAGAAGTCCATTTGGCTATTATCAGATATAACCAATTCCCAGACTACCTTGTTTATTTAGAGTGATTGTGAGGATGAAACTCTTTATCAGCCTCCATTGCTTTTCTCCCAACTTCTGGGCATCTTTAAACAACCATGGAAATAATGATTAGCATATCTTTTAGACAAGTGTCTCGACTTGACTTGCCAGGTGCATTCCATCTAGCTTTTAGATCTCTCCCTCTGAGTTACCAAGTTCTTCCCTGGTCTTGAGAAACCTCCAAGGCTGTGTTTCCCCTATAAAAAGATGTGCCCAAGATAAAGATCTTAGCTAAATTATTTCAAGACTAAGCCCATTATAAGGTACTCTCTCTCTCTCCCCCTCATAGAACCTCCTTCTGACAGTTAATAATATGGTTAGACTTCTTGACATATTCCTTTAAAAGATTCTTCTAATCTCCTTTCCTTGATAACGATAATCCAATTACTCTCCCATATCTATTTCATGTTTGCCACTCCTGGTGCTTATTTTACCTCTTATTTTGTCTATAAGCCTACCTTTTGGCAAAGAGAATGGCCATTGTGAATTGGTCATTGTTTCTTTTGAACTAGGAATTGCACCCTGACCTCATCACTCTATTATTCCCCTCTCTTACTTCTCTGTATGTCAAAATACGTTTTTATAACCAACTGAGTATATGTGTTATTGCCTGAGTCAATTCTGGTGAGAGTAAGCTTTAAGCATGGCTCAATCCTTTCTCCCCCTGCATCTTCTTCAATGTAAAAGATCTTTCATGCCTCTTTTATTTTAGTTTCTTCCATTCTACCTCTTCCTTCTTCTTCAAGTACATCTTTTTCTCTCTCCTTAATTTTGGCTTGTTTTTTATTTTTAATTTTCAGCATTATTCTATCATAGTCAACTCCTACCTGTGCCTTTCATGAATGTATAATCTTAATTCATCTAAGAATTATAAAGTTATTATTTATATTATATTAATTATATATATATATATTATAATAATTTAATTATTATCTTTCCATTTAGCTATATAAACTGTTTAAGCTTACTGAATCCCTTGTAATTTATCTTTCCTGTTTACCTTTTTAGGCTTTTCTTGAATCTTGTATTTGAAATTAATTTTTGTGTCCAGCTCTGATCTTTTTGTAAAAAAAAAAAAAATGCTTGAAATTTCTCTATTTCTTTAAATATCTATTTCTCCTGAAGGATTATATCCAATTTCTCTGTTTGGTTATTCTTGTTAGAAATTATAACTTTTTTGTCCTCCAAAATATTATATTCTAAGTCATCTAATGCTTTAATATAGCAGCTGATAAATCCTGTGTAACACTGACCATTGCTCTTTCATATTTGAATTGTATCTTTCTACCTGCGTGCAGTATTTTCTTGATTTAAAAGCTGTGGAACTTGTCTTTAATATTACTGGGTGTTTTCATTGGGGATCTCTCTCAAGAGAGGATCAGTGGATTTTTAAAATGTCTTTTACTCTCTGATTATAGAAGATCAAAGCAGTTTTCCTTCATAATTATTTGAAATAGGATATGTAGATTTCTTATCATGGCTTTCAAATAGTCCAATAATTCTTTCTTTCTTTGTTTCTTTTTGATGAGATAAAAGAGAATGAGTGACTTAACACTAGAGTCACATAGTGTCAAGTGTCTGAGGCTGGATTTGAACTCACATCCTTCTGATGCCAGCGCCAGTACCCTATTTATTATGCCACTTGGATGCCCCAAATAATTCTTAAATTATTTTTTACTAATGTATTTTCTAGGTCAGTTGTTTTTCCCATAAGATATTTCACATTTTTTTTTTTTTTTATTCTTTTGACTTTTTTTTATTGCTTTTTTTTTCCCCCTGAGGCTGGGGTTAAGTGACTTGCCCAGGGTCAAACAGCTAGTTAGTGTTAAGTGTCTGAGATCAGATTTGAACTCAGGTCCTCCTGAATTCAAGGCTGGTGCTCTATCCACTGCGCCAACTAGCTGTCCCTTGGTTTTATTGCTTTTTGATGTCTATTGAAGTTATTGTCTTGTCTAATTCTAATTTTTAAGGAATTAACTTTTTTTGTGAATTTTCAGCTATCTACACCATTACAGGGAATACTTATATCAGTGAGGTCATCTTTCATGATTTTTCCCATATCCCCATTTTTAGTCTTACATATACTTATTTTAACATTTTGTGAATCAGTGATCTCATTGATGTGAGTACTCTCTCATGATACCTTTTTATGTTGTGCAACTTTTGTCCATGTATCCTTGTAATTATTTCATGAGGACCACATAGTTTACTGATGTTGTGTGAATATAAATATATCAAGCCCTTTATCAATTATCCATTTTCTTTTCAAATCATATGTGCAATAAATATTCATTAAAAAGTACTATAGACAATGTATTATGTTTGGTACCTGTAATAAGATGAGAAAAAATGAAATTATCTTGCTCTTGAAGAGCATTCTTTTAGGAGAATACAAGATAAAAACAAATAAGTCCAAAGTATGTAAAAGCAATATGTAATATTTTCAAAATGGAGAGAGGAAAAAGTACTAATGACTCATGGAATCCTTTAAAACACTTATCTTTTGGAGTTCTTTGTCAGCTATGCAGTATGCTGCCATCTCTATTAATCTTATAGGTTCTGATATATACATGCTGTCTCCTTTATTAGAATATAAGCATTTCTAGGGCAAGAACTATTCTTAATTTTTCTTTGTATACCTAATACTTATTACACAATGTAAAGAAAACTTAATTAATGCTTGTTGATTGATTGACTGATCCTACTCAAGGCTAAGGTTAAGTCAGGTTGCTTGCTCTGTAGGTGGTACTTATTGGCATTTGGAGAGGATGATTGGCTTCTCTTTTCCATAAAAGTTGCTTCCTTAGATGTCAATCAGGGATAAGCTAGAAGCTGTACTATTTGACTTGAAAGAGAAGGATAAATAAAGTTGATATCTGCATGTTTGTTTTCTCTTTAATTATTTATCACACTTTGATTTGTTTAAAGAAGAAACAAGCCTATAATCTTCTTTTCTACTTTGTAATATATTGAAATAAACTTGTATTTTTAATCACTATTGGAAGTCACTATCTACACTGCTATCCTAACACTTGACCAGGTCCAAACTTTTGCAGGCTGATGCCTTTTGTTAACTTCTTTTTGATTTTTACTATGACTCCTAATTTATACCTAGATTGTATTTCATATACTGTCTCTTGTCTTGAAGCTTTTAACCTCTGTTTGTTGATCAAGTTCTTAACAAAACAGTCTGCCTTTTTTTTCTAAACAAGGAAGAGCTGATACAGTTCCATGGATCTCCATCAATGACAGCTAGGACTGGGGAATAGCAGTGTACAGATAGGTTATTTTATGGTGTTCAAACAAATGAAACTGTCTTGCTTTTATTTTTATTATTCAGTCAAACTTTGTGTGGATTTGGCAAGGGGAGAAGAATCTTTTTTTGGGGGGGATTTCTTAAAACCTCATGTAAAATTTTTTTTGTAAGAATTGTATAATTCTGTCCAATAAAAACCTTGATAAAGTAAAAACAACTTTGAGAACTCTGAGAAAAAGTAATCTTGTCATTTTAGATCTCATGATTATAAGGAGGAAAATAGTATATGCTTGCTTGACTTTAGGTGAACCTATTTAAAAATATTTGAAACAGTACTGTGGGAAATGCAACAGGGAGTCAATTAGAGAAGAACAAAATAATTGATTCATTCCAATAAGGGCCTATGTGAGAACAGAGAATATATATCAATAGTGATCTCAGTATGATTTTGTGACTTTCTTAAATAGCACATGATCGAGAGTGTGATTATGAAGGGAATACAGGGTCAGAATCTAGCAAATTATGCAAAGCAGTGGGATAAAGATTCTTAGAATCTCAGGATCACAGATTTAGAATGGAAAGGGAATTCCTAAGTCATTATTCTGATTTCCTCATTTTATAGTTGGTAACACTGAATAAGGAGAAGTTAATTGACTTGCCTAAGACTACAGACAAAATAAAAAGCAGAGACAGATTAAAACCCAGTTCCTATGACTCCAAATATAATTCTCTTGCTATAGTATTATGCTACCACATGGCTCTGTAAGATGTACCAGAAGACTTCCAAACTACTTTGTATTAAATTTGTGTACATTTAGGCAGGGCCAACATAGCTGAGTGGCAGATAGCAGACAAGGTTCCTTATAAAACATTCCTCCAAACAGATCTAGAAAATGCACTGGACTGAATCTTGATGGAGAGAAATCCAGGAAAGAAGTCAGAATGGATCATTTGTTTGGTTCAGTTTAGCATAAGGAATCAGATAGGAAATGTCTTTTGGGTGCCGGTGTTGGGTCTTGAGTGTTCTAGCACCAAGGGAGAGGTTGCTCCTCAGGGAAATTGCAAGATGAAAATCATCAGAACATCTTGGCCAAAATCCGGAATTTTTAGGTGAAATAAAAATTATGAAGCTGCTAGAAGCAGAGAACTCAAGTACTAATGAGTGACATCTGAATCACACACAGTTTGGCAGCCAATACTACAAAGGAGTAAAATACTTGGTTTATTCTATTTCCAAAGGCAAAAGACAAAGGTTTATAACCAAGAGTAACCTACCTAGAAAAATTCTACAAATTAAAAAAAAGACTCTTTAATGAAATCAAGAACTTCCAAGAATTCCCATTAAAAATACAAAACTCTGTAGAAAATTTGAAGTTCAAATATGGGGTAAAGAGAAACAAAAAAATATAGGGATGAACAATAATAAAGGGCTGAACAAGCATAATATTATATTCAAATATTCAGGCAAGATACATGTATCCCCACTGAATTCAATCATTAAATATTTGGAATCATAGAGCTTTGGTTTAATTTCTGGTTCTGTTATTCACTACTTATCAGTTACTGGGCAAGTAATATAGCCTCTCAAATTGTTAGTTTCCAAATGTATTAAATGGTGATTTTAATGCTTGAATTATCTTTCTTGATAGGGTTGTTATAAGGGCAGCAATCTATACATTTTTATGTGCTACATTAATTATTATTGTAGAAACCCCTCTGGGTCAGTTCCCCCAAATTGAAATCCCCCAAATTGCAGTCCCACTTACATGCAGTCATCCCAAGAGAATGCTAAAATCTTAGGTTTTAGGGATAATCTTGTAGGTCTAAACTTCTAACACTATATATATTGAGCTCTCATGTGCCAATTAAAAATCCGTCTTTTGAGTTAATTAGCTTTGAAAAAAGGCATTTACTAAGAAAATGTAGCAAAACAGCAGTTATAAAAATTCCTTCAAAAATATAAAAAAGGTTCTTTTGGAAGGATTCTTTGATAATACAAAGATAATAAGAAATAACCATAACAAAGGGGTAATTCACATCTTCTGATGCTGGAAAACCTCTTTTCCCTTAGATATAAGGTACATCATTTAACTAGGCTTTGACAAGAGGTTCCTTTTTTTGATCCATAGCTGGAACAATTTGCTCTCTCTCAGTCAAAAAAAAAGTAATAATAATTCCTGAACTTGCCTTTCCTCATAACTCCTACTATGGGAAATACCTTATTTTTTCCTGTGTTGAAACCTCTTCATTGAGGTGTCTTTGGTTGTCTTATCTCTTGGCATTCACATATTCTTAGTATGTCTCTTTGCTTCTATCTGTAGGTGCTGTTTTACTCTCTCCTATATTATGATCATTTCCCTTTAAAATATTAATATAAATGAAGAAATGAAAACTCAAAGAAATTAAATGACTTGACTATGCTACACAAAGTATAAATAAGTGAGATTCATGTTTAAATGTAAGGGAACTTTGAAGTGTGTAGTCCAATCTCAGAGGTAGAGGTATAACAAAACAATCATTGGATTTGACATCAAAGTGCCTTTTACTATCTATATAATGTTAGATTCAGCTCTCTAATGTTTTAGGTTCAGAGGAGTTGCTGTTCTGAATGGGTAGAGGGAATTTCCATATTGTCATTTTCCTATATTAATGAAAGCAAGAACAAAAGACCTATCCTAGGAATGCTCCATTATCCAGCCATCTCCAAATATGTACAATTCATTGTCCTTCTTTGTTAGCAAATAGATTTTCTGTTAGTGGAAGCATTCAAGAAGAACTTAGATAAATAGCCTTTCAGAGATATTGTAGCTTGTACTATTTTACATTTGTGGGAGATTATAGGATTATATATATTTAGAAGTAGAAGAGAATTCAGAAATCATGAAGTTATATTTTTATTTTAAATCTGAGAAAACTGAGACTCACTGAGGTTAAGTTGACTTGCCTAATGATCACATAAATATGTTTAGGTTTTGGTAAAGGAAACATCAACTAAGGGAAAGTCATTCTCCTAAAGCAATAAGAGGTTGGGGAAGAGTTGACATTCCTACTTTCCAAAGGCGAGGTAATCCAGGGAAAATGCCCTTTACATATATAACCTCCTTTGCAGATAGTATTAAATATTGGTTACATAGATAATAAATAGCAAAATCTAAATCTTAATCTAGTTCTTTTGATGACAAATTCATCTATATCTACAGCATAGGAACCTGCTACAGAGGATGGACTTGAACTTCTAAAGTCACTTACAATTTTGTCATTTTAAGATTTATGATCCTACTTAAAATTGACTTCAACCAAAGATATTTTTTGATCTTTTGGTTTATTAAAATCACTTCTTTCCTTCCTTCCTTCCTTTCTTCCTTCCGTCCTCCCTCCCTCCCTCCTTTCATCTCTCCCTCCCTTCCTTCCTCTCTCACTTCCTTCTTTCCTTCCTCCCTTCCCTTTGTTTCTTTGTTTTCATTCCTCTTTCTCTTCCTTCTTTCTTTCCTTCTCTCATTCTTTCTTCCTCTATTCCCTCCTTCCTCTCTTTCTCTCTTCACACACATCACATTTCTATGTGGTGTGTAATGGTGTGTGATAGGTAAAATTTTTAAAAATTAGAACTAATTTTGTATCCTTTCCATGCTTTTCATTAGCCTATCGTTATTTTACTCATTTGTTGTAATTACCCACCTACCTCTCTCTTTTCTGTAATTCCATCCAGCCTCAGAATAATGTTGTGATCTGAAAGAGTTCTTTTCAAACCATACCCAGAGGCAATGCTCCTTCATATTTCTTTCTATTTCAAGTTTAAGGAGTTACTACTTTAATTGTCTAATGATCTAAGTAATTTTAAAACCATTTATTACTATGATTGCCTTTCAAAGTTTATATTTTATGCTCTTGTTCCAAGCATGAAGACTCTAAGTATAATGATAGTTAATATTAACATCTGATATTTCACAGGTCAAGGACTGGGATCAAGTTACAGTTGTAGACACATAAAAGTGAAAATCATCAAAGCTGGCATAGTAGGAAATTCTTTTTGTCTCTGGCCTTCTTTCTTTGGTACTGAATGAGTTAGCAAGACATTGTCCTTTGCTAATTATAAAATCATTTTTATTCATCACTTAGATTTTAGTCACATCTAAGAAAGGTGGCCTTGTTGATAGAATCCTTTGGAATCAGAAAGTTGCAGAATCATAATAACCTGTCATGGCAACAAGTAATTAAAACTTCCCTTTGGGAATCATTGGAATGAATTCCCATTGTTTGAATCTATTTTGAGGAAGTCATATAATGAAAAAAATATTTCTAATAACCTTTACTCAGTTACAGTGAGTACAGAAAAATAAACATTTTTCTTTTACATAAAAACAATAATTACCATTTTATATTATTTGGAATTTCATATTTTTTCTTATTAAGTTCCTTCATACAGGATGTTAGTATGTCGTCACTTTTTCCCATCTTTTTACACTGCACTCGAGTCAAACTATGCTCGTAAGTTCTTCTATAGACACAAATTTCCTCCCACCTTCATGTCTTCATGCGTATTATCCTTCATTCATAAAATACATAACTCTCATTTTGTCTCTCAAAATTTGTATCAGATTAGGTGCTACTTTCTATACGGAATAATTACTGATCCATCCCTTTTATTTCTTCACCTCACCTTCAGCTTTCTCCTTTGCCCCAACTAGGTGAGGGAGCTGTGCCCTGAGCTCAGAGTCAGGAGATTTGAATTCGAATATGGCCTCATAAAACTGTGTGACAAAGGCAAATCACTTACTCTTTATCCACCTCAGTTTCTACAGCTGTAAAATGGGATTCATAATAGCATTTACTCCTCAACATTGTTGTGAGAATATAATGTGATAATATTTGAAAAGTACTTAGCACAATTATTGGCACAAGATAGGCATCTAACAAATTCTTGTTTTCTTCCTCCTTCCTCTTATTTGTTCTCATTTCTTCAAATTATATTTTATTTTACTTTTAGGTGCATATTTTGCTCATTTGTATATCAAGTATCTTGTGAAGTATCTTGCACAAAGTAATTAAGTACTTAGCAAATATCTATTGAATTGAATTAAAACAAATGGTTTATACATAGCAGGATTGTCGAAGAGAGCCACATCCATCAGAACTGATCATTGTATAATCTTGTTTTTGCCACAATTAATGATCTCCTGGTTCTGCTCACTTCACTGAGCATCAATCCCTCCAGGTCTCTCTGAAATCATCCTACTGATGCTGTAATTATTTTTCAGTTGATGTCGGGTTGCAATGTTGGTACCTCTTGTTATGTAAGTCTGCTCTGTTTATTGGCGTCCCCCAGGCTCCCGCCCTGCTGATAAACCACCCCCAAATAAAAACCTACCTTATGCCGTTGAAATCACTGGAGATGCCACAATATGAGGCCAAACTGCATTTCTTATAAAATAGTAATATTCCATAACATTAATATATCATAACTTATTCAGCCATTCTCCAACTGATGGACATCCATTGAGTCTCCAGTTTCTTGTTACTACAAAAAGCACTGTCACAAACATTTTTTTAACCTGTCAGTCACTTTTCCTTCTTTATGATCTCTTTGGGTACAAACCCTAGTCTCATTTATAAAATGAGTAGAGGATTTTCTAGGACCCTTGCAGTTCTAGATCTGAGATTCTATGAAAATATTAGTGTTTTATGTTGGAAAATGCTTTTAAGTTTTACATAAAGCAGATATGCCATTCTTTTGAATTTAAAAATAAATAATAATAAAAATAAAGTTTGCAAAGTGCTTTACAAATATTATCCTTTCAACATCAACATTTGTATCCCCCTTTTTTCTGATATGAAACTGAGGTGGGCAGAGATTATTTGCCCCTAAATACTGCCATAAGCAATTAATAATTTTTTGTTAATAGTAGAAGAAATGATGACTATGAAGAATTCATAGAAGCATAGGAAGTCTTATAGAAATGGATGCCAAGTTTAATAAGATTTTACAAAATAACATATATAAAGCAACAATAGCATAGCTGAGAACAAAGAAACTGAAACTTAATGCTGTATCATTACAGGGATTAAGCTGCTCCTTCCTTATCATATTTTTTCATGTTTTTTTCATATTTAAATGTTTTTCTTTTGAATGTTTTCCTCATTATGTTGTTGTTTTTGAGAGATAAGAAAACATTCTTGTCTTCTTTCTTTAGAGAACTATGGGACTATGCCCATGGAACATTGTGTATATTTTCAAATTCAGTTGATGTACTGATTAATTTTGTTGAATTATTTTTTCTTCATTTTATTCATTATCATAAGACATGAATGGTTTACTGGATAGAGAAAGGAAGAGAACATGTTCAGAAATGAAAGCAAAAAACCTCTATTTTTTGTATTAATGAAAACATTAAAAACCAAAAGGTTATCTATCAGTTAATCAACAAGTATTTAATACATGCCTATTATATGTATGAAGTATAGTAAATACAAGTACAATATTAAGACAGCACTTGACCTCAGAGCCCTTATCATCTACCAGCAGATGGGGGAAATGAAATGTTTACAGATAAGCAAGTGCAGGATATACATAAAATAAAAACAAAACCATGAAAGAAGGGACATTAACCACTGGAGAATTCAGACTAAATTATAATGAAATCCAGTTTTAAAGTCAATACTAGTGGGTTAAAAAAAAGAAAAGGCAAACAGTAATTTCAATTTATTTCATAAAGCAAATTACAAAGAAAATTTCATTTTAATAAATATTATACTCTCTAAATTGGAATAGAGCAACTAGCAAGATTTTGAATTTTAAAGCGAAAACATTACAAAAAAACCTGGCAAACAAAACAAAGTAATAATTTTTCTTGGGCATTTTTTCTTTGAATCCCATTTTACCTGTTTTGCATATAACTGTGAGTCAGTTTTTAAAAAGATGATTACTTTTTAGTCTAATATACAGGCTTATTTTTTGCAGGCTTCCTGGTCCTCTCAGGAAAGATTGCTGTTTCTTGTGCTCTTGTTTTACCAGCAGGAATTTAGTGGTAACCCAATTGGTAACCCAATTGGTGCGCTTATCTTCCCTCCTCCTGGCTCTTGGTTATTGTGTTTGCACTTATAATGGAACAATTATTGAAAGTTCAGTAGGTTTCCAACCGGCTGTCCTAGGGACTAGTGTTGGAGTCTTTTCATAATGCATTATAAATGTTTAGAATAGCTTTTATTAGTCTTTCCCAATTCTGGACAACATATTTGACATGGCAATATATATTTTCAAAAGGCAATGTGCTGATGATCCCTATTAAAATTCCCCTCTTCTCACTTCCCCTCCCTCCTGTTAATTTTATTAACAGAGGAGTTCCTAGGGGAGAAAATATCTTTATCAATTCAAAATAACAGATACTATGGAATTTATAGTCTCAGAGAGTTGCCTGGTCACTGAAATATTAAATGACTTGTCTAGTGTTACACAGCAAGAGTCGCTGAATAACAGTACTTGAACCCAGCTCTTGATTCATAAACTGTCTCTCTTACTATTTTTACCTCAATGTGCTTCATTTTAGTTTTGCCATTAACTACTTGTGCAACCTTAAAATGGTTACTTAATCTCTCTGGTTCTCAGTTTTCTTTATCTTTAAATTGAGGATGTTAGACTAGATGAATTCAAAGGTCCCTTTTAAAGCTTAAAGTTTAAAGCTCTAAATCTCTGATTCTGTGATTCTATAATCCTTTCTTATCAAATCTAAATTGGTTCCTTTTGATAAATGGTATGACAGTGACTGAAAGACCTAACCAAATGTATTCTCTCAAGACTTTCTAATGGCCCCATTGGGAGTTTGGGACATCTGTGGCCCTCCAAGTATAAGTAATGATAGCTAAACCTAAATGCTATCCAGAGAGTAGCTGCCGTGGTTACATTTATGGCTTTTCCAGTGTTATTAGTTTGGAGGGGGCTCTGGTCTTTTCATTTACATTCATGAGTTGTTTTGGGCCTGATGTGTTGATGGAACTGGTACCTGCAGTAGTAGCAGACATTTAGGGTACCTAAAAAGGCAGATTTAAAAACCAGTGATTTATTTACTGAGCAGAAAGATTCATACTCCACATATGCTGGCAATAAATTTACTTTCAGAATGGACATAGGATTAGGTTAGATCCCATTTTAGAACAATAGCTCACAGTTTATTATTTTCTTTTCCCTCTGAAATTCCCTCAAGAGTCTGTGACACTCAAACAACAACAACAAGGAAATATGTATGCTAATTTCTGGGCAAGCAGAAAGTTAGCACTTCGTTAGCACTTTGCTTTTGGCTTAAAGATTGTGCAAAAGGCTTTCTGATTCAAAAGGTATTTCAGAATAAAAGAATATAAAATAAAAGAACAGGAGAGCTAGCATTCATGGATTAGCTGTTGGAGTGTTTACTGCATTTGGTTCATATAGGCACTATGTCATTTGATTTTAGCTTTTCTTTTGATCCCCATTCAAAACAGAAGACATTCCAAAGCCTCCATGCATACTGGGTAAGAACCCATGGGTACACTTCAGCAATCTAATCATTCCAGGTTATTTGCTCTGTGGATGATTGCATTAATGCACTGTGGTCTAGAGACTTCAATTCATTTTCAAATCCTTCTTATAGTCATGACTGGAATGAATTTCATGCTTTAGTCCATACAAATTAATGTTTTTTCCTACAGTTCAAAAGAAAATTGCACAGATTTGATGTTGTCTTAAATTGACTTCCCCTGTAGAGAGAGAGAGGCCATTTGGAAAGAAAGAAGTCACTAGTGTCATCTCTTGCTTGTTCTTCTTTTTGCATAATCATTAATAATGTAAAACATTTGCTAAGTTCTTGTAATTACTCTTAGTAACCCAATCAGAGAAGGGATGGATACATGATGAACCATTAAAAAAAAAAAAAAAAGATTTTCTGGCTCATTTTAGAAATAGAGGCCTGGGCAAAGATAAGAACAGTAATTTCTGAAGACCTTTGGAATCCCTAAGCAGAATTCTGATAATACCAGGCACAGACTGTAAGGGATGCTTGTGGGAAATTAGATGAGTTAAATTTTGGTTGGTTTCTGCTGCAGCAATAAGAGGAGTTTGATTAGGTGATGATATGAGGTATCTCTGTCCCTTCCTAAACTAGTATAGATATTGCCTGAAATTTACAGCCCAGCAGAGATTTGAGCTGCCTTGCTTTGTATCCTTAGCACTTCATATTGTCTGGAATGCAAGTGCTTAATGAAAGATTTTTCCTCCCTCCCTCCCTCCCTTCCTCCATCTCTCCCTTCCTTCCTCCATGTTTCTCTTCCTCCTTTTTTGTCTCTTTTCTCCCTCCCTCTTTTCCTTCCTTCTTTCCTTCCTTCCTTCCTTCCTTCCTTCCTTCTTTCCTTCCTTCCTTCCTTCCTTCCTTCCTTCCTTCCTTCCTTCCTTCCTTCCTTCCTTCCTTCCTTCCTTCCTTCCTTCCTTCCTTCCTTCCTTCCTTCTTTCCTTCCTTCCTTCTTTCCTTCCTTCCTTCCTTCCTTCCTTCCTTCCTTCCTTCCTTCCTTCTTTCCTTCCTTCCTTCTTTCCTTCCTTCCTTCCTTCCTTCCTTCCTTCCTTCCTTCCTTCCTTCCTTCCTTCCTTCCTTCCTTCCTTCCTTCCTTCCTTCCTTCCTTCCTTCCTTCCTTCCTTCCTTCCTTCCTTCCTTCCTTCCTTCCTTCCATCTCTCCCTTCCTTCCTTCCTTCCATCTCTCCCTTCGCCTTCTTTGTCTTCTTTTCTCCCTCCTTCCCTTTCTCCCTTCTTCCTTCCTTTCCTCCCTCCCTCCCTTCCCTCCTCCATCCATTCTTTCCTTCCCTTCCTTCCTCCCTTCTTTCTTTCCCTTCCTTCCTTCCTTCTTTCCCCCTCCCTTCTTCTCTCCTTCTCTTTCTTCTTTCCTCCCTCCCTCCTTCCCTTCTTTCTCCCTTCCTTTCTTCTTTCCCTCCCTCCTCCTTTCCTTCCCTCCCTCCTCCTTTCCTTCTTTCCTTCCTTCCATGACCATTTTTAAGAATTTGCATTTTATTTTCAATTAATTTAAATGCATTGCTTTCTTTAAAACATTTAAGTGAAACCATGTAGGGGTGGGGAATAAAGTGCTAATTTTAGAATAAGGTAATGGTTTAGGAGAGGTCAACTTGAGGGAGTATAGTAGTGTAACTCTTGTAAGTGATGGAAATTTTTATTTTTTGGCTTTTTAATTTTTTAAAAATAATAGTCATTTATTTTCAAAATATACGAAAAGATAGTTTTCAACATTTACCCTTACAAAACCTTGTGCTCCAAACTTTTCTCCCTCCCTTTTTCCCCATCACCTCCCCTATTCAGCAAGTAATCCAATATATGTTAAACATGTGTAATTCTTCTAAACATATTTCCACATTTATCATGCTGCATAAGAAAAAAAAGAGAAAGAAAAAAAAGCAAGCAAGCAATAGCAATAAAAGTGAAAATACTATGTTATGATCCACATTCATCTCTCACAGTCTTCTTTCTGGATGCAGATGACTCTCTCCATCTAGGTGATGGAATTTTAAAAGACCTAATACAAGTATTCATAACCTAGGAACCAAGGACCACATTGGGAGTTGTGAATAGATTTCAAGGGAGAGGATCTTTGAACTTATTTTTATAATATTCTGATAAATATGTTTCAGCATACATGTTTTCCTTTGCAAGGTTTCAGAATACAAAAAAAGTTTAAGAATGCCTGCCTAGAGGAAGGCCTCCAGCTTGTTGGTTTTAACCAAACCTTCATCTGAGAAGATTTATAATATGCATCACTAGGACCTGTTTAGAAAAGTATGTGTTGTGATTTACATAGCTGGAGGGAATATCCATCTACATTGATGGGATCATAGTTCTACTGAAGTATCTGCAAAGCACTCTGCTCGATATACTGGGGCTATAGGGGCTGAAATGAAATAGTCCCTGATCTGAACAAGTTTGTAGGACTAGGAAATAGGATGAAATTTGTCATTGTTGAGTTCTTTTAGACCTGTTTGACTCTGTGACTTCATTTGAGATTTTCTGGGCAAATATACCAATTTATCATTTCTTTCTCCAGCTTATTTTACCTATGAGTAACCAAGGTAAACAGGATTAAGTGACTTGCCCAGTGTCACATAGGTAGTAAATGTCTGAAGTTGGATTTGAACTCAGGTCCTCCTGATTCCAGGATTCTATTCATTGCGCCACCTAGCTGCTTTATAGGGAAAAAAAAAAGAATAAAATCATTATGAGAGGATGAGTATAGATAGGGACAAAGGAATGGTTTAGATACTTGTGATAATGAGATAAGGAGATGGCAGGAAGGTCAAGGTGGGCTTCCTGGTGGGCTTTTTAAAGTATGTCTCAATCTGGATTCAAAGTTCATTTGCTCTCTTTCTGGAGGTAGATAGAATTTTTCATCATAGGACCTTTGGAATTTTCTTGGGTCATTGCCTTGATCAAAGTAGTCAAATCTTTCACAGTTGATCATCCTTTTTATTTTTAAATTAATTTTATAATTATAATTTTTTTTGATAGTACATATTCATGAGTAATTTTTTTTATAACATTATCCCTTGTATTCATTTTCCCAAATTTTCTCCTCCCTCCCTCTATTCCCTCCCCTAGATGACAGGCAATCCCATACATATAAAATGTGTTACAGGATAACCTAGATACAATATATGTGTGTAAATCCAATTTTCTTGTTGCATGTTAAAAATTGGATTCCCAAGGTATAAGTAACCTGGGTAGAAAGACAATAATTAACAGTTTACATTCAATTCCCAGTGTTCCTTCTCTGGGTGTAGTTGTTTTTGTCCATCATTGATCAATTGGAAGTGAGTTGGATCTTTTTTATGTTGAAGATATCCACTTCCATCAGAACATATCTTCATACAGTATCGTTGTTGAAGTGTATAGTGATCTTCTGGTTCTGCTCATTTCACTCAGCATCAGTTCATTCAAGTCTCTCCAAGCCTTTCTGTATTCATCCTGCTGGTCATTTCTTACAGAGCAATAATATTCCATAACATTCATATACCATAATTTACCCAACCATTCTCCAATTGATGGGCATCCATTCATCTTCCAGTTTCTAGCCACTACAAAAAGAGCTGCCGCAAACATTTTGGCACATACAGGTCCCTTTCTCATCTTTAGTATTTCTTTGGGATATAAGCCCAGTAGTAGCACTGCTGGATCTAAGGGTAGGCAAAGTTTGATAACTTTTTGGGCATAGTTCCAAATTGCTCTTCAGAATGCTGGATTCTTTCACAACTCTACCAACAATGCATTAGTGTCCCAGTTTTCCCACATCCCCTCCAACATTCATCATTATTTGTTCCTGTCATCTTAACCAATCTGACAGGTGTGTAGTGTTATCTCAAGAGTTGTCTTAATTTGCATTTCTCTGATCAGTAGAGATTTGGAACACTCTTTCATATGAGTGAATATAGTTTCAATTTCATCATCTGAAAATTGTCTGTTCATATCTTTTGACCATTTATCAATTGGAGAATAGTTTGATTTCTTATAAATTAGGGTCAGTTCTGTATAGATTTTGGAAATGAGATCTTTATCAGAACCTTTAACTGTAAAAATATTTTCCCAATTTGTTATTTCCCTTCTAGTCTTGTTTGCATTAGTTTTGTTTGTACAAAAGCTTTTTAGTTTGATGTAATCAAAATCTTCTATTTTGTGATCAATAATGATCTCTAGTTCTTCTTTGGTCATAAATTCCTTCCTCCTCCACATGTCTGAGAGGTAGACTATGCTCTTTTCCTCTAATCTATTTATAATCTCATTCTTTATGCCTAAATCATGGACTCATTTTGATCTTATCTTGATATATGGTGTTAAGTATGGGTCCATATCTATTTTCTGCCATACTAATTTCCAGTTTTCCCAACAGTTTTTTTTTTTCAAATAATGAATTCTTATCCCAAATGTTGGTATCTTTGGGTTTATCAAACACTGGATTGCTATAGTTGTACCCTATTTTGTCCTGTGTACCTAATCTGTTCCACTGATCGACTGGTCTATTTCTTAGCCAATACCAAATGGTTTTGGTGACTGTTGCTTTATAATATAGTTTTAGATAAGGTACAGCTAGACCATCTTCATCTGACTTTTTTTTCATTAATTCCCTTGCAATTCTTGACCTTTTATTCTTCCATATGAATTGTGTTGTTGTTTTTTCTAGGTCATTGAAATAGTTTCTTGGGAGTCTTATTGGTATAGCACTAAATAAATAGATTACTTTGGGGAGTATTGTCATCTTTATTATATTCACTCGGCCTATCCACAAAGCACTGAATGTCTTTCCAATCATTTAAGTCTGACTTTATTTTTGTGGCAAGTGTTTTGTAATTTTGCTCATATAATTCCTAACTTTTCTTTGGTAGATGGATTCCCATATATTTTCTACTCTCAGCATTTGTTTTGAATGGAATTTCTCTTTGGATCTCTTGCTGTTGCATTTTGTTGGTGATATATAACAATGCTGAGATTTATGTGGATTTATTTTGTATCCAGCAATTTTGCTAAAGTTGTGAATTATTTCCAATAATTTTTTATTAGAATCTCTGGGGTTCTCTAAGTATACCATCATATCATCTGCAAAGAGTGACAGTTTGCTTTCCTCATTACCTACTCTTATTCCTTTAATCTCTTTCTCAACTCTTATTGCTAAGGATAGCATTTCTAATACAATATTGAATAGTAATGGTGATAGTGGGCAACCTTGTTTCACTCCTGATCTTACTGGGAAAGGTTCCAGTTTATCCCCATTATATATTATACTTACTGACGATCTTAAATAGATTCTCCTGACTACTTTAAGGAATAGTCTATTTATTCCTATACTCTCAAGTGTTTTTAGTAGGAATGGATGTTGTATTTTATCAAATGCTTTTTCTGCATCTATTGAGATGATCATATGGTTTTTATTAATTTTATTATTAATATGGTCAATTATACTAATAGTTTTCCTAATATCAAACTAGCCCTGCATTCCTGGTATAACTCCTACTTGATCATAGTGTATTATCCTGGGGATGATTTTCTGAATCTTTTTGCTAATATCTTATTTAAGATTTTAGCATCAGTATTCATTAAGGAGATTGGTCTATAGTTTTCTTTCTCCATTTTTGACTTGTCTGGTTTAGGTATCAGTATTATGTCTGTGTCATAAAAGTAGTTTGGCAGGACTCCTTCATCCCCTATTTTTTCAAATAGTTTATATAACATTGGGGCTAATTGTTCTTTAAATGTTTGGTAGAATTCACATGTAAATCCATCTGGTCCTGGGGATTTTTTCCTGGGAAGTTGATTAATAGCTTGTTCTATTTCTTTTTCTGAGATGGGACTATTTAAGCAGTTTATTTCCTCCTCTGTTAATCTAGGAAGCCTATATTTTTGGAGGTAGTCATCCATTTCACTTAAGTTATCAAATTTATTAGCATAAAATTGTACAAAGTAACTCATTATTTCTCTAATTTCCTCTTCATTCGTGGAAAGATCCCCCTTTTCATTTTTAAGACTAACAATTTGATTTTCCTCTTTCCTTTTTCTGATCCGAATTACCAAAGGTTTATCTATTTTATTGCCTTTTTCATAAAACCAACTCCTTAGTTTTATTTATTAATTCAATAGTTTTTTTTTACTTTCAATATTATTGATTTCTCCTTTTAATTTTAGAATTTCAAGTTTAGTTTTTGGTTTGGGGTTTTTAATTTGGTCTTTTTCTAGCTTTTTAAGTTGCAGGCCCAATTCATTAATCTTCTCTTTCTCTATTTTATTTAAGTAAGCTTCTAAATATATAAAATTTCCCCTTATTACTGCTTTAGCTGCATCCCACAAATTTTGGTATGAAGTCTCATCATTGTCATTATCTTGGGTGAAATTATTAATTGTTTCTATAATGTGCTGTTTCACCCAGTCATTCTTTAAGATGAGATTATTTAGTTTCCAATTACTTTTTGGTCTATTTACCCCTTACTTCTTATTGAATGTAGTTTTTATTGTATTGTAATCTGAGAAGAAGGTATTTACTATTTCTGCCTTCCTGCATTTAATTTTGAGATCTTTATGTCCCAATATATGGTCAATTTTTGTATAGGTTCCATGAACTGCTGAGAAGAAAGTATACTCCTTTCTATCACCATTCAGTTTTCTCCAAAGTTATATCATACCTAGTTTTTCTAATGTTCTATTTACCTCTTTAATTTTTTTCTTATTTGTTTTGTGGATTGATTTATCTAATTCTGAGAGTGCAAGGTTGAGATCTCCCACTATTATAGTTTTGCTGTCTATTTCTTCTTGCAACTGTCTTAACTTTTCCTTTAGGAAGTTAGATGCTATATCACTTGGTACATACATGTTTAATATTGATATGGCTTCATTGTCTATGCTACCTTTTAGCGGGATATAGTTTCCTTCCTTATCTCTTTTAATTAGATCAATTTCTGCTTTTGCTTGATCTGAGATAAGGATGGCTATCCCTGCTTTTTTGGCTTCACCTGAGGCATAATAGATTCTGCTCCTACCTTTTACCTTTACTCTGTATGTATCTCCCTGCTTTAAGTGTGTTTCATGTAAACAATATATTGTAGGGTTCTGACTTTTGATCCTGTCTGCTATCTGCCTCCGTTTAATGGGAGAGTTCATCCCATTCACATTTACAGTTAAAATTACTAATTCTGTATTTCCTGCCATCATATTATCCCCTGATTATGCTTTTTCCCTCTTGTTCCCCCTGAACTCCTTCCCCTGATTTAATTTATAGACCCCACTTGTGACGTGCAGCTCTCCCTTTTTAGTATCCCTCCCCCCTCCTTTTAAGTTCCTTCCCCTTCCTTGTACCCTTCCCTTATTCCCCTTTTCCTTTTCCTTTTTCCTCTCCCCCCTTATATTGAGGTGAGAGAGAATTCTCTGAAAAACAAATATGTCAATTACTTACTCTTTGAGCCTACTCTGATGAGAGTAAGATTCACACAATGTTTCTCCCCCTCTCTAAATTCCCTCAGATGTGGTAGATTTTCTATGCATCTTCCTGGGATGTAGTTTCCCTCTTTTTATCTCTCCTTTCCCTTTATCTGATACAAACCCCTTCCCTTTACTACTTCCCTTTTTATGTTATATCAGTAAAATCAAATTATCCATGTGGACTTTCTGTATATTCACAACAGAGATACAGTTCTCAAGAGTTCTTTTTACGTTTTTCTGCTTCTCTTGAATCTTGTAGATGTAGATCAAATTTTTTGTTTAAGTCTGGTTTTTTTCCTAGAAACAAATTGAATTCCTCTGTTTCATTAATGACCATCTTCTTCCATGGAAGAAAATGCTAAACTTAGCTGGGTAGTTTATTCTTGATTGGAATCCTTGTTCTTTTAAGCCTTTTGGAATATCAGGTTCCAGGCCCTTCGATCCTTTAATGTGGAGGCAGCTAGATCTTGAGTGACCCTTATTGTGGCACCTTGATAATTAAATTGTTTTTTTCTTAGCTGCTTGCAATATTTTTTCCTTAGTTTGGTAGTTCTGCAGCTTAGCCACAATGTTCCGTGGAGTTCCTTTTTTAAGGTCTTTTTCAGAATGTGTTAGATGAATTCTTTCAACACCTATTTTCCCTTCTGTTTCTATTATCTCTGGATAGTTCTCTTTGATGATTTCCTGTAAAATAGAATCTAGGCTGTTTTTTTCATCATAATTTTTGGGAAGTCCAATGATCCTCAGATTATCTCTCCTAGATATATTTTCCAAGTTTATAGATTTTTCCAGTAAATATTTGACATTATTCTCTGCTTTTCATTATTTTGTTTTGTTTGACTGATTCTTGATTTCTCAATGAGTCATTCATTTCTATTTGTTTAATCCTGATTTTTTATGAGTTATTTTCTTCATTCACATTTTTTAGTTCTTTTTGTACATGTCTAATTGAATTTTAAAATGAATTATTTTGCTCTATTGAATTTTTTTCCATTTCACTAATTTTTTTTAGTGAGTTATTTTCTTTTTCCAAATCACAAATCCTACTTTCTTGAGAATTTTTTATCTTTTCCAATTCAGAAATCCTTCTTTCCTGTGATTTTTAAACTTTTTCTAATTCACACATTTTGTTTCCCTGTACCTCCTGTGAATTCTTTACTTTTTCCAACTCAAATTTCAGGATGTTGTTATTCTCTATCATAGCTTCTCTTTCCTTTCCCCATTTTTCTTCAAACTCTCTTAACTTTTTAATAGCCTCTTCTAGGAGAGAGTTTTGTGATGGGGGGCAGGGTATCATTCCCCTTTAGGGTGTTATCTGGGGACTCTCTGCTGTTATCCTCCTCAGGGTTGGATACCTGCTCTTTCTCTGTATAGATGGTGTCAATCGTTCTCTTCAGCTTCTTACTCATTGTTAATACTCTGTGGGGAGTCTGCCCTTGGGTAAGAAATTTATTTATCAGCTTCCTTCCAGACCTGGGGTAGAATGCAACAATCCAGTGCCTGGGTTAAGAGAGAGCTCTGGGAGAGAGTTTCCCTCTCCCCTCCCCAGAAATGCTTCAGAAGTGCTTAGCATGGCTGTGCTGTAAGGAGTGCCCAGTGAGGAATCTTGCTGTGTGGCCTAGCAACTGCCCTGAGTTTTAAGGCTGAAGAGTGAAAGCATCACAAACCCCAGCCAAAGCCTCCCATGGGACTGTGGATATTAGCAGCTGATGCTACCCTGTACTCGAACCATAAATGTCTGCTCGAAAACCATGGTCCCTGCTTTGGAGATTCCACTGTTCTGGGAGTTCCACTGCTATTGGAACTTGCTACTGCTAGAATTCCACTGCCTCAGGCTGAACCCTGCACTATGTGGATTAGAGGCTGCCCTGGGCTGCGTCCCCTGCTGTTCAGGCTCTTAACTACCCCAAGGAGAAGCCCCAGGCAGTAGAATGCAGCTGCACAGCTGTGCTGAGATTGGTGTTAGACCACTTCCAGATTGGGGCGGATCTAGGATCTGGGTTTATATTTTAAAATGGCTTGATTTCTCTTCTGATCTGCTGTTTTATAAGCAGATTAGAGCTATCAGCCTGTGCCAGATTCCTCTATCTCAGTGGCTTCTCTGATCCCCAGCCTATTTGGCACAGTATGCTAGCACCTACCCCTGTTTGTGCTGATCTTTTTTTTTTCCCCCCTCCTCTCAGAACCCACCTTTTCTGTTGAAATTCCAGATTCTCTTCAGCTGGTAAGTTGTGCTTCTAATCCTTGTGTTTTTTTTTTTTTTTTTTTTGTTGTTTGTTTGTTTGTTTGTTTTTTATCAGTCCAGTGTTATTTTTGAGGCTGATTTAACTAGTTGGTATTGAGGGAAGAAGGAAGCTTACAAATTGGTATGTATCTTCTCCGCCATCTTGGCTCTGCCCTCCCACAGTTGATCATCCTTAATAGAACTGTTGCTACTGGGTAAAATGTTTTCCTGGTTCTGCTCACTTCACTTTGTATCAGGTCATTTGATCTTTTCAGATTTTTCTGAAATAATTTCCTTAGTCAATTTTTTTTCTTTTTTTAAAAAGTCACAATACAGATTTATCCTTAACAGGTTACATTCTTCACCCTGTTTAAACTGGACTTAAAAACATTGTGGGTGCTGATAGATTACAGGTGTTCATCATTTTGTTTCCTACTATTCATCTAGAACACTGAAATCTCAATTATCTCCAGAAAAAGGCACCCTGAAAGCAACAGAACAGTTGCCCTTTTCATTTCACTTTATGATACAAGACAGACACTATAATCTTGTTTCAATCATAAGTTTCATGATTCATATTGATAGATTTCCTTGTTTTCTCTTTCCCCTCCAATCATTTCTTATAACGTAATAGTATTTTGCCACAGACATATACCACAGCTTGTTCAGCCATTCCCCAATTAATGAGTTTCCTTTCGATTTCTAATTCTTCTGACATTTCTTGAAGGTGAGTGATATTGGTCTTGATGCATGATATAAAGTAGCCAACTGGCTTTTTCATATATGGTATCCCATTTCTCATCTCTGTGCATTTGAATTGGATGTACCTTATGCCTATAATGCACTTCTTCCTTACCCTTTGCCTCTTAGAATCCCTAATTTCCTTCAAACACCACTTTCCATTCTTCCTTTTTCCAATGCCAGGTTCTAATGCCTTCCCCTGAAAATTACCTTTTGTCTATTTTGAATATAATTATAATTGTGAGCTCTTTGAAGACATGAACTGTTTCACTTTTGATTTTATATACTTGCTACTTAGCATAGTGCCTGCCTTATAATACAAAGTTAATCAATACTTGTTGATCTATGGCAGTGGTCCTCAAACTTTTTAAATAGGGGGCCAGTTCACTGCCCTCAGACTGTTGGAGGGCCAGACTAGAGTAAAAACAAAAACTCACACTCTGTCTCCACCTCTCAGACCATTGCCATGACCCTGTGGGCCACATACCCTTCCTCAGAGGCCACATCTGGCCTACGGGCCGTAGTTTGAGAACCCCTGATCTATGGCTTTAAGAAAAGCATTTTGGCAGCTATGAGGAGAATAGATTGAGAGGAGAAAGAACTTCAGGGAGGGAGATCAATTAAAAGGTTATTGCTATAGTCCATAGCAATAGTCTATAGCAAAAGAATAAAAAAAAGAAGTGTGAATTATGGAAATGATTATGTGAGTAAAGAGAAGGGGATGAATGTGAGAGATGTTGTGGCAATAGAATCAATAAAACTTGGCAGTTGATCAGGACAAAGGAATGGTAGAGAATGAGGAGTTGAGGATTAATCTGGCATTGGGGATGGAGAGCCTCCCTTTTCCCCCACATACTCCCATTCTCAAGGAAATGAGGTTGCATGCGGGGGTAACTGGAAAGATGGTAGGGCTCTCAACAGAAATAAGAATGTCAAAAAGAAGATTTAGATTAGGGAGAAAGATATTAAGTTTTATTTTGGACATGATACATTTGAGATTCACATAGGATCATTCAGGTTGAGATGCCTAGTTGGTAGTTGTTGATGTGGGACTAAGATTTAGGAGAGAGATGAGGATTAGACCTGTAGATTTCTGACTTCATCAGAGAGATGTGACTGTCATCACAAAGATGATAATTGAATTTGTAGTAGCTAATGAAATCATCATTGATGAAATTTTATATAAAGAGTATCCTCATGCATATGGGGTAGGAGCCAACAAAGAAGACTGAAAGGTAGAAGAAGACTGGGAGGGAGCAGTATCATGAAAATCCAGTCAGGCGAGAGTAGTAGAGAGAAAAAAATGGTCAACAATGTCAAATTTTGAAGAGAGTTCAAGAAAAATGAGGACAAAGAATACAGCAATTAGGAGATCTTGTAAAGAGAATTTTCAGTATAAAGAAGCCAAATTGCATGGAACTGAGAAGTGAGAGATGATCATTTAGAAGCAATAAGTTTGGGAGGCTTTTTTCTAGGGGTTTGAGTGTGAAAGGGAGGAAAAACATAGGACAGTGGCTTTCAGGAATCACAGGTTCAAGTGAAGTTTTTTTTAATGTTCAAACATATTTTGTAGATGAGGAAATTAGTAATATTTCTTTAAACTATTCAATATGAAATGATACATTGATCATATGTAAAACATTTTAGCACAAAATAGGCTAAATTTCTTCTATTTAGTTCCTGATATTCTGTGAATTCTCTACTTTTATTGTGTATGAATATTATATTTCTCCAGATTCTACCTTCAATTATGAGTCCTGCCTATACATACATACATACATATACATATATATATATATATGTATATACACACACGTGTGTGTGTGTGTGTGTGTGTGTGTGTGTGTGTGTGTGTATACGTGTACACGCACAGAGCCCCACAGTATTCCCTGGATAAATTACCTTGCAAAATGCTGTTACTAGTCCATCTTGTGATTATATTTTTCTGAAGCATGTACACCAGAGAAGTCTTTTGTGATAAACCCAATATGCTGGAAACCTTTCATGTATGTGACCCAGGTAGAAATGGAGACAGCTTAACAGCTCAGCCCAGTACATTTGAGATATCTGTGCTTTTAAAAACTATCCTTGTGAATTGTTCCTATGAGTAAGAACTTTTATTTACATGTGAATTTCAATGTACTGAGTGGAAACATTTTTTCACTTTAAAGTTTTTAAAAAAATAAAACATTCTCCTACATAAACTACTGGACTCCAACATATTAGCTTTATAAGGAGGAATATAGCAAAATCGAGCAATTTCATGAATCACTGAGCTCTGCTGTTACACATAAGGACATTTTTTAGATTAAATCTAAAATACTGCTATGAATAGTTCTCTTCATGAGTAGACTTAAGTTTAGTATTCCTACAGGGAAACATTACCTATTCTTTTAGAACAAAATGTCCTTAAATATAAGGAGAGAGAAAAATAACAATAGGGCACTACTTAAAAAGGAAACAATATGCAAAATTAACCATGATTCTTATATGGATGAAACCAATTGCAAATTGCTCTGGGAAAAGTCTCGATGATCCTTATCTAGACTCAAATTTGGAAAGGAAGGGGAAAAAAAGTCATATTCAAGAATATCTTTTTTGGATCTTAACGAAGGGAAAGGGACCTGTATGTGCAAGAATGTTTGTGGCAGTCCTCTTTGTGTTGGCCAGAAACTGGAAACTACATGGATGCCCATCAATTGGAGAATGGCTGAATAAATTGTGATATATGAATATTATGGAATATTATTTTTCTGTAAGAAATGACCAACAGGATGATCTCAGAAAGGCCTGGAGAGACTTACATGAACTGATGCTGAATGAAATGAGCAGGACCAGGAGATTGTTGTATACTTCAACAACAATACTATATGATGATCAATTCTGATAGATGTGGCCATTTCCAACAATAAGATGAACCAAATCAGTTCCAATGGAGCAGTAATGAACTGAACCAGCTACACCCAGCAAAAGAACTCTGAAAGATGACTATGAATCACTACATAGAATTCCCAATCCCTCTATTTTTGTCTGCCTGCATTTTGGATTTCCTTCACAGGCTAGTTGCACACTATTTCAAAGTTCTATTCTTTTTGTATAGCAAAACAACTATTTGGACATGTATACATATATTGTATTTAATTTATATTTTAACATATTTAACATGTATTGGTCAACCTGCCATCTTGCGGGGGGGGGGGGAAGGAGGGGAAAATTAGAACAAGAGGTTTGGCAATTGTCAATGTTGTAAAATTACCCATGCATATATCTGGTAAATAAAAACTATTATTTTAAAAAAGTATCTTGTTTGCTAATCAATTGTTGCTCCTGCAACAATTCCTCCTCCTCCTCTTCCTCTATCTTGTTTTGATTTAACATGTTAATTATGGCATGTAATGTTAGAAAAGGAAGAGATGATAACAGGGGTTTTTAGTCTATGGTCTATGAACTCATTTTATTAATATTTTGATAGCTATTTCAATATAGTTGCTTTCCTTTGAATACTTTCTATGCATCTTATTTTGTACATTTAAAAATATTTTTCTGAGAAGGGTCCATAGGCTTGAAAGATTCCCAAAGGTGTCTATGGTACACAAAAAAGGTAAAAGTTGCTGCTCCAATGCATTTAGAAGTTAGTGTATTAAAAAGAATCAGTATGATTTTATGTATTTATACTTATATTGTTTTCCCTTCCTCTCTTTAGGAGTACCTAGGGTGGTTAGGACTTTCATGGTCTAGATGGGGTTGTATACAACTATCAGGCCTCAGTTAGTGAGGAACAAAAAGCAAGATTTATGTCCTTCAAGTCAATAGTATTAATTAACAAAGCATCTACCATGAGGTAGCCAACAATAATGGCTCCAGATCTAAGGCATGTCCAAGATTATAGAATCTCAGAATTATAGAGTTAGAAGAAACCTCAAAGAACATCTAGTTTTCCCCCTTTCTGAAAAATAATTCCCTCTTAGAACACTTGACAAACATTTATACAGTCTTTTTTTGAAGATCTCCACTGAGAGCAACAGCACCATCTCTCTCTTTTTTTAATTAATTTTATAATTATACATTTTTTGACAATATATATGCATGAGTAATTTTTTACAACATTATCCCTTGTATTCATTTTTCCAGATTTTCCCCTCCCTCCCTCTACTCCCTCCCCTAGATGACAGGCAATCTCATACATGTTACACGTGTTACACTATAACCTAGATACAATATATGTGTGTAAATCCAATTTTCTTGTTGCACATTAAGTATTGGATTCCGAAGGTATAAGTAACCTGGGTAGATAGACAGTAGTGCTAACAATTTACATCCAATTCCCAGTGTTCCTTCTCTGGGTGTAGTTGTTTCTGTCCATCATTTATCAGCTGGAGGTGAGTTGGATCTTCTTTATGTTGAAGATATCCACTTCCATCAGAATACATCATCATACAGTATTGTTGTTGAAGTATATAGTGATCTTCTGGTTCTGCTCATTTCACTCAGCATCAGTTCATTCAAGTCTCTCCAAGCCTTTCTGAATTCATCCTGCTGGTCATTTCTTACAGAGCAATAATATTCCATAGCCTTCATATAGCATAATTTACCCAACCATTCTCCAATTGATGGACAGCCATTCATTTTCCAGTTTCTAGCCACTACAAAAAGAGCTGCTACAAACATTTTGGCACACACAGGTCCCTTTCTCCTCTTTAGTATTTCTTTGGGATATAAGCCCAGTAGTAGCACTGCTGGATCAAAGGGTATGCACAGTTTGATAACTTTTAGCATCATCTCTTAATCCTAGTGATGTGGATTTTGAAACCAGTTCTCTTTCCTTATCAGGGAGGAACCCATCTGGGTTATAATTGACCATAATCAAGTAAGCTAGTTCTTCTAGACTATTCTGTTGGTATAAAATGGTGAGATGTAAGACCTCCGTTATCTCAGTTCTCTCTGAGATTATCTTGATCAGCATATCTTTAAACAAGTCTGGGACCTGGTCAGCTAGGTGGATTCCACCTAGCTCCTTCTTGTTCCCATTTTTATTTCCTTCCATTCCTGAGATGATGTGAAACCTCTGAGGTTATTTATCCCATTTAAGAGATGTGCTTAAGATTTTTGCTGAATTCTTTTTTTTTCCAAGCCTAAGTCCTCTATGAGATATTCTCCACCTTGTAGTGTCTTACTTCTAATGACTTCTTCCTCCTGATTGTGAGTTTCATTAGGGGACTCATATTTTTGTGAATTCATGCAATAAAGAGCAAAACTTTGTAATCCGATGGAAATTCTGTCATGGTTGTTCCATGTTGCAAACAATCTCTATTATGCTATTTTTATATTATACATCTATCTATATCTACATATCTATATATTTACTATTTATTGCTCTCATGAAACTATTTCTGTCTACTACTTCTGGTGCCTAGTCTGGTATCTAGTCACTAGTATCTTCCTCTTTTCATTATTTCTATTTATTCTGTACATAGTTTGTTTGTTTGTATAATTGTTTTTATGTTTTTTCTCTTATTAATTTGTGAGCTCCTTGAGAGCAGCAATTTTTTTTTCTTATTTCTAGTACTTAGTACAGTGGCATTATAATAGGTGCTTAATAAAAGTTTATTGACCATTTCACGAGATAGACCCCTTCACATTTGGATGATTTTGTTTGGAAGTTTGTTTTTATATCAAGGCTAAATTTTGAACTCCTATTACTGCTAGTTATGCTCTCAAGAAGCTTACATTCTCTCTGGAGAGACATTATATAGCTATATGAGTGCATGTAAAAGAAATATATATGGAATAAAACCAAAATATATTCAAGATAATTTGAAAGGGAAGACACTAGCAGAGCAGCTTTAATTTTGTGCAGTGGAAATGCCAGTTTGGGCATATTGATAGTTTTTGGGGGCCCACTGTAAAAATATCTGATTGGAGAACTGGCAGGTAGAACACTAAACTTTCTTTTATAGAGGGCAGGATTTGGACTCTTAGTTCATTACATTTTCCATTTGCAACTCTGCTTAGTTTTAACTCCACAGAACAAGATACCTCCTGCCACAGGCCCCCATCTCGTAACTCCTAATAAAGGGCCCCGGGTAGCAATTTAAGAAGTTTGTTCAAATAAAACTGGATTCCAACAGTTTTCCATTTATGGAAAAGACTCATTAAATGCTAAAATTTTATGTTCTATAAGTGAGATTTTTTTTTTTTTTGCACAACCTTAGAAGTCATGTGACTGTTAGAAATTGATGGGGCCAAGAATATGTCATAAAGTCAAAGATCTCTCTAGCTTTCTTTTATGGATTGTCTTCTCTCATTAGATTGTAAATTCCTCTAGGTTAGGGAGTGTCTTTTTCTTATTTGTTGTCCTACCATTTTGCTTAGCACACATTAGCTATATTATATGTTATATATATTTTTATTGAATTGAAATTAATTGAAAATCATGTACAATTTTATTGTTGTAACACTTCTTTATAATAATGCAACTTCATCTCCATTTTCCCACTACTCTTTGAAAATTAATGACCTGGAAATAACTATAGCAAGTTAGTGTTTGACAAACCCAAAGACCCCAGCTTTTGGGATAAGAATTCACTATTTCACAAAAACTTCTGGGAAAATTGGAAACTAATATGGCAGAAACTAGGCATTGACCCACACTTAACATAGTACACCAAGTTAAGATCAAAATGGGTTCATGATCTAGGCATAAAGAATGATAGTATAATTAAATTAGAAAAACATAGCATAGTTTACCTCTCAGACCTGTGGAGGAGGAAGGAATTTGTGATCAAAGAAGGACTAGAGATCATTATTGATCACAAAATAGATAATTTTGATTATATTAAGTTAAAAATTTTTGTACAAACAAAACTGATGCAGACAAAGTTAGAAGGGAAGCAATAAACTGGGAAAACATTTTTTATAGTCAAAGGTTCTGATAAAGGCCTCATTTCCAAAATATATAGAGAATTTACTTGAATTTATGAGAAATCAAGCCATTCTTCTATTAATAAATGGTCAAAGGATATGAATAGACAATTTTTGGATGAAGAAATTGAAACTATTTCTAATCATATGAAAAGGTGCTCCAAATCATTATTGATCAGAGAAATGCAAATTAAAACAACTTTGAGATACCACTATACACCTGTCAGATTAGCTAAGATGACAGGAAAAGATAATGATGAATGTTGGAGGGGATGTGGGAAAACTGAGACACTGATACATTGTTGGTGGAATTGTGAACAGATCTGATCATTTTGGAGAGCAATCTGGAACTAGGCTCAAAAAGTTATCAAACTCTGCATTCCCTTTTACCCAGCAGTGTTTCCACTGGGCCTATATCCGAAAGAGATCTTAAAGAAGGGAAAGGGTCCCACATGTGTAAAAATGTTTGTGGCAGCCCTTTTTGTAGTGGCTAGAAACTGGAAATTGAATGGATGCCCATCAATTGGAGAATAGCTGAATAAATTGTGGCATATGAATGTTATGGAATACTATTGTTCTGTAAGGAAATGACCAGCAGGATAATTTCAGAGAAGCTTGGAGAGATTTACATGAACTGATGCTAAATGAAGTGAGCAGAACCAGGAGATCATTATACACTTCAACAACAATACTATATGATGATCAATCCTGATGGAAGTGGCTATCTTCATCAATGAGATGATTCAAGCCAGTTCCAATTGTTCAGTAATGAAGAGAATCAGATATAACCAGAGAGAGAACTATGGGAAATGAGTGTGGACCATAACATAGCATTTCCACTCTTTCTATTATGTTTGCTTGCTCCTTCTCAGGTTTTTTTTAACCTTCTTTTTAGATCCTATCTTATTTGAGCAGCAAGATGTATTGGACTACCTGCCATCTAGGGGAGAGGGTGGGAGGAAGGAGGGGAAAAGTTGAAACAGAAGGTTTTGCAAGGGTCAGTGTTGAAAAACTACCCATGCATATGTTTTGTAAATAAAAATCTATAATTAAAAACAATTAATGAGTTGGATTTTCTGAACAGGGATTTTTTTATTTATTTACTATTTTTATAATAGCTTTTTATTTTTTCAAATTACATACAAAGATAGTTTTCAACATTCACCCTTGCATACTTGTGTTCCACATTTTTCTCCTTTCCTCCTCTCCTCCCCTAGATAACAAGCAATCCAATATAGTTAAACATGTGCAATTCTTCTAAATATATTTCCACATTTATCATGTTGCAAAGAAAAATCAAATCAGAAAGAAAAAAAAAGTGAGAGAAAAAAACATCAAGCAAGCAGAGAACAATAAGAAAAAAGGGAAAAGACTATGCTGTGATTCACATCCAATCCCTGTGATCTTCTCTCTAGGTGCAGATGGCTCTCTCCATCACAAGTATGTTGGAATTGGCCTGAATCGCCTCATTGTTTAAAAGAGCCAAGTTCATCACAGTTTATTATCACATAATCTTGTTACTGCTATGTATGATATTCTCTTGGATCTACTCATCTCACTTAGAATCAGTCCACGTAAGTCTCTCTGGGCCTCTCTGAAATCATCCTGCTGATTATTTCTTTCTTTCTTTTTAAATTAATTTTATAATTATAATTTTTTTTGACAATACATATGTATGGGTAAATTTTTTTTACAACATTATCCCTTGTATTCATTTTTCCAAATTTTCCCCTCCCTTCCTCTACTCCCTCCCCTAGATGACAGGCAGTCCCATACATATTAAATGTGTTACAGTATAACCTAGATACAATATATATGTGTAAAATCAAATTTCTTATTGCACGGTAAGAATTGGATTCCGAAGGTATAAGTAACTTGGGAAGAAAGACAATAGTGCAAACATTTTGCACTCAATTCCCAGTGTTCCTTCTCTGGGTGTAGCTGTTTCTGTCCCTCATTGATCAACTGGAACTGAGTTAGATCTTCTTTATATTGAAGATATCCACTTCAATCAGAATATATCTTCATACAGTATCGTTGTTGAAGTGTATAGTGATCTCCTGGTTTTGCTCATTTCACTCAGCATCAGTTCATGTAAGTCTCTCCATGCCTTTCTGTATTCATCCTGCTGGTCATTTCTTAGAGCAATAATATTCCATAAAATTCATATAGCATAATTTACCCAACCATTCTCCAATTGATGGACATCCATTCATTTTCCAGTTTCTAGCCACTACAAAAAGAGCTGCCACAAACATTTTGGCACGTACAGGTCCCTTTCTCCTCTTTATTATTTCTTTGGGATATAAGCCCAGTAGTAGCACTGCTGGATCAAAGGGTATGCACAGTTTGATAACTTTTTGGGCATAGTTCCAAATTGCTCTCCAGAATGGCTGGATTCTTTCACAATTCCACCAACAATGCATCAGTGTCCCAGTTTTCCCACGTCCCCTCCAACATTCATCATTATTTTTTCCTGCCATTTTAGCCACCGATTATTTCTTATAGAAGAATAACATTCCATAACATTAATATACCATAACTCATTCAGACATTCCCCAACTGATGGGCATCCACTCAGTTTCCAATTCCTTGCCACAACAGGGGACTTTAAAATGTCTTTACTATAATGAACTAGTGAGAGAAAGCTAGATGGAAAATTCAATTGAATCTGATAAACCTTAAGTGCTGACTTTATGTCAGATGCCGTACTAAGTTATGGGAATACAACTGAAAAAAAAAGACTGTTCTTATCTTCAAGGAGCTTACAATCTAATGGGAGAAGACAAGACAGAAGAGGAGATGGGGAGGAGGGGAATCAGGTTTAGGGACAACTTGTTCTATGGAAATGAAACCAGGAAGAGTAGCAGATGCAAATTGGAATGAACTGAAAATTTAAATTTTGCCTTCTCTATAGGAAGGCATTAGGAGGAGACTGGTATTCTGCCCTTTCCTCAGAGAGAAAAGATTGAGGAAAATGCTGTCAATCAAGACTTGAGTTTGTTGCATGGTAGTGCACAAGTGAGTAGCCTATTCTGGGAGGAGTATTTTATTCCTTGAAGTTGAAATCAGACAGAACAGCAGAAAGTGAAAAAAAATTAAAAAGATACTTTAGAGCTTCTGATTTTTTAAGGGATCCTTTTTTTATTTGGCAGATAGACCCTTTGAATAAAGGCAATGAATTCAGAATTTTTTTAACTGAAAAAATAGAACAAATAACGGATGCTTTTCAGTGTAGTTGATTGATAAAAGGGATCGAAATTTTTAAACGATTTTAGTGATTGCCTAGTTGATTTAAAGAATACTGATGTCTAGAATTTAAAGAGTTGAAACAGGTCTAAATCATATGCAATTATAGTCTGAGAAGCTTTGATAGTTTCCCTTTAATCAGTATCAAAATATTTAAACCTTTTGCCACCTCTCCTCCACATAGGAAAGGCCTTGTGTGGCCTCTGATGAATGACTAGAATTCTGTAAAATCATTTCTTAGTTTAATGACCCAATCTGGATAGCTGATTTCCTAGACAATGCATTATATATGAAATTATCCTGAAAACCATTCAGGGAGTAACATAGCCTGCCAATGTACATTTCCATGGCTTTGCTAGAATTTAAAGTCGTACTCATGCCCTTTCTGGTTTATTTATTGCAAATGTATAGTTAAGCTCCATCAAAGAAATTACTTTGTTGGAAAAGTATGCTGACAAGTAATTAGAGTGAATTTCAAGTACAACTGCCTCTTCTTTCCATTTTTAGGTCATTCCCAAGTTATTTAGGAAGTTAAGTGTTTAAGGCTTATGCTGCTTCTTTTAGATCACATAATTCTATGCATGTATATACACATATGTATGTTTATATATATATGCATTATACATCTCAGAGACTAGTATTATGCACAGAACAAAAAATAATGCAAATTCCTTCACTTCATAACATCTCAGAGGTAAAAGGGACCATATAGATCATCCAGTCCAATTTTCTCATTTTGTAAATGTGCAAACTGACCACAAGGGAATTGTTCTACCCACTATAGCATTAGGCCTCATTCCTTCTCCTCTTTTGAATGGAGTCTGGGTCTCTTTCCTTTAGTCCATAGACCATAAATACACAGATGATGAAATGAGATATGCAAAAATCTTTGACTTTATGGTATATTTCAATTACTGACAGTGTCATATGACTCCTATGGTTGTACAAAAAAAATCTCACTTATAGAACATAAAGTTTTATAGATGCCATTTAATGAGTCTTTTCCATAAATGGAAAAGTGTTGGAATCCATTTTTATTCGAACAAACTTCCTAAATTGCTACTCGGGGCCCTATACTCTTTTAAACATATTGCATACTAATTGAATTTTAACCATATACATACTTACATATGTATGTTATTTAGACAAGTGCTACAATATATAGAACCTCAGAGTCAGGGAGACCTGGATTCAAGTCCTATTTTTGATACAGAAAATGACTTGTGATCCATTTAACCTGTTACTATCTCTGAACAGCTCTTTAAAACTAAAAGCTACAAAGAAATTGCTGGCATTCATCAATAAAAAGAGTTCACTCTGGGAAATCCATACGTTTATCAAATCTGAGCCAAATATGCATTCACACATTATCTTTTCTTTTAGAATAAAATATTCTTAACTATAAGGAGAGAGAAAAACAATAATAGGGCAATACTTAAAAAGAAGCAACATATAAAATGAACTATGATTCTTATATGGAGGAAACCAATTATAATCCAATTTAAGAAAAGTCTAGTGGATCCTTATCTAGACTCCGGAAAGGAATGTAACAAGCTCAAGATATAGTCATATTAAGAAATAGCTCTGTTGCAAATCAATTCCATTGCTCAATCTCTGTTTCTCTGTCTCTCTCTCTGTCTTGTTTTGATTTAATCTTTACTTATTATTGTATGACATGTTCACAAATATATTCATTAAGCAACATCTAACTAGAAATTTTGCACAAGTGTGAATATAAAATATCTCTGATATCTTTAATTTGGGGAACTTTCTTCTGTAATTCATATGATAAACTAGGACTTAATAGATAATACATAATGACTTTCTTGAAGCACACAGAGGTCAATAACATGACCTAGGTTCACAGATCTACTAAGTGTTAGATGCAATACTTAAAATTCCTTAATTTAAATCTAATTCTTGCAGTGTAGTTGGTGGAAGGACTGGGACTCGGCTGTTCTCTGTACTAGTTATAATAGTTGAAGGGCCATGACAAAGTCAATTCATCTAGACCTTGATTTGCTTTTTTGCTAAAATGAAGGGTTTTGATTAGTTTTGATTAATTTGATATGATTATTATAAGCCATTGGTTCTTGGGCCAAAGGAACTCATGTTGAGAGAGAAGTAGTATCAGTGAAAATGCAATAAATAGGTAATTCTAGTAGAAAAGTCCTGAGACTTGTGAGTGCAAGAAAGAGAAAAAGGTCATAGGGTGAAATGAGCCACAGAGTCATTATCCTAGGCACCTGGATTAAATGGTTGCTATTTTTTCCTTAATAAGAAAAGGGGAAGAGAAGAGAAAAATATCCCCAATAGAGCATGAGTCCTTACTGAGGATTCAGGAAAACTGAGTTCTAATCCTGGTTCCATCATTACTAGTTTGAGGTCCTGTTTGTTTGCTAATGAATATATTTAGACATATGCATATACATCACAAATGGCAAATGAATGAAAAATAAGAATATATTTATAAATCAACATAACAATTTCTAAACAATGTTCACTAATTAATAATTAACTTTCGATAGTAAACATGGTGATAAGATCCATTAACAGTTCAGTCCAGTTAACTATCTTTAGAAAACTTTGAACAACTTAGTTGTCATATGAAGACCACAAAATTGAAGGTCAAGGATTTACCTTTAGATGACATGGTCACTTTAAGAATTAATACTATTTTCCAGTCATTCCAGGCACATGGATTTGTTTTGGGATGGTAATTATTAAATACTTTCTCACTTCAGTCTGTCTTGGGTAAGTCTGGAGATGACTAATCCAGCTGGATATGTGAAGAGAAAACCAATAAAGTTAAAAAAAAGGTGAGACAAAGGGAAAATTAGCAGTTCAGAAGATTAGCATGAATTCACTTTTCACTTTATAGGTAATGCAGCAATCCATAGTTGCAACTCTAATCTTCCTCCTGAACTCAATTTTCAGCATCTCTCATTTCTTGCTAGACATTTCTACCTTGATATCCTATTGAAAACAAATGCAAAATTGAGCTTATCATCTTTCCTACAGCATTCCCCTTCTAACTTCTTATTTCTATTGATGACTAAATCATTCTCCCTTTAAAAGGCTAAAAATCATGGTAACTTTACAATATCCAATTGATCTAATATCTAATCCTAACTTCTAATATCCAATTGATTTCCATGTTTTTTTTTTTCAATTCTACTTCTACAGTATTTTTTCATATTTGTCTTCTTGTTTCCATTTAAACTATAGCCTTAATTCAAGCCTTTATAACCTCTCATCTGGATTATTATAATAATATTTTAAATGACCTACTAGCTTCTAATATGTCTATTATCTTGATAATCCTTTTTAATGCTAATGTGACTTAATTCCCCTTCTGATTCAATTCCTTCATCCCAACTCACATTCATAAGCTGATATGTTAAATAGGTTTTTAAGAAAACCCAGAGTTTGCTACAACTCACTATGTCAAGTGGAAGGATATATTTCTACCACTGTATACTGAATCCTTCCAGTTTGCTTCCTATTTAATAAATTAGTCAGCTGAACTCTTATTAACTTTTTATCAGTAACATTTACTAAAAATGAAATAAGTGAAACATAATAATAATATAATAATATTTCATTTATAAATTAGAGACTTACTGTCCCACCAATCCACACATTGTCCATGGGAAAAAGAGACAGACTTGCAGAACTGTGGCAGGAAAGCACATCTGTAGGGATCATATCTCCTTAGGAACCAGCATATAACTTCAGATTCTGGATTTGTATGTTTTTTGTCTTCCTACTGGTCGATGAGGCTGCTTCCCTCCTGACAATTTCTTATTTTGGTCTCTTTCAATTCTTGATAAGTAGTATTGCTTCTCTTCTAACTATTGTGCTCAATCCATTCCTCTTCTGGGTTACTGAAATAAAATTATGCTCTTTCAGCAAAACAAAACCAAAACCAAACTAAAACAATAAAGAAAATGACAATGACAACAAACACCACCACTAATTCTGGGATCTTACATATTTTTCCAGATTGGCCTTGTGGATTGGTTTTTCTATGTTTCAAGCAATATGATACAGGAAAAAGCACAGAATCCATGTCTTTTCCCCAGTCCACTTTTATAAGCAGTAGATGGCAGTGCAAAACCTTTCTTCTTCCATTTGTTCTTCCAAGCAACAGATAGCAGGGTACTATCTGAAATCTTTTGTCAGACCTGATCAGAAGTCTTTTCTGAAATTAGCTCTCAGATTGGCTTAGTTCAGCTCAATTTTGCACAGCTTGTTCAAATGTGTCAAAGGCATCTTCTCTTCAGTGATATGACTTATCTCAATCTCATGGTGATAAATCCCACATTTCTGTCATTTATACCATAACTAGGTGATATTCATCTATGTTACAGTCATCAAATAGTTGAAACAATGTCTCCTTCTTAGCTATTACTTTCAAATTTTCATATCAGCCATTTGATGCTGTGAAACAGGAAACTGTGGCTACCATTACCCTGAACAAGTGCCCTTTCTCTATAAGAGTAGTATTGTTAGTGTTTTCTCACAATGGTTCTTTCCATGAGCCAAACTGGCCACAGTTGAAAAGGCTACCTTTTTATATGTAACTTCAAAAATCTGTTGAATACAAGTCAGAACATAACAATTATTTACTTGCTCAAAACCCATCACTGTCTCCTTGTTTCTTATACGATAAAATAAAAAGCTTCTTGAATTGTCATTGAAATCTATTTACAGTTTGGTTCCAACCTACCTTTTGAGATTTATTTCATTTTGTTCTATTCAATGTCTCTAGCTATATGACTTTTTTTATTTTTATTTTTTTAGCTATTCCCTGATCCCATAATTTTCCATATTTCAACTATATGGCCTATTTTCCCCTAGAATGATTCAGGAAGAAGCTGTAATTAGTTTGAATAATCCTACTTAAATCCCCCAGCATGAATCACAGTATATGGAGAGCTAATTGGGGAGAAAGTATGTTTTTCTTATAAGTCTTTCTTTGCTTTATACAGAGACATAGAAACAATATTGGTATAGGGAGAGAGGATGTCAAACTGTGATAAGCCATTATAAGCCACTTGTAACATGACAAGGGTGGTTGTTTTGTGACCTGTGATAGGAAACAGTAAAATATTGCCATTTGCTAAGAGTAGGAGAAGATGGGAGATGGGAGAAAGGCCTAAGGCTATGTAGCCAAGAAAATTATACAGAAGAATGTTGACATGGAAGAACAACCAGCAGATGTTTCTTATTTAAGGTCTATCTGGGATATCACTGTGAGTTACTACCTGCTTTAAAATTCCAGTGGAGGGCTACACATTGATAAGTATCATTCTGGTGAAGGAGTTAATTCTTTTTTTTTTTTTTTTTTTTTTTTTTTAATTTTTTTTTATTATATATATATATATATTATATAATATTATCCCTTGTATTCATTTTTCCAAATTACCCCCCCTCCCTTATTCCCTCCCCCCGACGACAGGCAATACCATACATTTTACATGTGTTACAATATAGTCTAAGTAAAATACATGTGTGTGAATATCATTTTCTTGTTGCACAATAAACATTAGAATCCGAAGGTATATGCAACCTGGGCAGACAGATATTAGTGCTAACAATTTACATTCCCCTCCCAGTGTTTCTTCTCTGGGTGTATCTACCTCTGTCCATCATTGATCAACTGGAAGTGAGTTGGATCTTCTTTATGTTGAAGATTTCCACTTCCATCAGAATACATCCTCATACAGTATTGTTGTTGAAGTGTACAGTGATCTTCTGGTTCTGCTCATTTCACTCAGCATCAGTTGATTTAAGTCTCTCCAACCCTCTCTGTATTCCTCCTGCTGGTCATTTCTTACTGAGCAATAATATTCCATAACTTTCATATACCACAATTTACCCAACCATTCTCCAACTGATGGACATCCATTCATCTTCCAGTTTCTAGCTACAACAAAAAGAGCTGCCACAAACATTTTGGCACATATATGTCTCTTTCCGCTCTTTAGTATTTCTTTGGGATATAATCCCAGTAGTAGCGCTGCTGGGTCAAAGGGTATGCACAGTTTGATAACTTTTTGGGCATAATTCCAGATTGCTCTCCAGAATGGCTGGATTCTTTCACAACTCCACCAGCAATGCATTAGTGTCCCAATTTCCCCACATCCCCTCCAACATTTGTCATTATTTGTTCCTGTCATCTTAGCCAATCTGACAGGTGTGTAGTGGTATCTCAGAGTGGTCTTAATTTGCATTTCTCTGATCAGTAGTGATTTGGAACACTCTTTCATGTGAGTGGATATAGTTTCAATTTCTTCCTCTGAGAATTGTCTGTTCATATCCTTTGACCATTTATCAATTGGAGAATGGTTTGGTTTCTTATAAATTATGGTCAGTTCTCTATATATTTTGGAAATGAGACCTTTGTCAGAACCTTTGTTTTTAAAAATATTTTCCCAATTTGTTACTTCCCTTCTAATCTTGTTTGCATTAGTATTATTTGTACAGAAACTTTTTAGTTTGATGTAATCAAAATCTTCTATTTTGTGATCAATAATGATCTCTAGTTCTCCTCTGGTCATAAATTCCTTCCTCCTCCACAAGTCTGAGAGGTAGATTATCCTCTGTTCCTCTAATCTATTTATTATCTCCCTCTTTATGCCTAAATCATGGACCCATTTTGATCTTATCTTGGTATATGGTGTTAAGTGTGGATCCATATCTAATTTCTGCCATACTAATTTCCAGTTTTCCCAACAGTTTTTTCCGAATAATGAATTTTTATCCCTAATGTTGGAATCTTTGGGTTTGTCAAAGATTAGATTGCTATAGATGTACCCTTTTTTGTCCTTTGTATCTAATCTGTTCCACTGATCTACCGGTCTATTTCGTAGCCAATACCAAATGGTTTTGGTGACTGCTGCTATATAATATAGCTTTAGATCAGGTACACTTAGACCACCTTCCTCTGAGTTTTTTTTCATTAGTTCCCTTGCAATTCTTGACCTTTTATTCTTCCATATGAATTTTGTTGTTATTTTTTCTAGGTCATTAAAATAGTTTCTTGGGAGTCTGATTGGTATAGCACTAAATAAATAGATTAGTTTGGGGAGTATTGTCATCTTTATTATATTCGCTCGGCCTATCCAAGAGCACTGAATGTCTTTCCAATTATTTAAATCTGATTTTATTTTTGTGGCAAGTGTTTTGTAATTTTTCTCATATAATTCCTGACTTTTCTTTGGTAGATGGATTCCCAAATATTTTATACTATCAACATTTGTTTGGAATGGAATTTCTCTTTGTATCTCTTGCTGTTGCATTTTGTTAGTGATATATAAAAATGCCGAGGATTTATGTGGATTTATTTTGTATCCTGCCACTTTGCTGAAATTTTGAATTATTTCTAGTAGTTTTTTAGCAGAGTCTTTGGGGTTCTCTAAGTATACCATCATGTCATCTGCAAAAAGTGATAGTTTAATTTCCTCATTTCCTACTCTAATTCCTTGAATCTCTTTCTCGGCTCTTATTGCCGAGGCTAGCGTTTCTAGTACTATATTGAATAGTAATGGTGATAGTGGGCAACCTTGTTTCACTCCTGATCTTACTGGGAAAGGTTGCAGTTTATTTCTATTGCATATTATGCTTACTGACGGTCTTAAATATATACTCCTGATTATTCTAAGGAATAATCCGTTTATTCCTATACTCTCAAGAGTTTTTAGTAGGAATGGATGTTGGATTTTGTCAAATGCTTTTTCTGCATCTATTGAGATGATCATATGGTTCTTATTAATTTGATTATTAATATGGTCAATTATATTAATAGTTTTCCTAATATTAAACCAGCCCTGCATTCCTGGAATAAATCCTACTTGATCATAGTGTATTATCTTGGAGATGATTTTCTGAAGTCTTTTTGCTAATATCTTATTTAAGATTTTAGCATCAATATTCATTAAGGAGATTGGTCTATAATTTTCTTTCTCAGTTTTCGATCTACCTGGGTTAGGTATCAGTACCATGTCTGTGTCATAAAAGGAATTTGGTAGGACTCCTTCATCCCCTATTTTTTCAAATAATTTATATAACATTGGGGCTAATTGTTCTTTAAATGTTTGGTAGAATTCACATGTGAATCCATCTGGCCCTGGGGATTTTTTCCTGGGGAGTTGATTAATAGCTTGTTCTATTTCTTTTTCTGAAATGGGACTATTTAAGCAATTTATCTCCTCCTCTGTTAATCTAGGGAGCCTATATTTTTGGAGGAAGTCATCCATTTCACTTAAGTTATCAAATTTATTGGCATAAAGTTGGGCAAAGTAACTCCTTATTATTTCTCTAATTTCCTCTTCATTGGTGGAAAGATCCCCCTTTTCATTTGTAAGACTATCAATTTGATTTTCCTCTTTCTTTTTTTTGATCAAATTTACCAAAGGTTTATCTATTTTATTGGCTTTTTCATAAAACCAACTCTTGGTTTTATTTATTAATTCAATAGTTTTTTTACTTTCAATTTTATTGATTTCTCCTTTTAATTTTTGTATTTCGAGTTTAATTTTTGGTTGGGGGTTTATAATTTGGTCTTTTTCTAGCCTTTTAAGTTGTAAGCCCAATTCGTTAATCTTCTCTTTCTCAATTTTCTTCAAATAAGCCTCTAAAGATATAAAATTTCCCCTTATTACCGCTTTAGCTGCATCCCAAAGATTTTGATATGATGTCTCATCATTATCATTATCTTGGGTGAAATTGTTAATTGTTTCTATAATTTGCTCTTTCACCCAGTCATTCTTTAAGATGAGATTATTCAGTTTCCAATTACTTTTTGGTCTATTTACCCCTAACTTTTTACTGAATGTAGCTTTTATTGCATTGTGATCTGAGAAGAAGGCATTTATTATTTCTGCCTTCCTACATTTAATTTTGAGATCTTTATGTCCTAGTATATGGTCAATTTTTGTATAGGATCCATGAACTGCTGAGAAGAAAGTATATTCCTTCCTATTGCCATTCAGTTTTCTCCAAAGGTCTATCATACCTAGTTTTTCTAATGTTCTATTTACTTTTTTAATTTCTTTCTTGTTTGTTTTGTGGTTTGATTTGTCTAAATCTGAGAGTGCAAGGTTGAGATCTCCCACTATTATAGTTTTACTGTCTATTTCTTCTTGCAGTTCTCTTAACTTTTCCTTTAGAAAGTTAGATGCTATACCACTTGGTGCATATATGTTTAGTATTGATATGGCTTCATTATTTATGCTACCTTTCAGCAGGATATAGTTTCCTTCCTTATCTTTTTTAACGAGATCTACTTCTGCTTTTGCTTGATCTGAGATAAGGATAGCTACCCCTGCTTTTTTGGCTTTACCTGAAGCATAATAGGCTCTGTTCCAACCTTTTACCTTTACTCTGTATGTATCTCCCTGCTTTAAGTGTGTTTCCTGTAGGCAACATATTGTAGGGTTCTGCTTTTTGATCCAATCTACTATCCGTCTCCGTTTGATGGGATCGTTCATCCCATTTACATTTACAGTTAAAATTACTAATTCTGTATTTCCTGCCATCGTATTATCCCCAGATTATGCTTTTTTCCCTTGACCCCCCTGATCCCCCTCCCCGATATTTAATTTACAGACCCCCCTTGTGACGCGCAACCCTCCCTCTTTTTTTTTTTTTAGGATCCCTCCCCCCTCCCTCCAAGTCCCTTCACTTATTCCCCTTTTCCTTTTCCCTTTTCCTCTCCCCCCTTTTAATGAGGTGAGAGAAAATTCTCTGAAAAACAAATATGTTAATTATTTACTCTTTGAGCCTCTTCTGATGAGAGTAAGATTCACACAATGATTCTCCCCCTCACTAAGTTCCCTCAGATATGGTGTATTTTCTATGTCTCTTCCTGGGATGTAGTTTCCCTCTTTTTATCACTCCTTCCCCTTTTTCTGAACCGACCTCCTTCCCTTTACTACCCCCCCTTTTTTTCTTTTATATCAGTAAAATCAAATTATCCTTGAGTATTTTTTATATACCCACAACAGAGTTACAGTTCTCAAGGGTTCTGTGTACCTTTTTCTGTTTCTCTTCAGTCTTGTGGATGTAGATCAAATTTTTTGTTTAAGTCTGGTTTTTTTCTTAGAAACATATAGAATTCCTCTGTTTCATTGAATGACCATCTTCTTCCGTGGAAAAAGATGCTAAACTTAGCTGGGTAGTTCATTCTTGGTTGCAGTCCTTGATCTTTTGCCTTACGGAATATCAGGTTCCAGGCCCTTCTATCTTTTAATGTGGAGGCAGCCAGATCTTGGGTGACCCTTATTGTGGCACCTTGGTATTTAAATTGTTTTTTTCTAGCTGCTTGCAGGATTTTCTCCTTTGTGTGGTAATTCTGCAGCTTAGCCACAATATTCCGTGGTGTTCTTTTTTTAGGGTCTATTTCAGAAGGAGTTCGATGAATTCTTTCCACATCTACTTTCCCTTCTGTTTCTATTATCTCTGGACAGTTCTCTTTGATAATTTCCTGTAAAATAGAATCTAGGCTCTTTTTTTGGTCATAGTTTTCTGGAAGTCCAATAATCCGCAGATTATCTCTCCTAGATCTATTTTCCAGGTCTATAGATTTTCCCAGTAAGTATTTGACGTTGTTCTCCAGCTTCTCATTTTTTTTGTTTTGTTTGACTGATTCTTGGGTTCTCTGTGAATCATTCATTTCTATTTGTTCCATCCTGACTTTTAAGGAGTTATTTTCTTCTTTCACAGTTTTTAGTTCTTTTTGTAAATGCCCAATTTCGTTTTTAAATGAATTATTTTGCTCTATTGAATTTTTTTCCATTTCCCTAATTTTTTTTTTTTGAGAATTATTTTCTTTTTCCAATTCAGAAATTCTATTTTCTTGAGACTTTTTTATCTTTTCCAATTCAGAAATCCTACTTTCCTGTGTTTTTTTAACCTTTTCTAATTCACTAATTTTGTTTCCCTGTATCTCCTGTGAATTCTTTATTTTTTCCAACTCCAATTTCAGGACGTTGTTATTTTCTATCATAACTTCCCTTTCCTTGCCCCATTTTTCTTCAATCTCCCTCAATTTCTTAAGAGCTTCTTCTAGGAGAGAGTTATGTGATGGGGGGCAGGAATCGTTCCCCTTTAGGTTGTTATCTTCTGAATCTTTGCTGTTAACTTCCTCGGGGTTGGATACCCGCTCTTTCTCTGTATAGAAGGAATCTATAGTTTTTCTAGCTTTTTTGCTCATACTTAAAAAATGTTTTGGGGTCTGTCCCTGGGGTAGGAAATTATTTACTTCTTTACCAGCTTCCTCCCAGACCGGATGGATGCAGCGGCCCCTGCGCCCGCGCTAAGAGAGAGCTCTGGGAGAGAGTTCCCCACCCCCTCCCTGGAAGTGCCTCAGAGGTGATTAGCACTGCTGTGCTTTGAGGGCGTAGAATAGTGAAGACAGCAAGAAGCTCAGCCTATGTGTCCGGGTGGGGAGTGGACGTCTGCAGCAGGTGACGTGAGAAGCCCCTGCGCTCAAACTGGAAGTGTCTGCCAGAAACCGCGGCCCCTAGTTCAAAGGTTCCGCTTCTCTGGGACTTCCTGGAGCTGAGTTCCACTCCTTCCAGCTAAGCTAGGCAGTGTGTGTTGCCTTGGGCCGTATCCACCCACTTGTCAGTCTCTTAACTATTCTCAGGAGGTAGCTGAGGCCACACCCCCTGGTCCCGAGTCTGCCCCAGGGTGGGGGGGGGGGAAATCTAATCTGAGTTTTAAAATATTTTGGCTTTCTCTTCTGAACTGCTAAATAATTAGCAGAGAAGAGCTAACAGCCTGTGCCAGATTCCTTTACCTCAGTGGCTTCTCTGATCCCAGAGCCCCTCCCAGCGCAATGGGCGCAGTGTGCCCCTACCCCACCGTCTGTGCTGGTCTTTCTTATTCCTCCCCTGAGAACTGACCTTTCCTGTTGAAACTCCAGATTCTCTTCAGCTGGTAAGTCGTGCTTCCAGTCCTTGTGGTATCTATCAGTCCTGAGCTAATTTTGAGACTTAATTTATCTAATTGTTTGTGAGGGAGTGAGGACGTTCACTGAGTAGTGTGTTTCTTCTCCGCCATCTTGGCTCCGCCCCCAGGAGTTAATTCTAATATGGTCCTTCTGCTTTGTAACTTATAAATAAACCTACTCATGCTTTTTAGACTTGTGAACTTGTGAGGTTGCAAGGACATTTGGTGATCATACTATGGAATGGGGTTGGATATTAGATTTCCTGAATTATTTAGCAATGAGTCTGTGAAGTCATAAACCCTGACACATATAATATGGGTCTTCATTTGACATTAAAATCTCACCATGGATGGGTTTTTGCTGTTATTCTTTTTAAAACACACATAACTTTATTCCATTCTGGCTCTAGAATAAAATCTAAAATTAAGGACATCAGAAGTGTAACATGCACGCCTGGCAGTTACTATTACCACTCTGTCCAAGGCCCAACAGAGTACCTTTGACCACTGACCTTTGCAGTGTCAACTCTACCTGTCTGGCCTCCTCTTGAGATCTTCAAAGGTTTCTGGCCATGATTTCTTGAATCTATAGTTTAATAACCGGTAGTGCACTGAAGGACAACCACATGTAATCTTAAAAGCCTTATACCTACTCACATAATGCCCTGATTTGATGCCCTGACTTGTTAACTTCTTACCTCTCATGGCTCCATGAGCTTGGCTCAGCTACCCCAGGCTAGGGAGCCAGGTTAAAGAGGGCCAGGTTACAGAGAGTGACTGCTTTATGCAGTAGGCTTATAAAGGGCCTGTGAGGTCACACACACAACCAACCGGCGAGAGAGCCATCACCCATTACGAAGCAATCTCAATATGGCCAAGATCCCACCCACAGGGCAGTCCTATATCCACAGAGAATACTTTTGGGCCACTCAAATCTCCTGTAACAATGTGCCCGCCCTTTTAAAGGGCCCTTACACAGAAGAGTCAGTTAAGATTTCATTTATGATGGGTACATGTCCAAAAAATAAATTTAATATTACAACATAAAAATGTACTTTTAAATGTGAAAGATTAATGAAGACAAATAACTTTTGTTTTTATATCACCCTTAAAAGTAGAATTTATTTATTTATATTTTTCCTTTTTTAAAATTAATTTTATAATTATAACATTTTTTGACAGTACATATGCATAGGTAATTTTTTACAACATTATCCCTTGTACTCCTTTCTGTTCCGAATTTTTCCCCTATTTCCCTCCACTCCCTCCCCATTTGGCAGGCATTTCCATACATATTAAATATGTTATAGTATATCCTAGGTACAATATATATGTGCAGAACCAAATTTTGTTGTTGTTGTTGTTGTTGTTGTTGCAAAGGAAGAATTGGATTCGGAAGGTAAAAATAACCTGGGGAGAAAAACAAAAAATGCTAACAGTTTACACTCATTTCCCAGTGTTCCTTTTCTGGGTGTAGCTGATTCTGTCCATCATTGATCAATTGGAATTGGATTAGCTCTTCTCTATATTGAAGATATCCACTTCCATCAGAATACATACTCATATAGTATCATTGTTGAAGTATATAATGATCTCCTAGTTCTGCTCATTTCACTCAGCATCAGTTGATGTAAGTCTCTCCAAGTCTCTCTGTATTCCTCCTGTTGGTCATTTCTTACAGAACAATAATATTCCATAACATTCATATACCATAATTTTCCCAACCATTCTCCAATTGATGGGCATCCATTCATTTTCCAGTTTCTAGCCACTACAAAAAGAGCTGCCACAAACATTTTGGCACATACAGGTCCCTTTCCCTTCTTTAGTATTTCCTTGGGATGTAAGCTCTGCTGGGTCAAAGGGCATACACATTTTGATAACTTTTTGGGCATAATTCCAGATTGCTCTCCAGAATAGTTGGATTCTTTCAAAACTCCACCAATAATGCATCAGTGTCCCAGTTTTCCCACATCCCCTCTCCAGCATCCATCATTATTTATTCCTGTCATCTTAGCCAATCTGATAGGTGTGTAGAGGTATCTCAGAGTTGTCTTAATTTCCATTTCTCTGATCAATAGTGATTTGGAACACTCATATGAGTGGAAATAGTTTCGATTTCATCATCTGAAAATTGTCTGTTCATATCCTTTGACCATTTATCAATTGAAGAATGGCTTGATTTCTCATAAATTAGAGTCAATTCTCTATATATTTTGGAGATGAGGCCTTTATCAGAACCTTTAACTGTAAAAAAAAATGTTTTCCCAATTTGTTACTTCCCTTCTAATCTTGTTTGAATTAGTTTTGTTTGTACAAAAGCTTTTTAATTTGATGTAATCAAAATTTTCTATTTTGTGATCAATAATGATCTCTAGTTCTCCTTTGTTCACAAATTCCTTCCTCCTCCACAAGTCTGAGAGGTAAACTATCCTATGTTCCTCTAATTTATTTATGATTTCATTCTTTATGCCTAAATCTTGGACCCATTTTGATCTTTTCTTAGTATGTGGTGTTAAGTGTGGGTCCATGCCTAGTTTCTGCCATACTAATTTCCAGTTTTCCCAGCAGTTTTTGTCAGTAATGAATTCTTATCCCCAAAGTTGGGATCTTTGGGTTTGTCAAACACTAGATTGCTTTAGTTATTGACTATTTTGTCCTGTCTATTCCACTGATCAACTAGTCTATTTCTTAGCCAATACTAAATAGTTTTGGTGACTGCTGCTTTATAATATTAGATCAGGTACAGCTAGGCCACCTTTGTTTTTATTTGTTTGTTTGTTTGTTTGTTTGTTTGTTTTTTTCATTACTTCCCTTGACATTCTCGACCTTTTGTTCTTCCATATGAATTTTGTTGTTATTTTTTCTAGGTCATTAAAACAGTTTCTTGGGAGTCTGATTGGTATAGCACTAAATAAATAGATTAGTTTAGGGAGTATTGTCATCTTGATTATATTCGCTTGGCCTATCCAAGAGCACTTAATGTCTTTCCAATTATTTGAATCTGACTTTATTTTTGTGGCAAGTGTTTTGTAATTTTGCTCATATTATTCCTGACTTTCCTTTGATAGATATATTCCCAAATATTTTATGCTATCAACTGTTATTTTGAATGGAATTTCTCTTTGGATCTCTTGCTGTTGGATTGTGTTGGTAAGGTATAAAAATGCTGAGGATTTATGTGGATTTATTTTGTATCCTGCAACTTTGCTAAAGTTCTGAATTATTTCTAATAGCTTTTTAGCAGAGTCTTTGGGGTTCTCTAAGTATATCATCATGTCATCTGCAAAGAGTGATAGTTTGATTTCCTCATTACCTACTCTAATTCCTTGAATCTCTTTCTCAGCTCTTATTGTCAAGGCTAGTATTTCTAGTACAATATTGAATAGTAATGATGATAGTGGGAAACCTTGTTTCACTCCTGATCTTATTGGGAAAGGTTCCAGTTTATCACCATTACATATGATGTTTACTGACAGTTTTAAATATATGTTCCTTAATATTTTAAGGAATAGTCCATTTATTCCTATACTCTCAAGTGTTTTTAGTAGGAATGGATGTTGAATTTTATCAAATGCTTTTTCTGCATCTATTGAGATGATCATATGGTTTTTGTTAATTTGGTTATTGATATAGTCTATCATGCTAATAGTTTTCCTAATATTGAACCAGCATTGCATTCCTGGTATAAATCACACTTGGTCATAGTGTATTATCCTGGGGATGATTTTCTGAGTCTTTTTGCTAATATTTTATCTAAGATTTTTAGCATCAATATTCATTAGAGATATTGGTCTATCATTTTGTTTCTCTGTTTTCAGCTTACCTGGTTTAGGTATCAGTACAAGATAGGATTCTGGCTTTTAATCCAGTTTGCTATCTGCTTCCTCTTTATGGGGGAGTTTACTCCATTCACATTTATGGTTAGAATGTCTAATTCTATATTGCTTGCCATCCTGTTAACTCCTGCTTATGCTTTTCTCCTTTCCTTCCCTCTTACCCCCCTCCCCAGTATTAAACTTGTGAGCACCACTTCTTTTTCACAGCCCTCCCTTTTTAGTATCCCTCCCCCACCTTAAAGTTCCTCCCCCTATTTTACCCCTTTTTCTCACAATTTCTGTATTCCCTTCTCCTTAGCTTACTCCTTCCCTCCCTTCATTGAAAAGTGGAAGAAGTTTCAGTATAAATCGAATATTTCTATTGATACACACTATGTTCATTCCTCTCCTTTCTTTCTCTCAGATATAATAGGTTACCTTTGCCTCTTCATGAGATGTAGTACCACCACTTTACACTTTTTTATGATATAATTTCTTTTCCACCTCTAGTTTCTAGGACAAATTATACATGTGTTCTTTACATATCTTTATGGCAGAAATACAGTTCTCAAGATTTCTTTTTACCTTTTTAGAAATCTCTTGAGTTCTGTATTTGAAGATCAAACATTTTGTGTAGATCTGGTTTTTTCATCGAGAATAGATGAAATTCATTTATTTTATTAAATGTCCATCTTCTTCCCTGGAAAAGGATGCTCATTTTTGCTGGCTAAATTATTCTTGGCTGCATACCAAGTTCCTTAGCCTTTTGGAATATCATATTCCAGGCCCTTTGTTCCTTTAATGTGGATGCTGCTATATCCTGGGTTATCCTTATTCTGGCTCCTCCATATCTGAATTGCTTTTTTCTAGCAACTTCCAATATTTTTTCCTTCTTCTGATGGTTTTTGAACTTGGCCACTATATTTCTTGGCATTTTGATTTTAGGATCCCTTTTAGTAGGTGATCGATGATTTTTTTTCAATTTTTATTTTACCCTCTGTTTCCAAAACATCTGGGCAGTTCTCTTTGATAATTTCCTGGAAAATAGTGTCCAGGCTCTTTTTTTCCTCACATTTTTCAGGGAGTCTGATTATTCTCAAATTGTCTCTCTTGGATCTGTTTTCCAGGTCTGTTGTCTTTCCAATAAGGTACTTGACATTCTTTTCAATTGTTTCTTTTTCTAGTTTTGCTTGACTACTTATTGTTTTCTCCTTGAGTCATTCATTTCTACTTGTTCCAGTCTAATTTTCAATGATGTATTTTTTTTTTTTTGTAATTGTCCAATTGAGTTTTTATCTTCTATGGAATTTTTTCCCATTTCATCCATTTTATCTTTTAGAGAGCTGTTTTCTTTTTCCAACTCACTAATTTTATTTCTCAATGATTTGTTTTCTTTATCCACTCTGTCTTTAAATGCGTGGCATATTTTCTCCAGACTCTTTTGCCAAGCTTCCCTTTCCTTCTTTCATTTCTCTTCTATCTCTCTTGTGAGAGCCTTTTTGATTTCCTCTATGAGAGTTTTTTGTATTGAGGATCAGATCATATCCCCCTTAGGGGATTCCTTTGGAGACAGTCTGCTTTTAGTCTTCTCAGGGTTTGAATTCTGCTCTTTCTCCATACAGAAACTGTCAATGGTTAGAGCCCTTTTAAATTTTTTATTCATTTGTCAGAGCTGGAAATGAAGAAAACAAATTGACAAGAGAAACAATTGGTCTGTTTCTGGGGTGGGGATGGGGCTGGATGGTGGTTTCTCTACAGACTGTAGGAGACAGAAGCGAGGCACTAGCAGGACAGTGATGGTTGTGCTGAGGCTGAGCTCTGAGGCTCTAAAAATGCACTGAGTTACTCTAGGTAGGGGTGGGGGTGGCTGGGTCCTGAGAGAAGCTAGCTTTCCGGGGCTTTATTCTTTATGTGCAGTGTTTACACCTTCTCTGTTGCTCCTGGCTTGCTGCCAAGATGGAATATCCACAATGGGTTAAAGGTCGTTTCACAGAAACGGAAGAGATTGCACCCTTCCCCCCCTCTGTTCTGAGCAGTGTGAGCTGCCTGTCTCGCTCTTGCTGCTTGCTCTCAGTCTGTGCCCAGTTTGTTGGACCCTCCCCTGCACAAACACAGGCCTTTTTTGGTGAATTTCAAGGATGTCTTCTGTTGGTGATTATTTGTGGCTTTCTTTTCCAGTCAAGTATTAATTCCGAGGCTTGTCATGAAGTAAATTCTGAGAGAAAATGCGGAGCTCAAGCTGCTGTCTGACTCCATGCTGCCATCTTGGCCCGGAATTCCCTTAAAAGTAGAATTAAAGAGTCATTGAGTTAGTATATATTTCATTTGGTTCATTAAATATATAATTTTTATTCTTTCCCACATAAACACACTCACACATCCATAAACTCACAAAGACACATACAAATACACACATTAGCTTCATATCCTTCTATTCTAAAGGATATGCATAGCCTTTGAAAACAGAAAGAAGGCCATAAAGAAGTCTCTTAAATGATGCAATTCTTAGTTTTCCCATTCTGATTTCATTCTGTTACTGGAAAAATGAAGTTGTCTTATCCACATGACTTTCTTCAATTTTCATTCTTTTTTGGAAGAAACTTTTCAATTCAAGGCAAATTTCAAGGCATACACAGAGAATGGCTGAATATTCCCTAATTTAATTGCTCTCTTATAATCAATTCTAGAGCAATATATATTGGCCTTTGTCTTATTATAAGAGAGTAATAACCTTGCTTATATAAGCAAGATATAAGATTCAGTTTAGTTATGAGGGAATTTCTAATGCTGAAAGATGATAAGAACAGGATTTGGCAGCAATTAACAGCCATGTTTAAATATACATAATTGATGTTGCGTTCCATCTTATTCATTCTCCAAATTTCCTACAGAATTCTGAATGATAGCCCTTGAGGGTTACCCTTATAGATGTCATTTTTATTTTTATTTTCTTAAATAAAATAATCTTCCCTTATTGTTAATTCCAGATCACAAATATCAATATGGTCTCATTGTACTCATATTATGAGAAGCAGCCCTAAAAACTGCAATTATCAAAATGAAATTTCATTTAATTGCATTTATTTATATTTTCTTGTTCTAAAGATCATCCAAACATAATATTCAATTAGGTACATACTATTCCACTTAATATATTATAGGTTAATTTAGTACAATATTTTCTTTTAAATTCTTTGGTTTGTTTTTAATTTATGGAATAAAATAAGCATTTTTATAACATAGTATGATAAAAAGATGATTGCAAATGGAAATGCAAATTTTAGGTACAACCTTTTAAATATATAATAAAGTGTCCTGTAAATTTTTTTCTTTCTCACTCTGAAACTCCCCCACCGTAATGATAATGACTATCATTAGACACAAATTATATCTATCTAGCTATCTATAGATATATGTCTATGTATAATATATCTGTATACATATATCTGCATATATATACACACATATGTGTGTGGGAGAGTATATACATACATATAGACATATATGTAAACATGTATAAAACAATTATGTAAATACTTCTATTTATCAGTTCATTTTCTAGATGGATGCAGTTAATGTGTTCCTTCATATGTTCTTTGTAGTTAATTTGGGTATTTATAATAGTCAAAGTGACATTCGCTCAAAATTGCTCTTAAAACAATATTGCTGTAGCTATATACAATGTTTTCTTGGTTCTGCTTATTTTACTCTTAATTACTTTCTGCAAGTCTATCCATGTTTTTCTAAGATAATTGAACTCATCATTCCTTGTAATGAGTAATATTCCATCACCATAATATACCACAACCTGTTTAGCTATTCCCCAATTGATGACCATTCTCTCAATTTCCAGTTCTTTGCCACCACAAAGAGAGCTGCCACAAACATTTTATAACATATAGGATCTTTTCCTTTTTCCTTAATCATTTTTGGAAATAGACCTACTAGTGGTAATTCTTGGTTAAAGAGTATAAACAGTTTGATTACTCTTGGGCATAATTCCAGATTGATTTCCAAAATGATTGGATCAGTTCCTAATTCCACAAACAATGTATCCCAATTTTTCCATATCTCTTTCAACATCTATTACTCTCCTCTTTAATCATTTAAGTCAATATTTTCTTTATATTTGTTTTAACCAAAAAATTAAGTTCTTAGTAAACTAGAGTTTATTCAGCAGTCTAAGTGAAAATTATTTGCTATAATTATTATTGTCATCATCATTACTAATTGTATTTTTGATTTATGGCAAATCCCTTAATCTCTTTCTTAATGACCCCTCGGTCACAGTAAAATGAGGATAATAATTTTTCATCACTTATCTTAAGAGTTGTTGCAAAGATCAATTAAAGCAATGTTTGCAAGCCCTTTATAAACTTTAAACTTCTCTATAAATGGGAAATATAATTATTATTGCCTTTAAAATTTTAAAATTCTGAACTTAACAAACTTTAATGGGTATCTTCATATACAAAGAAAAGAAGATTTTACATGAAAACATGAGGCTTTATTATATAGAGTTTGCATTTTTGGAAAGAATTTTAAAATATATTTTAAAACTTTTAAAAGTATACAGACAAGCAGTATGTTTCCTTTTGGTTTTCTTTTTTTATTCTTTTGTGCATTTGAACATATTTCAATGACTTTTACCTCTCTCTCTTTTTTTTGACAACTCTATTGCTAGTTTTCCTTTATTTTTTAACTCCCCACTCCCCCATATAAAAATAAATATAAATAAAATTAAAAAATAAAGAAAAGAAGAAAAGACAAAAAAGAGAAACCTTATCACAATTATGAATAGTCAAGGAAAATATATCCTCACATTGGCTAAGTGCAAATGTTTAGGTCTTATCCTGTACCCTGAGTCCATTACCTCTTGGTTAATAGATGAGTAGCATGCTTCATCAATATTTTCCTGGAATTGTAATCACAGTCATTGCATTGATTGAGTTTTTAATTCTTTTAAAGTTTTTCTTTACAGTATTATTGTTATAATTATTTTCCAGTTTCTGCTCAATTTAATCTGTATGACTTTATATAAATTTTCCCAAGTTTCTTTGAGACCAACCTTTCATCACTTCTTACAGTTCAATACTATGCATTATAGTCATATACCATTATTTGATCAGCTATTTCTCAATTGATGTATGCCATCTTAGTTTCCAGTTCTTTGCTATAACAAAAGGAACAGTTATAAATATTTATGTAATGTGAGTCCTTTTTTTTCTCATTTTTTGGGGACATATCCTAGTTATTATTGGGTTAAAGGATATTCAGATTTAGCTAACTTTTTGGTCATAATTTCAAATTGTTTTTCAGAATTATCAGACCAATTCAGAGATCCATTTTGCATTATATATACAAAATTTCTTGGAGTTTGTGTGAAATCAGATATCTAGAGATATCTGGCAATATGCTGCATTCCTCATACTGAACAGCAATGTAAAGACATCCTTTGTGGGTTTAGACATTTGGAAGTTTCCTCCAGACAAACTGACTGAAGCAGCAAAGACTGCAATAGATATTGAATATTGACACATTAACTCTGTCTATATCTATCAAAGTGAGAGAGAGAGAGAGAGATGCATGAATCTATTCAAGTTACCTTCTTAACTTCTGTAACAGCTTCTTGAGAAGGTAAAGAACTTTGTGGTTCCTGCAAAACAAGAGAAGGGAATTGTAAGGGCCCTTTAAATGGGCGGCACCACAGCGCAACAGGAGATTGAGTGTCCCAGGAAGTAATCTCTGGATATAGGACTGTCCTGTGGGTGGGATCTTGGCCATATTGAGATAGCTTCGTAATGGGTGACGGCTCTCTCACTGGTTGGCTGTGTGTGTAACCTCACAGGCCCTTTATAAGCCCACTGCAGACAGCATTCGCTCTCTTTAACCTGGTGCTCTTTAACCTGGCTCCCTAACCAGGGGTAGCCAGGCCAAGCTGATGGATACCTGAGAGGTAAGGAGTTTGTACTGTTAGTACTGTTAGTACTGTTTGTACTGTTAGTCAAAACACATTTTTATATTAGCAAGGTTGGGAAAAAAACAAATCCCCCAAAATCCCACAAGAAAAATAGTTAAAATATGCTTCAATTGGGCTTCAGATTTCATCAGGTCTTCCTCTGGAGATGGGTAGCATTTTTCATCATTAATTAGTACTTTGGAATTGTCTTGGATCAGTAGAGTGATGAGAATAGTTAAATTGTTATTGATCATTGTATAATATTGCTGTTACTATGTACAATGTTCTCAAGGTTCTATTCAATTAACTTTGTATCAGTTCATAAAAGTCTTTTCAGGTTTTTCTGAAAGCATCTTCCTCATTAATTCTTATAGAATAATAGTATTCTATCACAATCATATACCACAACTTGTTTAACTATTCCTCAATTGATGTATATTCTCTCCATTTCTATTTTGTTGACACAACAAAAAAAGATGCTATAAATATTTTTTGTACACATAAGTCCTTTACTTTTAAAATCTTTTTCTTTGAGATACAAATCTGTAGTAATAATCTTGGATCAGAGGATATGCACAGTTTTACAATCCTTTGGTCATGGTTCAAATTTGTTCTGCAAAATGGTTCAATCAGTTCACAATTATACTAATACTGAATTTTTGTTCCCAATTTTTTCATATCCAAACACTTGTCATTTTCCTTTTTTGTTATATTAGCTAATTTGATAGGTGTGAGATAGATAGGTGCTTTAATTTGCATTTATCTAATCAATAATGATTTAAAGCATTTTATATGGTTATTGATAACTTTGATTTATTTATTTAGAAACTACCTGTTCATATCCTTTTCCATTTATCGATTTGGAAATAACACATATTTATAATTTTTGGTTATATGTGCCACCTTAGATCATAATAAAACTGGATTAAGTGAATGAAGACCAGAATGAAATTTCAGCTTGACTGATTATTTTTTCCAATATATTTGAGAAAATAGGTCTTTTTCAGAGAAACTTGCTGTAAATTCTCCTCTACCTTGGTTTTCTGTTCTCCCTCTATTCCCGGGTGCTCTGGTTCTGTCTGTGCAAAACCTTTTAAATTTAACATAATCAAAAGAATCCATTTTATATCCCATGATCACCTCTCTCTTGTTGATAAATTCTTTCCTTATCCATAGATCTTACAGATAATATTTTTCATGCTTCCCTAATTTTTGTTTATATCACCCTTTATGTCTAAATCATGTATCTATTTTGATCTTATCTTGGTACATGGTGTGAAACATTGATCTGTATCTAATTTCTATCCATTGTTTTCTAATTTTCCCAGAAATTTTTGCCAAATAGTTTTTCTCCCCAAATCTTAGATTTTTTATTGTGTATTGTGTGTATAATCTATTTCATTAATTTACAACTCCATTCTATAGCATGTACTGAACTATTTTGATATTACAGCTTTGTAAGTTATTTTAAATGGAATTTCTTTTTTCTGTTTCTTTGGACTTTGTTGGTAATATATAGAAATACTCATGTAGTTTATTTTATATCTCACAACTTTCCTAAAGCTGTTTATTATTTCAACTTATTTCAATTATTTCAACTAGTTTTTAGTTGATTTTCTAGGATTCAAAGTATAGTTACATCATCTGCAAAGAGTTTTATTTCCTTTTGCTCATTCTTATTTTTTTTAATCTTTCTTTTCTTATGCTACAGCTAGCCATTTGTAGCACAATATTGAAAAATAGTGCTGATAATGGGCATGTCTGCTTCACCTCTGATCTTATTGGAAATACTTCTAGCTTATCCTTATTACAGATAATACTTGCTGATAGTTTTAGTTAAATACTATTTATCATTTTAAAGAAAGCTCCATTTATTCTTATGCTTTTCAATGTTTTTTTTTTAAATAGGAATGAATATTATGTTATATCTAAAGCTTTTTCTGCATCTATTGAGATAATAATATTCTTTTTGTTGTTTTTATTATTGATATGGTCAATTATGCTGATAGTTTTGCTATTATTGAATCAGCCCTGAATTCTAATGCTTAATTTTAAAACTGTAGGTGGCTACTATCTAATTTCCAGATATTTTCCTGATGATTTATGCCATGCTGACTTGTGCTTAGAAGTGTGTATTTTTCTTTTGCATTTCATTGGTCATACATGCCACCTCAGATCACAATAAAACTGGATTAACATGTGAAAACTACAATGAAATTTCAGCTTGATTGTTTAACCTCTAATTTTCTATGTCTTCCTTCTAGCCCAGTTTAGAAGAATATAGAATGGCTCCTTCCTCCTAAGCTGAGACATACAAACAAGAACTGTGTCATTTTCCTTAAGTAATAAGTAGATTTCAGTTGCTTGAAGTCATACACACTAATTTCTTGCTTCAAAAATATATTATAAAACAAAAACAAAAATGTATTAGTGTGCCTATTTCCCAAAGGATATCTAACAACCATTTTTTCTCCTTTATTGTCATTGCCAGTCTGATGGGTTTTGAGTAGAAACAAAGTTTTTAAAAATTTGCATTTCTTTAATAATTAGGAGCTGGAACATGTAGTTATTTATGAACAGCTTGACTTTCTTCTTTTGAAAACTGTCTTTTCATATATTCTAATATTTGCATAAGGTCTATATGTTCATGTGTGAGTATATAAATACACACACACACACACACATATATATATATACATATATATACACGCACACAAATATTTATATGTATGAGTTTTTTCAGAGGAATTTATTGCAAAAATGTTTTTAGTTAATTATTTTCTTTTTCATTTTTACTATAGTAATTTTATTTATGCAAAACCTTTTATGTAATTAGTAATTATTAATAATAAACCTTTAGCCTATCCATAGGAAAAATTGTTTTTTTTCTTCTTTAATTTATTAATGCTATTACCTTTTATATTCAAGTCAGGTATCAATTTAGATTTTATTTTGGTCTATATTATGAAATGTTGGTTTATAATTAATTACTTCCTGATTCTTTGTAGTTTTCCAAGTACCTTTTGTCAAATAGTGTTCTATCTTCAGTAATCAGTTTGGAGACATAAAAAAGTACTCTTTATGGTTTTTTACCCCATATGTTGTATAGCTATTCTGTTCCACTGATTGATCAATATTCTATTTATTACATGTCATCTAATAGTTTTGATGATTCCTACTTTCTAGTGTACTTTGAAATACTATATTGCTAAGCACTATACCTTCTCACTTTCCCCCCATTATTTTCTTTTGCATTCTTAATCTTTAGTTTCCCCAGATGATTTTTTCTTTAAGCTTTATAAAACAATATTTAAGTAGTTTGACTAAAATTAAATTAATTGAATATAATTTTAATTTTAATTATATTAGCATGATTTAATGATAAGCAATTTGTTTCATCTAATTCTTTAGATATATATGTATATATACATATAATTTCTGTAAAAATGTGTTTTTAGCTATATTCTTATAATATGTGTATCTTTTTTGGTAGATAAACTTTCAAGTACTTGCTATAGATTATAATTATTTTTAGTGGAAATTTTTTTTGCAGGGACTTATTAGTAATATCTAGAGATATTGATAGCTTATTTTGCCTTTATCTTGCCTTTTTGCTACAGTTATTAATTTTTAGTTTATAATCTGAATCTTTAGAATTCTCTAAGAAGTAGCAAATAATTTGCTTTATTTAGTCTATTATAATAGTAATTTGTATTTGTCTTGTCTTATTCTATATGTGGAATTTATATCTCCATACAAAACAATGGAGATATAAAGGCATCTTTAATCATATTGGAAATGCCTCTAACCTTACTCTATTATACATCATATTGGCTCTTCATTTTTAGAAAGATGCTACTTATGTAAATTTCCACATACTTAGTTTTTTAAATAGCATAATGTATGTAATGTCATCAAAACTTTCTTCCACATCAATTCATATTATATTTTAATGTTTATTATTATGATATGTTCTATTTATATTTTTCTTATTTTGGATCAAGCCAGCATATCTGGTATAAATTCAATCTGATAATAGTATGTACTGTTTTAAATAAGTTGTTGTAAGCTTTTTAATAAGTATCTTATTGATTTTGTATTGGTATTCATTAGAGATTTTGTTCAGTTTTCTTTCTCTTGGTTTGTCTCTCCTTGATTTTCAACTCTGTTCAAATTTGTATCGTAGAAGGTATTTGGTAGCATCTCCCTACTCCTCTGTTTCTATAGGCAATTTATGTAATATTGGAGTGTATATTTCTTGAACATTTGCTAGAATTAACTTTTAAATAGCTCTTTACTGAGTTTATTATAGCTTGTTCAATTTCTTTTTCTGAAATTGCATTCTTTAAGTTATTAGTTATTGTCCTATTAATCAGAACATTTCATGCTTCTGTAAATATTTCTCCTAAGCTTTAAGGCATTTTGTTATCTTATTAGGTAAAATGATTTCTTACACCTTCTTCTTTTTAAGCTTAATTTATGAATTTTCCTTATTCACTTTTGAAACCACAGATTTGGTATCCTCTCTTTTAAAAACAATACTAGCTGTTTGTTAGCTTTTTAAGAATTAATATGCTAGTTTATTTATTTATAATCATGTTTTAAAAATCAATTCTGATGCTTTTTATTTTTGATTTTAGCTTTCAGAATTTCTAATTTGGTGTTTTTATTTTATAATTATTACTATTTTATCTTTTAATAAAGCTTTGGCATATCATACTGCTGTAACTTCCATTTATGTAATTATTATATAACTAAGTACATAGAGTTTTTAAAAACTCATCTATGGACTCAGGTGATGAAACTCAGCCATACTCCCTTATTGTTACTCCCCACATTTCCATGCTATTTTAATATATTACTAATAGTTCTTTTTGTCTAATTTATTTCCCTTCTTCAATCTGTCTTCAATAAATCTTCTAGGCAAGAAATGTCAAAGTCTTGACTCTATGCTAACAAAATTCCCAAGATGAATTAGCTTATAACATCATTGAGAAATATTTAACAAAATAAATACAGTACAACACATGGTCCTCTAAATTGATATATGGCCACAGGTGTGTTTTTCTCTGAGTTTGATACTACTATGCTAAACTAATCTTCCATATGAATGGATCTGTTCATGTTATTTCTCAAATAAAAATGTCTTTAATACCTCCCTATTTCTTCTTACATAATTTCTGATGTTCAAAATCCTCTACAATTTTTTTCACATATATTCCTAATTTATTTTAGTTTTTTCTCATATACCAACTTTATCTAAATTGGTCAACTCTGTTCCTTGAATGTATTTTATTATCTTGTCTTATTTTGCTAAGATATCTTTGTTCATACTGCCAACTCACCGGGTATATCTACCTTCTTAATCTTTACCTATTAAAGTAAAGCCTAGTTCAAATGCCCCTTCCTCCATAAAGTCTTTCCTATAGTCATCCTCTTAGTAATATAAAGGTCTTTTCTCTTTGAGCCTTGAAGTAGCACTTTGTCTTTCAAATCTCTAATGCCCTAATAGAGCATTGGATATTACAGTTATCTGTGCTTTTATTTTTTATGCAGCACCCATTTGACTATAAGCTCAACTGCATTAGGGTCTGTCTTACTTAAATTTGTATCTACTCAAACACATTTAGTACTTGATGCTTCTTGAATTGCAAGATTCTTTTTTCTAGATACACTCAACATTTAAAAAAAATCACTATTAAAAGTTGAAGAAATGAAATTATAAGAATTATAAAACCTGAGAATTGGAAGGTACCTCAGCAGCCATTTAGGGCAATCCATATAAGAAAGGAATGCCCAAAGTAACATGTGCAATAACTAGTTATTCATGCTTTATTTAAAGACCTCCAAACAGGGGGAACCTTCCAATTCTTGAAACTGCTTATTCTAATTTTGGACAATAATAATTGTTATAAAGCAGATGGGTGGTGCAATAGATGGAAGTAGTGTGTCTAAAGTCAAGGAAACTCATCGTCCTGAATTCAAATATGACTCCATACTTATTAGCTGTGTGATTCTGTAACACTGTATGCCTCATCTTTCTTCATCTGTAAAATGATTAGGAGAAAGAACAACTAGTATCTTTGCTAAGAAAACACAGAATTGGACACAACTGAAATGACTAAACAACAACCATTGTTTCAAAATTTTTCCTGACATCAAGTTTAAATTTGATTCTTTGTAACTTCTCACCCATTGTACATGGCTCTGCCTTCAGTGGCTGAACTGAATAAATTCAATCTCTCTTCCATATTGCAGAACTTGAGATATTTGAACTTGTGTTCTATCTGACTATTCTCTTATTTGAATGAAACATCCTCAGTTTCTTCAGTCAATTTTTTATATGTCAAGGCCCTTCATCATCCTGAAGGCCTTTCTTTGAATACTTCAATCCAATCTAACTTGACAAATATTTAATATATTCTTCCTATGAACTAGGCATTAAACTGAGTACTGGGGATAGAATAATTAAAAAGACAGCTCCTATCCAAAAGAAGCTTACAATCTAAACATACAGACAACATTTAAAAGTCAGTGGGATAGCTAGAGAGTTGGGGAGGAATGGAGCACTAAGGATTACTCAGTACAGGGGTTATGTAATTACATGAAGTTGAAACCAAAGAAAATAGCAGATGCAAAATGGAGTAAGCTGGAAGTATGGTTTCTTTGCTCTATAAAGGAAGTCATTGGGGGTAACTAAAGTTTTCTAATCCTAGGGGAGAGAATTCTGAGAGAAGTGGGATCAATCAAGGCTTGAGTTGGCAGCCTGTTGATAAGTTGAGCTTAACTTGTGAGGGAATTTTTCTGTGATATTTCAACTAGGCAGAGCAGCAGATGTAAAGTGGAATGGAGAATACTTTCCATTTTATTAAAGTTCTACTTAAAATCCTGTTGTCCAGGAATGAATACTATATTTAAGATGAGTTCTGAAATGACAGAGTACAAATTATTTCTATTTTTGGAAGCTATGCCTCTCTTATCAAGCACTATTTTCTATATGAAACCTTTCTTGGTTTCCTAAATGTTAGATCCTTCCTTCTCTATCTACCTTATATTTAATTTTCTTTCTTTCTTTCTTTCTTTCTTTCTTTCTTTCTTTCTTTCTTTCTTTCTTTCTTTCTTTCTTTCTTTCTTTCTTTCTTTCTTTCTTTCTTTCTTTCTTTCTTTCTTTCTTTCTTTCTTTCTTTCTTTCTTTCTTTTTCTTTTTCTTTCTTTTTTTTTTTTTGCTAAGGCAATTGGGGTCAAGTGACTTGCCTAGAGTCACATAGCTATGAAGTGTTAAGCATTAAGTGTTTGAGGCCATATTTGAACTCAGGTTCTACTGACTTCAGGGCTGGTACTCTATCCACTGTGCCATCTAGCTGGCACAGTACCCCATATTTAATTTTCTTGGCTTTATCCTATTCATAATTATGTGTGTATTTGACTTGTTAAAATGTAAGCTCAATGAAAGTAGAAGTTATTTCATTCTTTATATTTGTATTCCTAGCACAGTGCCTGGCACAAAGTAGGTGCTTAATAAATACTGGTCCATTGATTAAGGTGGATTTTAAAAGATCAGCAAGAATTTAGGCAAAGGAAGCTAACCCATAGACTGTATCACATCACCAGAAAGCTCTTTTCATCAGAAAATGGATGAGTTGTGAGTTGCAGAGATAAAAGGATGAGCCCATTTATTACCTCACAGAATTCTGCTATATATTGCTTTCTGCCCTCCTCCTCCTCCCAAATCTAAATCAGAAATAGAATCGAATCTGTAATAGGAAGACTGAATTTAATTTCTGATCTTTCTAATTATTGACTATGTGATGGAAAACATCTTTCTTAGTCTTTCTTGACCTTAGTTTCTTTATCCATAAAATTGGGGGTTCTTATTAGATGGCCACTAAGGTCCCATCCAACTTTTACTTCTATTCTTAAATTATTTTCTATTTCCTAGCCCTTTAAATACTTGAAGATTGTTGTCATTCCCTCTGAGGCTTCTCTTCCTCTTTTTACTTTCCACTAATTTCCTTAACGCAATATAGCATCACACCATACTGAGTCCCTCACCATTCTTGTTACCCTTCTCCATACTCAGCACAGTGTCTTACTTCTTTTCTAACATTTGTTCTCCAGAACTGAATGCAATACTCAAAGATGCAGTATAATAAGGGGAGAAGACATTACATTCATCAACTATTTAGTATCCTCTTGATCTGATTAGCAAATTTCCCAATCACTGCATTCTTTCTAGTTTCTCTGTTCTCGAAAAACAAGTCAATCATTCACATATTCTAAGCAGTGGTCCAGAAAACTAGATCTTATTCCATGACACCAAGCTTTTTATTAATTTGTTTACCCTCTACATCCTAATTTCTCTTTGAATGCTCCTATCTTCAATTAGATGATGTGATTAGAATACCATTGTGGTACTTTAGTTCCCAGTCCTAGATTTACTAACCCATACATACTTTCACATATTCTCAGTATAAGTTTAAAATGTGATACTGATTGAATTTCTTTCTTTCCTAAAGGAGTCTTTTCCTAATGGATATCTGTCTCCTTCCCTTTTTCTTTACTTTCTTCACTTCACAATCTTTGACTCCTTTTATCTTCCTTATACTTTTCTCCCTTCCCACCCAGAAATTTGATGTTATATAAAAATACATGCAAACACACATATGTTAACAATCATATGTGTATATATATGTATATATATCGATATGTGTTTATATGCAATATGTACATATATATGTCTATATGATAAATATAATGAAAATATTAGTGAAGCTTAGTGACAATTTCCATCCAGATTCAACAGTTATTCCATTTGGAATTTAAAAAAAAATTCTAATGGCATTCAACATTTATCCATTCTCTCAAACATGCACTTTCCCTGTGCATTTAAGCATCCTAGAAAGAGAAATTCTGCTTTTGATAATGGTTGCCTATCCTTTGAATCATGAAAAAAACTACTATTCTTACTATTTTGCTGTAGAGTACAGTTTCTGTGGGGGGTGGAATTTTAAACAGTGTCTGTACCTTCAAATATTCTTGCTCTTGTCACAGAAATTGTCCAGTGAAGTGTGTTGCTGACTTCTCAGAATTTGTGTAGATATAATCCATTAAGTCATTAGTAAAAACATCTTATTTTTAGCAGAAGAATGGAGTGACATTTTCCATTTGATTTAAATTGATAAGATAGTCACTATATTGTTTCAAATTTTTGAAATCATCCCTGCTCTCTACTGGAAAATTAAGGATACTGCACATTTTAAATACATACAGTATTAAGTCTCATTCAGGTAACTCCAGGTGATTTAGATCATCAGAAAATAAGTGCTCAAGTGTCCAATTACAAATTAAATGAACCGTGGTTGATGAGAATTGTTCACATTTCCCCAACTGCTTTAATGGTCTAATAAATACCTTCAAATGCTGATTAAATATTTTTTCAACATTCTTAAAGAGATTCATTTGATGGATTTGCCATTAAGTATGTAGGCTCCTCTCTTGAAATTAAAAACCAAATTCCTTTTTGCTCTATAAAAACAGATTATAGGAGGGTGCCCACTTTAAATAAATGTAGTATATGAAAATAAGGGCTAAGAAAAATGAATGTGTATTATGTAGTAATAATTATTTAATTTATCAAAAGTTTCTTTATTTTACAAAATAGTTTACTATAGAATTTCCTTATATAGTAAGATTCACAGGTTGCTGAACTGAGATCTGTTTATTTTTTAAATATTATTTTCATAATAAATAAATATTATTTAATTTAATTGGTTTCCTTTGTATTTTATGTAGTTTATTTTAAGCATTCAAAGACATTATTCTGAGAAGGGATTGATAAGATTCATCATTCTTACAAAAATATTAAGAATCATAATGCAATGTATGAGTCAATTTACACATAAATGATCAAGAAATATTTATTAAGTAAAATAAAGTAATTACAATGACAAATCGCATTTCCATAGCCCTTTAAAGCTTAAGAAGGCTGTTCTTCACAGTGGCTTTGTGAAGTCGCTAGGTAGTACAGATTTTATTTCTTTATTTTAAAATTTTTTATTAAATCTTTTTATTTACAAAACATATGCAAGGGTAATTTTTCAACATTGACCCTTGTAAAAATTTCTGTTCCAAAATTTTCCCTCCTTTCTCCTACTCCTTCCCCTAGATAGCAAGTAATCTAATACATGTTAAATATATTAAAATATATGTTAAATCCAACATATGTATACATATTTATACAGTTATCTTGCTGCACAAGAAAAATCAGATCAAGAAGGAAAAAAAAAAACCTGAGAAAGAAAACAAAATGCAAGCAAACATCAACAGAAAGAGTTAAGATATATTGTGGTTCACATGCAGTTCCCACAGATCTTTCTCTGGTAATACAGATTTTTGTTACCATTATTTAGAGGAAGAAATTGAGATTCAGCTAGAATAAGTAACTTGCTTGCTCATGGCCATGCAGTTCATGTCAGAAATAGAATTTGAATTCATGAAAAACACTGTCAAATGCATTTCTAACATCTACCTTTTCCCCATCCCCTACATTCTCTACTGGTTGTTAAGTGCTTTCCATATGCTTTCCCCCTTTGAAATATACTTGTTCTACTTCCCTATCTTTCAGCATGTTATTAAGTACTAGGTGGTGTAGTATAATAAATGTAATAAAGTTAGCTGTGATGTTAGGGAGTGCTAATGGCTTAACATTTTTCATAGGCAGTCTATTGTAGTAGGAAGCAAACTTCTTTGATTTAAGAGAAATCTGAGCAAATACTATCTCCCATATTTATTAGTTGAAGGATCATGGGTAGATCTCTTAATCTTTCTTAATCTGTTTCCTCATTTGTGAAACAGGTACCTGCCTCATAGGGATGGGTATATAAGTAAGATGCAAAGGAGATTGTAAACATTCAAGTGCTACATATAAGTTTCAGGTATGATATTCCCCTTCTAATATTAAAAAAAATCCAATCCACATTCTCTTCTATATATATTGCTTCAATTAAAAGTCCTGACACAAATAAATCAATGTCAAACTTGTTGGAAGGCAGGAAGATGTTTCAAGGAAGAGGAAGCCTTTACTGCCTCTGTATCACTATTGAGTCAACTTTTCAGAGCAAAATTATGGATAAACCACTCCAAAAATTATCATTAGCTTTTTTTTTTTTTTTGGTATCTTAGCCAATCTGATAAGAGGTAGAATCTCATATAGAGTTGCTTGAATTTATATTTTTCAAAATTTTAATGATTTAGCTTTTCAATGTTATCCGTAGCTTAGATTTTTTCATTTGAAGTCTACTTATATCTTTTGATTGTTTTTATATTTGTTGACTGTTTTTATACATTTGAATCAATTTCTTATATATTTGCATATGAAACTTTTATCAGAGAAGTTTTCTGAAAAAATTTTTCCTCAGAAATGTATTTCTTTTATAAGTTTATCTGTTTTATGTTGGTGTACAGACAAAAACTTTATAAGCTTATATAATAAAAATTGTCAGTTTTATCTTGGTCAATCCACTCTGTCTCATGTTTGCTCAAGAATTCTTTCTCTATCTAAAAAAATTTTTTTTCTTGCTCCTTTAATTTGCTTATGTCTAACCACTTAGAACTTGTCTTGATATATGGTATGAGAAATTCAACACCTAATTTATGACAGATTACTTTCTCCTAATCTCAACAGTTTTTGTCAAATAGTTTTTATCCCAGTGTTTAAGGTCTTTGTGTTTATTAAACACTATCCTACTGTATTAGTTTTCTTCTTTATATCAGGTACCTTATATATTCCAATGATCTACTCTGTCTTTGTCTCTGTCTCTTTGATTTCTGTCTCTCTCTGTCTGTCTGTCTCTTTCTCTGTCTGTCTCTGTCACTCTCATTAGCTAACACCAAATCATTGTGATGATTGATACTTTTTGTTGTGGTTTGAGATTTGTTCACAGGAAGCCAAACCTCCTTCTTTTCCATTTTTTCTCTATTATGTCCCTTGAGAAGCTTGGTCTTTTGTGCCTTCAGATGAATTTGATTATTGTTTTTCTAGCTTTGTAGCATGAGACTTTGATAATTTGATTTTGGCACTGAATAAGTTTGTTAAAGCAGTATTATCATTTTTATTATATTAGCAGGCTTAATAATGAATAATTAATATTTGTCTACTTATTTAGGTCTGTCTTTATTCCAGAAAAGTTTGTATTCATGTAGTTCTTATATGTCCGGGTAGATTGACTCCCAAGTGTTTTTATTTTTACTGGCATTTTTCTCCTATCTCCTTGCAGTGTTTTCTTAGTAACATATATAAAAGTTGATGATTTACATGGATTTATTTTATATCCTAAGACTTTGATAAATTTCTCATTTTGGTTAATTTTTGTAGATTCCTTGACGTTTATATAAATTTCTAATATTAGATCATAAAATTATTGTTATCTATTGATAGTTTTGTTTGTTTGCCTTTATTTCTTTGATTTATTTTTCTTTTTTTATTGCTATAACTAGCTGGTTATAATAGAAAATATTATTCTATATTATCCTTATACTATGTAAAATAGTAGTGCTAATAATGGGCCTCTTTCCTTTATCCTCTATATTAAAGTTAAAGTCTCTAAATTTTTTCCAATTAGACAAAATGTTTTCTCTTGTTATTAGATAAATAATATTTACCATGTTAAGAAAAAAGTCTATTCTTCTGATTTCTAGTGTTTTTCTTAATAATGGAAATAAATATTGGATTTTATCAAACTTTTTTTTAAACATCTACTTATTCTTTCTTTCTCTCTTTCTTTCCTCTTTCTCTCTCTCTGTTCAAACTTCATTTTTCTAATTCAGACAAATATGGGATTTGTGAGATGCATGTTTCTTTCAATTCTTCCTCTACATTTCTATGCATTTCATCTCATGAACCCTTATTATATGAAATAATAACTTCCCTCCTCTTCTTCCTTTTTTTCCCTCTAGCATATGGAGAATTCCGTCTAACCTTTTTTGAAAATATTCAGAAATCTGTTCTACAGCAACTACCCAAAGTTGTTTTTCCTTTTTGTCTCATATCCTAAAATAGAGTTGTCACTGCCCATTTAAACTCATACTCCCCAAACAAACACATCTTTGTTGGTGAATATTGGGAAATATTCTTCTTTCAATGTACAATGCTATAAAATATTCAGATTGGTGTGGTAAAAAGAGGGTTGAATTTTATGTCAGATGATCTGCGTTCAAATTCTTATTCCGCTTACATGTATAATCTAGGAAAGTTATTTATGTCTAGCATTTATAATTTCCTCTTCTTTAAAGAAAGAGGATTGGATTATATGATTGCAAATATTAATTCAAGTTCTAAATCTATGATCCTCTGATCTTCTTCTTCTTCTTCTTCTTCTTCTTCTTCTTCTTCTTCTTCTTCTTCTTCTTCTTCTTCTTCTTCTTCTTCTTCTTCTTCTTCTTCTTCTTCTTCTTCTTCTTCTTCTTCTTCTTCTTCTTCTTCTCTTTTTTGTCTTTGTGGAACTTCACCAAATGCTATCTACTGTACTTATGCCTGTGTAGCTCCTAGATTTCCTCATGTGTATTTATCTTCTTGATGTATAATTGAGGAAATTGTATCTTAGATATTCTGAGCATTATCAGAATTAATGAACATCGGGGGAATGTCATACTGCTGTTTTTTTTTTTTTTAAGTGAACAGTTAGTTTTGAATTGAGAGCTCTTTTATTTTCCCTACCTTTTTTCCCTAATAAATTCTACTTATGATCCTTGTTGTAGTGTTTTTATATATCTATATCTATCTTCTTTCCTATCCCTGCTAACTCTTCAACTTTAATTCTGCTCCTTAATTGGCCTGGCTATTAATTAATTTCTCCCCCCAAACACAGATCCCTCCCTTGTCTTTTTCCCTTGCTCTTCCCTTGCTTTTCCTCCTTTCTTACTTCTTTACAGGTTTTGGAAGCTGTTATAACCTTTATGGTATATAGGTAGTGTTGCCATTTAACCCATTTCTAATTTGAGTAGGTTTTCAGAATTATGAGCTCTCCTCCTCCCTCTAATGCCTCTTTATTTATTTTTTTTGCATCTCCTTTGTATAATTACTTTTTTTTTCTCTTTTTCTTAGACTGTTTTGCTTTGTAGAGCAGATCACTCAACTCTCCTCCAATCTTTCTTTTGAGATAGCCAATTACTGATCTTAATTTTATCATATGGTATACATTTCCATGTAAAAACATAAATAATTTGTCCATGTAAAATTCTTTGAAATTAATCTTTGATATTGGTTCCTATCTGTTAAATTTTTTAAAAATTAAGTTTGGGTTTGATTAAAAGATAAGTTCATTGAATTCTTTTTCATTCAATATGGATAATTTTCGAAATATGATTTTTTTGGTTGCAGGCCTAGTTCTTTTGATTACCAATATATATATATATATATATAATTCCAGGACCCTGTGGTATTTCATCGTGGCCTCTAAATCCTGTATAATTCTAATTGTAACTCTACCATATTTGAATTATTTTTTCTTGTTTCTTGAAATATTTTTCTCTTTGATCTGGGGGTTTCAAAATTTGGCAATGATACTCCTAAGTGTTTTCTACAAAGGATCTCTTTGAAGTGTGATCAGTGGATTTTTTTCTGTTTCTACTTTCCCCTTGTTTTATCACTCCAGATTAATTTTCTTGGATTATTTCTTGCATTATTGTGTCAAGATTGGTTTTTTTTTTTTTGGTTATATCTTCCAGGCAGTCCAATCATTCTTATATTTTTTCATCTTGATATGTTTTCAATATCTGTTGTTTATCTTACGTTTTACATTCTATTCTATTTCTTCATTTTTTATATTTTGTTACCCAATTCTAATTCTCAAAGAATTATTTTTTTCTTTAAGAGTCTATATCCCCCTTTTCTAGTTGGTTAACTTCACCTTCCATAATCATCTTGTTTTTCTTATATGGTTTTTATTTTTATTTTTTAAAGTTTTTCCTCAATATCTCTCATTTTATTTTTAAAGTTTTTAAAAAAGTTATTCTATAAATTCTTTCTGGGCAGGGCACCATTTCACATTACCCTTCCAAAATATGGAAAAATACATAGAAATAATACATAAAACTAAAGGTTGATTCTTTGAAAAGGTTAGTAAAATTGATGAACCTTTAGCTTCTCTGATTAAAAAGAATGGTATAGAAAATAAAATCAATATAATGGAAAATAAAACATGTTCAAGATACACAAACTATACACAAGAGATCAGATAAAAATCTTAAATAAACCAACTTCAGAAAAGAAAATAAATCTAGCTGTAAAATTATTACTAAAGGCATGGGATGCCTTCTGGTCCTATTACATTCACCAGGGAATTCTATCAAATTTAAACAACAATTAGTACTCATACTTAAAATTTTTCTCAAAATTGAGAAAGAAAGCACCTACCAGAATCTTTTTATGGGACAAATATAGTCCTAACAATTAAAACAGAGAAAGATAAAACAAAGAGGTAAAGACTCTAGGCCAATGCCATTAGTTCTGACTCAAAATTTTTGAACAAAATCCTGTCAAATAACTCAGAAACTTATCATTTTGACCAACTAGAGTATTCAGGGAGGATAAGTATCTTTGCTAGGAAAGCATGCTGAACGCTTTACAAGACTGCTCATCCGCTTATGGTGTATATTTGGTGCCATACTCAGTATAACTCTCTTGGAAGATAGTCCAACCCATGTTGAGGATAACCACCGGATCTCAAAACGTTGGTGTATTAGAAGGCTCTCTATCTCAAGGATGTGAAGACATTACTGGTGGAATGGGAAGAAAAGAACAATTTGTTCTAATGATCATAAAGGTGACTAAAGCAGGCTCTGTAGAGAATTTAGACTTTGATCATACATCAGAGTTATACACTACATGCTGAGCTATCACCAGTCATCATGACTCGACTCTTGCCACTGAGTATAACAAGTATAGAAAAGAGAATGAGGCTGATGACTTTGTGCAACTCTGCTTCACTTAAATCTAATTCACATGCAAGTCAGGACCTTACCTATGATATCATTGATCTTCTTCAAACACAGGATGAATAACAACAAGACCAGAGATGCAAAGATGATTCAACATTAGGAAAACAATATAATTAATTATATTAAAACCCCAAATTACATGATAATCTCAATAAATGCAAAAAAGCCTTTGACAAAATGCAGCACTCTTTTATTCTCAAGATGTCTTAAAATATAGACAGAGGAACTTTCTCAAATATCATAGTAAACATCTATATAAAATCTGAAGCAAACATCATATGTAATGAGGATACACAAAAACCTGTTCTAATATAAGAATAAAGCAAATATTTCCATTTCAGCCATTTTTTTATATAATCCTGGAAATGCTAACAATAGCATAAGACAAAAGGATGAAGTTAAAGAGATAAAGATAAGTAAAGAAAAGATAAAACTCCCTGTTTGCTGATAAAATGTAGTGCTTGAAAAATATTTGGAAGTCAACAAAAACACTGAGACAATGAATAGCCTCAGTAAAATTGTGGGTTATGAGACAAATCTTCAAAAAAATCAACTGAATTTATCCCAAAATACAAGAATCAAAAATAGGAATGAAATGAAAACCCCATTGCAAACAACTACAAATACACAGAATATCTCAGGATTGACTTACCAAAGGACACACACACACACACACACACACACACACACACACACACACATATTAACATACTGAAGAAGTGATGTATACAAAGAAGTATGGAATGATCATGGAACTGACAGGAAGTAAGCAGAATAATGAAAACATTGTATATATTAACTATAGCAATGAAAATAACAATAACAAAATAAAAAATCCAAGGTGAATGAGACAAAATTATAAAGATCAATAGAACTTGGGTTAAAAGACATAAAAAGATATTTCAGACCCACCTCTTTATGGAGATGTTATTCAGGTTTGTTGCACATTGCACAATTTTTTAGACCTTTTCAATGTATGTCAATTGCGCTGATTTTTTTTTCTTTGAAAAATACAACTTGTTTCAAAGTTTGGCTATCTGGGAGGAAGAAGTGGTGAGATATTGAGAATAACCATGATGATATAAAAAACAGAAGACATTATAGAAATTATTTACATTATGTGAGATGAAGGAAACAAAGAAAGTCATGGGGATTAACTAGTGAAAATGTTAAAGTTAGGAGATAAATTGTTTTGTGGGAGGAATAGCAAAGGAGGTCAGTGTCACTGGATTCTATAGCATATGGGGACAAGTTAGGTGTAAGAAGATGAAAATGTACAATAGGACAGGATTGTGGAAGCACTGAATGTCAAACAGAGAATTTTTACATTTTATCCCAGAATCAATGATCTATTGGAGTTTACTAATGTAGGAAGTATTATATTTAAATATGTTCTTTAGAATGATTAATATAAATATAATCAGTAAGTATGGGATGAATTGGAGTTGGGAGAAATCATACAAGGAAACCAACTAGCAGGCTATTGTAACAATCAATTAATACATATATCTTAAACAGACACTATGTATGAGCAAGTATTAGTGCCCAGAATTTGCTATGAAGAAGAAGTGAACTGGATTACATGTCTTACCTTTTTTCATTTTTTATCCTGTCTTCTAAATTATATTGATGCTGATCTTTGCCCTAAAAGTTAATGGTCTGATTTTATATAGACAGCTGATCTGAGAATTATTCCCACCTTTGTAACAACCATTTCCTATCTGTTAAAAATAATCATTTTCATTTTTGGGTGATATTATATATTCCAGAATTATATGATCTCCAAATTACAAGGGACCTTCTAGATTAACAAGTCTAACCTGCAACTTATAGGAATCCCTTCTACATAGCTAAAAAATAATCATAGAGACTTTGTTTAAAGATTTCTAGGAAAAAGGAAGCCCTTTCATTTCCCATCTTCCAAAAACAGTATTGATCACATCATGAATCCATAAGAAAAGTCTTGGACATACATAGTACATAATTTACACATATATGCCTGTATAATTAAATTTTTCATAAAATTATTTCATATTGATAACAAATCTACACTCTTAAGCTAAGGAATTCAGCCCTTCAAAGAAAGCCCTGGAAGAATTGAAGACTATGTTAATACAACATCCTTTGTCTGTGAATAATTTGCTGGAAATTTCTAACATAGTTGCTCTTTCAATTTTATCAGTACCTATTGTACTTAATTGGGGTTGAAATAAGAGAAGAAAAGTAGGCCAGGAATGGATCAAGGAAGAGGGCTTTGGAAAAGCCTTAAATGGAGAACTGAGAAGGTCAGACAGGCAAGCAGATTCATTTCCATTGTAATGTCCAAAGTCAATGAACATTGAGTTCCGCTTTAGTGGTCTAGTCAAAAAACTTGGCATGCATACACTTTTGAGTTCTAACCCCATTCCTAGGACAATAATATTTCCTTTCCAAAAATACAGTAAAACAACAAAACACTTTTTTTTCAGGCCAAATTTGAAATTTTATAATTTTAGAAGTAATTAACACATTGAAAATTCTCAGATGCGATTGCTGCTAAAATATGTGCTGCAGTTGAAAGCCAAATTGAATTCAATAATAAGTTGCAGTTTCTACTTCATTTAAATGAGTAGGGAATTTGGGAGATTGTTTCATTCTTTTACCTCTTATATTTTACTTTAAAAATTCAAGAATTTTGCTTCAAATTTATTTGTAATTTTGTCACAACCATTTAAATATATTATAAAATTAGTAACATTACACATACCACGTATATCACTAGAAATAAAAACAATTTGGAGTATTATAATCATGTCTATTTAAAAAATATGTATTTAAGATTTGACATCTGACCCAAATTTGAAGATGTTTAGTTCATCATTAGTCTTGTTTATTGACACTTTTGATTTCTTGTTGTCTTCAAAATATCAACTTTATCTAATTTGCCATATTCTTTGATACAAAGTAGAGTAAAAAAAATAAAAATTACAAATGTACAGTATTCCCTATGTACTCTGTTGGTACAAAAGAATTGATTGTACAAGAGTTGATTGTACAACATACATCCTTGTTTATGTTTATTGAAGCATTTTAAGATGAAACAAACCAATTTTTTCTTTTTTGTTTTTGCTGAGACAATTGGGGTTAAATTACTTGCCCAGGGTTACACAGCTAGGAAGTGTTAAGTGTCTGAGGCCATATTTAAACTCAGGTCCACCTGACTTCAGGGCTGGTGCTCTATCCACTGCACCACTTAGCTGTCCAAGAACCAACTTTTTCATTCATATGTACAGATGTTACTGAATTCTCATTGCTTTTCTAGTTCAAATGAACATGTATACTGAAAGCAAAAATGAAGTAGATAGGTTTATTCTGTGTTTTTCATTCAATACAATAACTTCATAGAACACCTAGGATGCTTCATAGATTGCTTGAGTTTTCCATTTTGAAAATGCTAAACTAATTATCTCTCCAATTTATTTCAACCCTATAAATGCAGTTTTAACTCCAACTATAAGCGACATGACAAAATGAACTTTTACTCTGACTAAAAGAAAGTGTCTTATCTTCTGTGTCCCCAAAACAACCTTCCATTTTACTCCTAAGGAGAATCATTTTCTTTCTAATGACAAATACAACTAGCACTCATCCTCCCATCGATCGTTTTTTACTCCAAAAAAAAATTAATTGCTATTCTAGTTATAAATATAATATATGACAGCACAAATTTATTCTGTGTCTTAAAAAACTCAACAAAAGAACTTTTGGAATATAAGTAATGCATTCCTTCTAGTGATTATTTTATTTTATCCTGCTTTTTATAGAATTTTTTTATCCAATTACATATCAAGACAATTTTTAGCATTCATTTTTATAAGATTTTTGAATTCCACATTTTTCTTCACATCTCCCTCCCATCTTTTCTTCCAACTTCATATAGGTCATACATGTGTTATCATGTATAACATTTCCATATTAGTCACACTTGTGAAAGAAGAAATAGATCAAAAGGAAAAAATCTCACAAAAAAGCATAAACTAAATGAAAAAAAGTTGAATCAATCTACATTTAGAGTCCATCAATTCTTTCTCTGGTTGTAGATAGCATATTCCTTGATGAGTCTTTGTACTTGTCTTGGACCATTGTGTTGCTGAAAGGAACTGGGTAATTCATAGTGGATCACTACACAATGCTAATTATACTTTGTACAGTAATTTTCTGGTTCTATTTTATTTTCATCAATTAATGCAAGTCTTTGTAGGTTTTTATAAAATTTGTCTGTTCATAATTTCTTAATGTACAATAGTATACCATAACATATTTGTATGGTATGTATGTATTTGTGTGTGTGTGTATGTATTAGAGCTGTTCAGCCATTTCCCAATTGATGGGTATTCCTTCAATTTCCAATATTTTTCTACCACAAAAAGTTTTGCTATAAATATTTTTGTACATGAAGGACCATTTCCATTTTTTTATAATCTCTTTGGTATAAAGACCAAATAGTTTTATTGCTGGATCAAAGGCTATGCACAATATGGTTGCTCTTTGGGCATAATTCCAAAATGCTCTCCAGAATGTTTGGATCATCTCACATTTCCCCCAAAAGTACATTTATGTTCCAATTTTCACATATCCTCTCCAATATTTATCATTTTCCTTTTTTGTAATAGTAGGAAATCTGATAGGTGTAAGGTGGTACCTCAGAGTTGTTTTAATTTATAGTTCTCTAATCAAGAGTGAATTAGAACACTTCTTTATATGGATATATAGCTTTGATTTCTTCATCTGAAAGTTTCTTGTTCATATCCTTTGATCATTTATTAATTGGAGAATGGTTTATAGTTTTATAAAATTGACTCAGTTCTCTATATAATTGAGAAATGAGGTCTTTATCAGAGACACTTGATTTAAAGATTATTCCCCAGCTGTATGTATTCCTTCATTGCATATGCTTGCTTTGAGCAAAAGCTTTTTATTTTAATATAATGAAAATTATCCATTTTACATTTTATAATGCTCTCTATTTCTTATTTGGCTATGGATTCTTCCTTTCTCCATAGATGTGACAAGCAGACTATTCCTTGCTCTTCTAATTTTCTTATAGCGTTGTCACCCTTTGTGTCTAGATCACACACATCATTTTGACATTATATTGGCATATGGTATGAGATACTGGGTTTTTATCTAGCTTATGCTCTATTTTTTTTCTTTTTTGTGAAATAATGATTTCTTATCCCAAAGACTGGGGTCTTTGTGTTTGTCAAACACTAAATTATTATGGTCATTGACTACAATATCTTGTGTACTTAATCTGTTCCACTGATCTAAGTATTCCATTTCTTAGCTAATATCAGAAAGTTTTGATGATAATGATTTCACAAAATGGTTTGAGATATGGTATTTCTAGGCCACCTTCCTTTGTATTATTTCCTTTAATTGCCTTAATATTCTTGACCTTTTTTGTCTTCCAAGTGGATTTTATTATTTTTTCTAATTCTAGCTCATAATTTATTGATAGTTTGATTGGTATGATATTGAATAATTAACTTAGGGAGATATGCTAATGTTATCATATCCCCTCCACCCTGAACAACTGGTATTTTATCAGTTGTTTAGGCTTTATTTTATTTATGTGAAAAGTGTTGTATAATTGTGTTCATATAGTTATTGAGTTTGTCTTGGGAAATAGACTCTCAATCATTTATATTGTTTATAATTATTTTAAATGAAATTTCTATTTTTATCTCTTGCTGCTGGACTTATTGGTCATACAAAAGAATGCTGGTGATTTATATGGGTTTATCTTATGTCCGATAACTCTGCTAAATTTGTTAGTTATTTTCAAGTAGTTTTTCAGTTAATTCGCTAGGGTTTTTTAAGCACATCATTATAATATTGGCAATGGGTGATAGTTGTGTTTCCTTATTGCTTATTTAATTTTTTCAATTTCTTTTTCTTCTTATTGTTTTAGTTAACATTTTTAGTATTATATTGAATAATATTGCTGATAGTGTTATTGCTGGATTAAAGGCTTTTTTCTTTTACCCTGTGATCTTATTGGGAACCCTTCTATCTGCTTTACAGATAGTGCTTGCTAATGGTTTTTAAATAGATACTGCTTATCATTTTAAGGAATGCTCTTTAGTGTCTTTAATAGGAATGGGGACTGTATTTTGTTAAAACCTTTTTTTTGTCTATTGAGATAATCATATTATTTCTATCAGTCATGTTATTAATATGATCATTTGTTACTAATTTTCCTAACATTAAACAAATCCTCATTTCTCATATAAATCCAGCCTGGTTATAATGTATAATCCTTGTGATATATTACTGTAATCACTTTGATGGTAGTTGGTAAATTTTTTTTGCTTCAATATTATTTAGGGAAATTGATCTATAATTTTCTTTTTTCTATTTTAGATCTTCCTGGTTCAGACACCAGCACCATATTTGTGTGATAAAAAAAGTTTGGTAGGACTTCTTGCTTATTTCTCCAAATACTTTATGTGGTAGTGCTATTAATTGTTCTTTGAATATTTGGGAGAATTCACATGTCAGCCCATTTGGCCCTGGTAATTTTTTCCTAGAAAGTTCATTAATGGCTTATTAAATTTCTCTAAGTGCAGTTATTAGGTAATCTATTTCCAGATTTATTAGTCTAGGTAATTTATTTTTGTAAATATTCATAAACTTTGCTCAGGTCATCAGATTTATTACTTATACATATAAATAGGCAAAATATTTCCTAATGTTTGTTTTAATTTGTTCTTTATTGTTGATTTTTTTCCTATAATTTTTGATACTGGATATTTAATTTTCTTCTTTTTTAAAGTGCAAATTAACAAATGGCTTATCTATCTTTTTTTTTTTTCATAAAACCAACAAATTTTTTAGCTGAATAGTTTTATTAGTTTCAATTTTATTAAACTTACCCTTGATTTTCAGGGTTTCCAATTTGTTGCTCATTTAGGGATTTTTGAAAGATAGCTTTCAATATTCACCATTGTAAACCTTGTGTTCCATATTTATCTTTGCTTGTATTTTGAAAACTATAAATCTAGAAGTCAAGACAGTGGAGTGAAGCCAAGAAGCTGCTTGAGCTCTCCCAGTTTCCTTTGAAAACCACATGAAACTACGCTTTTAAACAGAGTATGAGGGAATGAAACATCTCTCTAGCTAAAGATAGATTAGAAGGACTTTAAGAAAGATCAGTTTCACTGGGATGAAAAGGGGTGTTTATCCCAGGTCAGATAGTGTCCAAGAAACTCAGTGAGAGGGTCTTAATTACAGCGAATCAGCAATTGAGACCTCCAGTCCTGATTCAGTAGCTAAGCAGACCAGTGGGGCATCCTTCAATCCCAGTGCAGAAGACAAATTGCCAGCCCAGGAAATGAGGCTGTTGCCTCGAGAGAACAATTAGGGCTACCCAGTGCAGTAAGCAAGATACCAAATATGAGGGCAGCCAGTGCTCAAAACTAAGGGTAACAACAACACAAGAAATTTGTGGCAATGTCCCCTGTTGCCAAAGAGCAGAGATGAACCTTAAAAGTCAGAAAATAAGAAAAAAGAAAGAAAGTAAGAAAGAAAATAAGCAAGTAACAGAAAACTTTAACCATACAAAGCCACTATAGTAACCAGGAAGACCAAATCACCAGCTCAGACAAGGACAAAATGCCCACAGAGGAAATCTCAAAGAGTGACATGAATTGGTCTCCAGTCCAAAGAAGCTTCTTAGAAGTGGTCATGAAATATTTTAAAAGGCATATAAGAGAGGTAGAATAAAAATTGGGAAAAAAAAAAAAAAACAAGAGGCATGCAAGAAAGAATCAACAGCTTAGAAAAGAAAAACTATTTCTTAAAAACCACAATAGGTCAAATGCAAAAACAAATCCACTGAAGAAAATAACACTTGGAAAAGTAGAATTAATCAAATGGAAAAAAATAGATTTTAAAAGCTAACTGCAGAAAATAGTACATTAAAAATTAGAACTGGGCAAATGGCAGCTAGTGACTCCTATGAAACATTAAGAATCAGTTAAACTGAAAAGAATGAAAAAAAAATGGAAAAAAATTTAAAATACCTCATTGTAAAAACAACTGACCTGAAAAATAGATCCAGGAAAGACAATTTTAAATTTTTTGGTCTTTCTGAATGTCATGACCAAAAAATGGAGCCTGGATAAAATACTTCAAGAGATCAATAAGAAAAACTACTTTGATATACTAGAATCAGTGGGTAAAATAGCCATTTAAATAACCATCTCCAAAGAGATCTCATAAGGAAAATCCAAAGGAACATTGTTACAAAATTCCAGAACTATAATCTCAAGGAAAAAATACCATAAGCTGCTAAAACCAGACAGAACAAGAAACAAACAAGAACAAGAAAGAAAGAAACAATTCAAATATTGAAAAGTAACAGTCAGGATTACAAAGGATCTGGCAGTTTCTATATCATCAATAGCAAAACTAACAGAAATCATATGATCTCAATAAATGCAGAAAAAGCTTTTGACAATATATAGCACTCATTCTCTTCCTTAAAATGATAAGCAGAATCTATATAAAACCATCAGCAAGCATTGTTTGTAATGCAGAGAAGATAGATGCATTCTCAGTAAGATTAGGGATGAAACAAGGATGCTCATTATCACCATATTATTAAATATATCCTAGAAATGTTGGCTTTTGCAATAAGAAAAGAAAAAATAATTAAAGGAATTAGAACAATGAGGAGATGACTTTGCAGATGATATGATGATATACTTAGAAAATCCTACAGAATCATCCAAAACCTACTTAAAACAAACTATTTCAGCAAAATTGCAGGATATAGAATAACCCACACTAATCATCAGCATTTATATATATATATATATATATATATATATATATATATATATATATATATATATATATATATATATATATATATATATATATATATATATATATATATGTATATAAAACCAAAAAAAGTCCAGCAACAAGGGATAGACAGAGAAATTCCACTTAAAATAACTGTAGACAAAATAAAATGTTTGGGTGTTTACCTGCCAAAACAAATCCAAGAACTATATGAACATGATTTCAAAACACTTTTTACATTACAAAGTCAAATCTAAACAAGTGGGAAAATATCAATAGCTCATGGGTAGGCTGGGCTAATATCATAAAAAATGACAATTCTTCCTAAATTGATTTACTTATTCAGTGCCATACCAATCAAATTGCCAAAAAATTATTTTATAGAGCTAGAAAAAATAATAACAGAATTCATCTGGAAGAACAAAAAGTCAAGAATATCAAGGAAATTAATGGAAAAAAAATACAAGGGACAGTGGCCTAGCAGTACTACACCTAAAACCTCTATTATAAAGCATCAGTAAAAACATATGGTATTGGCTAAGAAATAGAGTGGTGGATCGATGAAATAAGTTAGATACGCATGATACACTAATCAATAACTATTGTAATCTAGTGTTTGATAAATCCAAAGACTACAGCTTCTGGGATAACAACTCACTACTTTACAAAGATTCCTGGAGAAACTGGAAAGTAATATGTCAGAAACTCAGCATAGACCTACATCTCACTCCCCATACCAAAATAAAATTAAAATGGGTATATGTTTTAGGCATAGTGATAGTATAAGCAAATTATGAGAGCAAAGGATAGTTTCCTATCAAATCTTTAGAGAATGGAGGAATTTATAGTTAAAAAAGAACTATAGAACATTATAAAAGAATAATGGACAACTTTTATTTCATTAAATTGCAAAGTTTTTGCACAAACAAAACCAACACAGCCAAGATTATGAGATAAGTACAAAGCTGTGGGAAAAAATGCAGCCAGTGTTTCTGATAAAGGCCTCATTTCCAAAATATATGAACAACTGTGTCAAATTTATAAGAATAAAAATCATTCTGTAAATAATAAATGGTCAAGAACAGACAATTTTCAGAAGAAGAAATTAAAGAAATCTATAGTCAAATACAAATGCTCTAAATCACACTGATTAGAGATATGCAAATTAAAACAACTCTAAGGTGCCACCTCAGATTGGCTAGGATGACAGGAAAAAATAATGATAAATGTTGGAAGGGATATAGGAAAACTGGCACACTAATGCATTGTTAGTAGAATTATAAAATGATCCAACCATTCTAGAGATCATTTTAGACCTATGCCTAAAAGACTATCAAACTGTGAATGCTCTTTGATCCACGAGTTCTACTATTGGATCTGTATCCCATAAAAATCATAAAAGACAGAAAAGGACCCACATGTGCAAAAATATTTACATTGCTCTTTTTGAGGTGGCAAAAAGTTGGAAATTGAGTGAATTTCCATTAGTTGGGGAATGGTTGAATAAGTTATGGTATATAAAATTAATGGTTATATTATTATTGCATAGAAAATGATGAACAAGCTGATTTTTACAAAAGACTTGAAAAGGTTTATACGAACTGATTGTGAGTGAAACAAGTAGAACCAAGAACACATTGTAAACACTAACAGCAAGATTTTGCAGTGACGGAGGTGGAGCCAAGATGGCGGAGAAGAAACACACGACTCAGTGAACGTCCTCACTCCCTCACAACCAATTAGATAAATTAAGTCTCAGAATTAGCTCAGGACTGATAGATACCATAAGGACTGGAAGCACGACTTACCAGCTGAAGAGAATCTGGAGTTTCAACAGGAAAGGTCAGTTCTCAGGGGAGGAATAAGAGAGACCAGCACAGACGGTGGGGTAGTGGCACACTGCGCCCATTGTGCTGGGAAGGGCTCTGGGATCAGAGAAGCCACTGAGGTAAAGGAATCTGGCACAGGCTGTTAGCTCTTCTCTGCTAATTATTTAGCAGTTCAGAAGAGAAAGCCAAAATATTTTAAAACTCAGATTAGATTTTCCCCGATCCTGGGGGTGACTCAGCAGATCTCGGCACCAGGGGGTGTGGCCTCAGCAACCATCTGAGAATAGTTAAGAGATTGACAAGTGGGTGGATACGGCCCAAGGCAACACACACTGCCTAGTTTAGCTGGAGGGAGTGGAACTCAGCTCCAGGAAGTCCCAGAGAAGCGGAACCTTTGAACTAGGGACCGCGGTTTCTGGCAGACACTTCCAGTTTGAGCACAGGGGCTTTTCACGTCACCTGCTGCAGACATCCACGCCCCACCCGGACATATAGGCTGGGCTTTGTGCTGTCTTTACTATTCTACGCCCTCGAAGAACAGTAGTGCTAATCACCTCTGAGGCACTTCCAGGGAGGGGGTGGGGAACTCTCTCCCAGAGCTCTCTCTTAGCTCAGGCGCAGGAGCCGCTGCATCCATCCGGTCTGGGAGGAAGCTGGTAAAGAAGTAAATAAATAATTTCCTACCCCAGGGACAGACCCCAAAAGATTTTTTAAGTATGAGCAAAAAAGCTAGAAAAACCATAGATTCCTTCTATACAGAGAAAGAGCGGGTATCCAACCCCGAGGAAGTTAACAGCAGAGAGACAGCAGATAACAACCTAAAGGGGAACAATTCCTGCCCCCCATCACATAACTCTCTCCTAGAAGAAACTCTTAAAAAATTGAGGGAGATTGAAGAAAAATGGGGAAAGGAAAGGGAAGCTATGATAGAGAATAACAACGTCCTGAAATTGGAGTTGGAAAAAATAAAGAATTCACAGGAGATGCAGGGAAACAAAATTTATGAATTAGAAAAGGTTAAAAAAACACAGGAAAGTAGGATTTCTGAATTGGAAAAGATAAAAAAGTCTCAAGAAAATAGAATTTCTGAATTGGAAAAAGAAAATAATTCTCAAAAAAAAATTAGGGAAATGGAAAAAAATTCAATAGAGCAAAATAATTCATTTAAAAATGAAATTGGGCATTTACAAAAAGAACTAAAAACTGTGAAAGAAGAAAATAACTCCTTAAAAGTCAGGATGGAACAAATAGAAATGAATGATTCACAGAGAACCCAAGAATCAGTCAAACAAAACAAAAAAAATGAGAAGCTGGAGAACAACGTCAAATACTTACTGGGAAAATCTATAGACCTGGAAAATAGATCTAGGAGAGATAATCTGCGGATTATTGGACTTCCAGAAAACTATGACCAAAAAAAGAGCCTAGATTCTATTTTACAGGAAATTATCAAGGAGAACTGTCCAGAGATAATAGAAACAGAAGGGAAAGTAGATGTGGAAAGAATTCATCGAACTCCTTCTGAAATAGACCCTAAAAAAAGAACACCACGGAATATAGTGGCTAAGCTGCAGAATTACCACACAAAGGAGAAAATCCTGCAAGCAGCTAGAAAAAAACAATTTAAATACCAAGGTGCCACAATAAGGGTCAGCCAAGATCTGGCTGCCTCCACATTAAAAGATAGAAGGGCCTGGAACCTGATATTCCGTAAGGCAAAAGATCAAGGACTGCAACCAAGAATGAACTACCCAGTTAAGTTTAGCATCTTTTTCCATGGAAGAAGATGGTCATTCAATGAAACAGAGGAATTCTATATGTTTCTAAGAAAAAAACCAGACTTAAACAAAAAATTTGATCTACATCCACAAGACTGAAGAGAAACAGAAAAAGGTACACAGAACCCTTGAGAACTGTAACTCTGTTGTGGGTATATAAAAAATACTCAAGGATAATTTGATTTTACTGATATAAAAGAAAAAAGGGGGGTGTAGTAAAGGGAAGGAGGTCGGTTCAGAAAAAGGGGAAGGAGTGATAAAAAGAGGGAAACTACATCCCAGGAAGAGGCATAGAAAATACACCATATCTGAGGGAATTTAGTGAGGGGGAGAATCATTGTGTGAATCTTACTCTCATCAGGAGAGGCTCAAAGAGTAAATAATTAACATATTTGTTTTTCAGAGAATTTTCTCTCACCTCATTAAAAGGGGGGAGAGGAAAAGGGAAAAGGAAAAGGAGAATAAGTGAAGGGACTTGGAGGGAGGGTGGAGGGATCCTAAAAAAAAAAAAAAAAAAAAAAGAGGGAGGGTTGCGCGTCACAAGGGGGGTCTGTAAATTAAATATCGGGGAGGGGGATCAGGGGGGTCAAGGGAAAAAAGCATAATCTGGGGATAATACAATGGCAGGAAATACAGAATTAGTAATTTTAACTGTAAATGTAAATGGGATGAACGATCCCATCAAATGGAGACGGATAGCAGATTGGATCAAAAAGCAGAACCCTACAATATGTTGTCTATAGGAAACACACTTAAAGCAGGGAGATACATACAGAATAAAGGTAAAAGGTTGGAACAGAGCCTATTATGCTTCAGGTAAAGCCAAAAAAGCAGGGGTAGCTATCCTTATCTCAGATCAAGCAAAAGCAGAAGTAGATCTCGTTAAAAAAGATAAGGAAGGAAACTATATCCTGCTGAAAGGTAGCATAAATAATGAAGCCATATCAATACTAAACATATATGCACCAAGTGGTATAGCATCTAACTTTCTAAAGGAAAAGTTAAGAGAACTGCAAGAAGAAATAGACAGTAAAACTATAATAGTGGGAGATCTCAACCTTGCACTCTCAGATTTAGACAAATCAAACCACAAAACAAACAAGAAAGAAATTAAAAAAGTAAATAGAATATTAGAAAAACTAGGTATGATAGACCTTTGGAGAAAACTGAATGGCAATAGAAAGGAATATACTTTCTTCTCAGCAGTTCATGGATCCTATACAAAAATTGACCATATATTAGGACATAAAGATCTCAAAATTAAATGTAGGAAGGCAGAAATAATAAATGCCTTCTTCTCAGATCACAATGCAATAAAAGCTACATTCAGTAAAAAGTTAGGGGTAAATAGACCAAAAAGTAATTGGAAACTGAATAATCTCATCTTAAAGAATGACTGGGTGAAAGAGCAAATTATAGAAACAATTAACAATTTCACCCAAGATAATGACAATGATGAGACATCATATCAAAATCTTTGGGATGCAGCTAAAGCAGTAATAAGGGGAAATTTTATATCTTTAGAGGCTTATTTGAAGAAAATTGAGAAAGAGAAGATTAACGAATTGGGCTTACAACTTAAAAGGCTAGAAAAAGACCAAATTATAAACCCCCAACCAAAAATTAAACTCGAAATACAAAAATTAAAAGGAGAAATCAATAAAATTGAAAGTAAAAAAACTATTGAATTAATAAATAAAACCAAGAGTTGGTTTTATGAAAAAGCCAATAAAATAGATAAACCTTTGGTAAATTTGATCAAAAAAAAGAAAGAGGAAAATCAAATTGATAGTCTTACAAATGAAAAGGGGGATCTTTCCACCAATGAAGAGGAAATTAGAGAAATAATAAGGAGTTACTTTGCCCAACTTTATGCCAATAAATTTGATAACTTAAGTGAAATGGATGACTTCCTCCAAAAATATAGGCTCCCTAGATTAACAGAGGAGGAGATAAATTGCTTAAATAGTCCCATTTCAGAAAAAGAAATAGAACAAGCTATTAATCAACTCCCCAGGAAAAAATCCCCAGGGCCAGATGGATTCACATGTGAATTCTACCAAACATTTAAAGAACAATTAGCCCCAATGTTATATAAATTATTTGAAAAAATAGGGGATGAAGGAGTCCTACCAAACTCCTTTTATGACACAGACATGGTACTGATACCTAAACCAGGTAGATCGAAAACTGAGAAAGAAAATTATAGACCAATCTCCTTAATGAATATTGATGCTAAAATCTTAAATAAGATATTAGCAAAAAGACTTCAGAAAATCATCCCCAGGATAATACACTATGATCAAGTAGGATTCATACCAAGAATGCAGGGCTGGTTCAATATTAGGAAAACTATTAATATAATTGACCATATTAATAATCAAATTAATAAGAACCATATGATCATCTCAATAGATGCAGAAAAAGCATTTGACAAAATCCAACATCCATTCCTACTAAAAACTCTTGAGAGTATAGGAATAAATGGACTATTCCTTAGAATAATCAGGAGCATATATTTAAGACCTTCAGTAAGCATAATATGCAATAGAAATAAACTGCAACCTTTCCCAGTAAGATCAGGAGTGAAACAAGGTTGCCCACTATCACCATTACTATTCAATATAGTACTAGAAACGCTAGCCTCGGCAATAAGAGCCGAGAAAGAGATTCAAGGAATTAGAGTAGGAAATGAGGAAATTAAACTATCACTTTTTGCAGATGACATGATGGTATACTTAGAGAACCCCAAAGACTCTGCTAAAAAGCTACTAGAAATAATTCAAAATTTCAGCAAAGTGGCAGGATACAAAATAAATCCACATAAATCCTCAGCATTTTTATATATCACTAACAAAATGCAACAGCAAGAGATACAAAGAGAAATTCCATTCCAAACAAATGTTGAGAGTATAAAATATTTGGGAATCCATCTACCAAAAAAAAGTCAGGAATTATATGAGAAAAATTACAAAACACTTGCCACAAAAATAAAATCAGATTTAAATAATTGGAAAGACATTCAGTGCTCTTGGATAGGCCGAGCGAATATAATAAAGATGACAATACTCCCCAAACTAATCTATTTATTTAGTGCTATACCAATCAGACTCCCAAGAAACTATTTCAATGACCTAGAAAAAATAACAACAAAATTCATATGGAAGAATAAAAGGTCGAGAATTGCAAGGGAACTAATGAAAAAAAACTCAGAGGTAGGTGGTCTAAGTGTACCTGATCTAAAGCTATATTATATAGCAGCAGTCACCAAAACCATTTGGTATTGGCTAAGAAATAGACCGGTAGATCAGTGGAACAGATTAGATACAAAGGACAAAAAAGGATACATCTATAGCAATCTAATCTTTGACAAACCCAAAGATTCCAACATTAGGGATAAAAATTCATTATTCGGAAAAAACTGTTGGGAAAACTGGAAATTAGTATGGCAGAAATTAGATATGGATCCACACTTAACACCATATACCAAGATAAGATCAAAATGGATCCATGATTTAGGCATAAAGAGGGAGATAATAAATAGATTAGAGGAACAGAGGATAATCTACCTCTCAGACTTGTGGAGGAGGAAGGAATTTATGACCAGAGGAGAACTAGAGATCATTATTGATCACAAAATAGAAGATTTTGATTACATCAAACTAAAAAGTTTCTGTACAAATAATACTAATGCAAACAAGATTAGAAGGGAAGTAACAAATTGGGAAAATATTTTTAAAAACAAAGGTTCTGACAAAGGTCTCATTTCCAAAATATATAGAGAACTGACCATAATTTATAAGAAACCAAACCATTCTCCAATTGATAAATGGTCAAAGGATATGAACAGACAATTCTCAGAGGAAGAAATTGAAACTATATCCACTCACATGAAAGAGTGTTCCAAATCACTACTGATCAGAGAAATGCAAATTAAGACCACTCTGAGATACCACTACACACCTGTCAGATTGGCTAAGATGACAGGAACAAATAATGATAAATGTTGGAGGGGATGTGGGGAAATTGGGGCACTAATACATTGCTGGTGGAGTTGCGAAAGAATCCAGCCATTCTGGAGAGCAATCTGGAATTATGCCCAAAAAGTTATCAAACTGTGCATACCCTTTGACCCAGCAGCGCTACTACTGGGATTATATCCCAAAGAAATACTAAAGAGCGGAAAGAGTCATATATGTGCCAAAATGTTTGTGGCAGCTCTTTTTGTTGTAGCTAGAAACTGGAAGATGAATGGATGTCCATCAGTTGGAGAATGGTTGGGTAAATTGTGGTATATGAAGGTTATGGAATATTATTGCTCTGTAAGAAATGACCAGCAGGAGGATTACAGAGAGGCCTGGAGAGACTTAAATCAACTGACGCTGAGTGAAATGAGCAGAACCAGAAGATCACTGTACACTTCAACAACAATACTGTATGAGGATGTATTCTGATGGAAGTGGAAATCTTCAACATAAAGAAGATCCAACTCACTTCCAGTTGATCAATGATGGACAGAGGTAGCTACACCCAGAGAAGAAACACTGGGAAGTGAATGTAAATTGTTAGCACTAATATCTGTCTGCCCAGGTTGCATGTACCTTCGGATTCTAATGTTTATTGTGTAAAAAGAAAATGATATTCACACACATGTATTGTACCTAGACTATATTGTAACACATGTAAAATGTATGGGATTGCCTGTCATCGGGGGGAGGGAATAGAGGGAGGGGGGGTAATTTGGTAAAATGAATACAAGGGATAATATTATTAAAAAAAAAATATATATATATATATATAATAAAAAAATTAAAAAAAAAAAAAGATTTTGCAGTGACAAGTATAATAGACTTGGTTCTTCTCAGTGGTTCAGTGATCCAAAGCAATCCTAATAAACTTTGGATGGAAAATGCCACATCCAGAGATAGAACTATGGGGATTGAATGAAGATCAATACATGCTGTGTTCCCTTTCCCCACCTTTTTCTATTTTTTTCTCTTGTGGTTTTCCCTTTTTGTTTTGATTTTTCTCTTCCAACATGATTCATAAGGGAAAAATATATATAATATAAATGAATGCATATGTATAATCAAAATATTTTTATATGTAACTGGGGAAAATAAATATTAAAAAAATTAAAAGAAAATAAAAAAAGAAGTTACAAATGGGGGGGAAAAGCTATAAATTGTTCCCTAAATACTGCTTTGGCTGCACCCCATAAATTTTGGGAAGTTGTCTCATTGCTGTCATTCTCTAGTGAGATTATTGATTGTTTATATGATTTGTTCTTTGATTAACTTATTTAGGATTGGATTGTTTCCAATTAATTATGAGTGTATCTTTTTACTGCTATTTGTTGAATGTAATGTTTATTGCACCATGATCTAAAAATAATATATTTAATATTTCTGTCTACATTTGACTTTGAGAACTTTATGCTCTACATAGTAAATTTTTGTGTATATGTCATATGCTGATGAGAAAAAAAGTTATATTCCTCTTTCCTGCCATTTAGTTTTGTCTAAATTTCTGTCACATCTAACTTTTTAAATATTCTATCTACTCCATAGTTTTTTTCTTGTTTATGTTTTGATTGAATTTATCAAGTTCTGAGAGGGAATTGTTGAAATCTTCCACTAGTATAATTTTGCTATTTCCTCCTGTTAATCACTTAACTTTTTTTTTTTTCCAAAAAATGGATACTATATGACTTTTGGCACATGTTTACTATTGATATTATTTTATTAGCTATTTTCTTTAGCAAAATATAGTTTCTTTCCTTTTCTCTTTTTATTAGGTCAATTTTTGGTTTTGCTTTGTCTGATATCAAAATTGCAACCTCTGCTTTTTTACTTTACCTGAAGTAGAATCAGTTCTGTTCTAGCACCTCATCTTCACTCTTTGTGTATCTCTCTGTTTCAAGTATTTTTTTTCCCCCCTGATGCTGGGGTTAAGTGACTTGCCCAGGGTCTCACAGCTAGGAAGTGTTAAGTGTCTGAGACCAGATTTGAACTCGGGTCCTCCTGAATTCAGCTGCCCCCAAAGATTTTGATTTTTAATCTATTCTGCTATCCACTTCTATTTTTTGGGAGACTTCACAGTTATGATTCCTAATTTAGTTTTTCTGACCATCCTATTTTTTCTATTTCTTCTTCCTCTCCTTTCACCTTTTCCATCCTTACTAGTGTTTTGCTTTTGTTTGCCCATAGATGTCTGCCTTCTTTTCCATCAGCCTCTCCACCCTCTTTATTTAATCTCATTCTCTCCTATTTCTTTGTAAGGTAAAATATACTTATACATTCAAATTATCATGTATATTATTCCCTCTTTCATCCAATACTGATGAGAATAAGGTCAAGTGATGTCTATTATCCACAATCCTTTCTTCCCCTCCAGGGTAATAGGTCTTTCAATGCCTCTTTATGTGAAATCATTTTTAACCTCATTCTCCCTGTCCCTTCATTCCCTATCCCTTTTATTCTTTTTTCCTCCTCAATTTTTATGTATTCCCTCCAATTTATCTCATGCCCATAGCCTCTGTTTATGTGTAGTCTAATGTAATTAATAAATTGTACTATTAGTGGTAAAATTTTTAAGAATCACAATTATCTTTTCCCATATAGGAATGTAAACAGTTCCGTTCCATTGAATCCCTTATGTTTTCCTTTCCCCTTTTTCCCTTTTTAGGCTTCTCTTGGTTTTTGACATCTGAGATGATTTATTTTTGTTCATGTCTGGTGGTCTTCCTATGAAGGACTGAAATCTTTTATTTCATTAAATAACCATTTTTTATTTCATTGAATTAGAATTTTTTCCTTTGAAGTATTATGCTTGATTTTGCTGGGAAGGTGATTTTTGGTTGTAGTTCTAGTTCTGCTGCTTTCTGTAATATCATGTTCCATTATCTCTGATTCTTTAAAGTTGCAGCTGCTAAGTCCTAAGTGTAATCCTGATTGTAGTTTCCCAATACAATTATTTCTTTTTGTCCACTTGCAGTATTTTTTTTTCTTCTATTTTCTAGGTCAGTTTTTTTTTCCTATCATTTTTTTCATTCTTTTGAATTTCTTTGATTGATTTTTGATGTCTCATAGAATCAATTGTTTCCATTTGTCCAATTCTAACTTTTAAGGAGTTACTTTCTTTGTTTTTTTATGTCTTTTTCCATTTGGCCAATTCTGCTTTTTAAGTAATTGCTTTCTTTTCCAAAGCTATAAAGTGTCTTTTCATAATTCTCTTATTTCTTTCCCCAACTTCTTCCTCTCTTATAATCATGAATTCTTTTGGTTTTGAGACTATTTTCCATTTTTGTTTGAAGTTTTGCCCATAGATGTTTTGCCATTGTTGTCCTCTTTTGAATTTGTGTCTTAATCATCCTTGTCACCATAGTAATTTATTGTGCTCATTTTCCTTTTTTTTTTTTTTTGCTAATTTTTTGGCCTTTCCCCTTTCTTTTAAATTTTAACTCTGGAGGGCAGCTAGGTGGTGCAGTGGATAGAGCATCAGCCTTGAATTCAGGAGGACTCAAGTTCAAATCTGGTCTCAGACATTTAACACTTCCTAGCTGTGTGACCCTGGGCAAGTCACTTAACCCCAGCCTCAGAAAAACATAAAAAAAATAAATAAATTTTAACTCTGCTCCTGGGGATAGAGAAAGGTGGGAAACTTTGTCATTCTCTGCTGGCTAGAGGCTGCTGGCCCTCACTGTTTATCTAATTCTGCACTGATGTTGCTATTGGCTTGCTGGGATGCTTCCTGTCCTGAGCTGCACTTCCCCTTTACCTGAGTAAAATAAACATTTCTTTACAATCTTCCAAGCTACTTAAGCTAAATGATCTTTTTCTTCTGATCTTTTTGCTAGTTCTGTTCTTCCAGAATTTATTTTGGGAAACTATTTTATAGGTGAAAATGGTATAATTATGGTGCTTTGCTGCTTACTCTGTCATCTTGGCTCATCTAAATCCCTTCTTATAGTCATTTTCATTCCTGCTATTCCTCATGTCAATGCCTAATGCATACCAATTTCTATGAATTTACTAGTATTCATCCCTACACTCTACAAATTTTCCTGAGAGTTTAATAACAATTACAACAACAACAACAATTAAAGTGTCAAGGCCAAATGTCCTTAATTTAATTTTAACATTAGACTACATTTTTTTTTCTGGGCTTTGATTGTTCATTAAAAAAGTATTTAAGAGCCACATTACCTAGAAATAACTGCCCTATTAGCAATTGAGTAATTTCTAGATTGATTTAAATGTTTTGGCTTTCATTGCACGTGATAAAATTCTGGGCCAGCATTTGGCAAAAACGGTGAAGTTGCTAAAATGTATTATCATCACACCAGTTTTACTCTTTTAATGCCCTTCTTCTTTCCCTCTTATGCCCCCATTGGTATTATATAAGATGTACAAGATTTGAACTTCTTCTCAACTGACCAAAGTTATTCAGGAGTCCATTAGCCAAGAATCTTGCCATTGCCTTGTCCTTGGGATTTTTCATGACACTTCTTCTTACCTATTTTTCCTAATCTATGTCTTTAGCTCCCCTGTTAAGTGATAAACCAAGATGTTTTTGACTAATAGTGATATATTGGATTACCTTTCCAGATGTCTTTTTTTTTTTTTTTTTTTTTTTTTTTTTTTTTTTTTTGCATTTTAGTACCTACCTTCAATATATATATGACCTAAATGAGTGACTAAAGATAAGAAATTTCAGTGAGATTAATGAGCAATGCATTTCCCCCTTACTGTTTTGGATTACCTTTTTCTGTGGTTACACTTTTAAGTCAAGAAAACAAAGAAACAAATATCAAAATGAATATGATGTTATTTTTCTCTCAATTTCCATCCTAATTTTCATCTTCTTGTTTAGGGCACATTTGAGTTGGCCAATTTCTATATAAAGCAAGTATTGTTTACCATGGACTAGGTGCTTTTCTAAATGATAGAAATATAGAGAATGGTAAACACACAGTCCTTGCTCTCTAGGAATACAATATTCTAATGGGGAAGATAATATGCAAAAAATTGCACATAAATACTTTCAAAAACTGAAAAAATATTAACCTTTTTAGTATTTTATAAAATGTCATTTAAATTTGCTTTCTAAAATATCAAGTGTTAGGTTCTTACTAAGTGCTAAGTCGGTACTTAACAATTCTCTAGTTCTGGCCTTTAAGGGGAGTTTTACCCCTTTGAACTTCTGGGGAGGAGCTTACATGTTTAAGAGGAGCAAGTTCATTGGTTGAAGTATTTCTCCCACAAGCCCCTGAGTTATTCCACGCCCATTCTCTGGGAGGATAAAAGAAGTTAGAGTCTGGAAAGTGAGTTCTGGATTGGGTCAAGGAGAATACGTCCTGTGGATTCGCAAGTTCAGCAATTCCGTACTTTTGGAGAGGAAGAAGAGTCTACTCTAGTACAGAGTCTGGCCGGGAGATTGAGTTGAGGCAGCAGATCTCCTCCCAGAGAGAGATCGGCAGTTTCTGGAGACAACAGGAACATTACAATAAAGTATTTGGCTTTTGAAAATCTCATAATTTTATTTGGAATAAGAAAAACCTTTTAAATCATCCTTTTATTCAAGTGTAAATCCTCCTCCTCCAACTCCATCTTCTACTAGCTTCAAACAGGTTTAAGGTGGAATGGTTTATCTTTTTTCCCTATTTCAATAGCATTGTTTTATATCTATTTCAGTTTCCAGTCAATGTCATATCATCATAGGCAATGTCTGACTGACTTCACATCATCCTGTGCCTCATTCCACATGAACCATGACAGGTGAATACGTCTCTAAAGGCAGATGACCAAGTATTGTTCCTGAAGGTTAATGGTATTGGTCACTTTAATTCTTATATGATAAATTATTCTTGAGAACTGGAAAATTGATTGTATTTAGCTTCCCAGGAATTCTCCAAAAATCTTCCTACCACTACAAGGGTTGATAGAGTATCTAAGAAGGCTGATATTAAGTTTGAGATTTCTTTCATTTAAGGTCAGCAATTCAAAACAGACACTATTCAATGCCAAAGTGAATTCATTACAATCTGTAAGCAATTAATATATAATAAACTGATGGTTGATATGGAAATTGATATTTCTAAGTTGATGCTAACGGAAATCCTTAAAATGTTCTTTTTCTTGTGAAAATATTAGTACTAGAACTAAAAGACCAGGTTCAAAACCTTTACACTTATCTTGGTCCAGTCAAAAATGGATTTTCTCATTTTAAATAAGAGGATTACACTAGATAGAGCTTTCAGATCTCTTACAGATGTCATGCTATGTTGCAAATGAACTCATTCAGTCAATCAACAAGTATTTATTAAAAGGGCTACTTTATACCAAGCAGTATACACTGTGGTTTCTAGTTATACAGAGTAAAAAAAATCCTGCTATAAAAGAACTTGGATTTTTTGGGAATTTTTATTGGGAAATTTTAGTAGGAAATTTAGTAGGAAAGAGATATAACCTATAAACCTTGAGAAGAAGATACAACTATTTTATCACTATGGGAGTGTGGGGTCTGACTACTTGCTACACTTAACACATTTGATAAAAGAGTTATTCTATCCAGAGTATCTTCAGTCCTTTTCTGACCATTCCCAGGCAGAACAGTATCTAGGTCTTATCCACAAACTGTGAAAAGCCTGCTATCGGGCTAGATAGAATTTCCCTGAGCAGAATCTTAAAGAAACTAAAGACATCAAAGGAAAAATCAGATGATAGGCAGGGGAATGGCCAGTGCAAAGGAAGACAGATGGAATTTGAAATGTCATATATGGGAGATAATAAAACAAATTTGGCTTAACCATAGAATGAAGGAAGGGGAGACATATAATGAGTCTAGGAAAGTAGGTGTGTTTTATTGTTGAGGTAATAGGAAATTACTGCAGTTTATTGAGTAGGAGAATGACAAAAATTCTATGATACCCTTTTTAAGATGCTATTATTGATGTGATATATGGTGTGGGGTTTGTCACCAATTGATGGTAGGCACCAAAAATTGGGGTTTAGTTATGTGAAGAATTCACAATGGCCATTCTCTTTGGCAAAAGGTAGATTTATTTAGGGGAATAAGTTACAGACAAAATTAAGGGATACAATATATACTGGGAAGATTAATATAAAATAGAGTTGGGAGAACATATGAAAGACAAATTCCTCAGTGGAACTCACAATTACTCAGTAGAAAGGGAATACCCCCTGAGTCTGGCACATGCCTTTAGCTGGCAAGCTAAATCCTGAAAGGGACTTAGCACTCTCCAAGAGTTAGTTAACTGTAAAAAAGATAAGTGGGGTTGAGAAGCATAATAGGGTAGAGGAGATACTATGTGGCCTGGGGAAAGGGAAAGGACATTGTAAGGCAGAGTGCTGTGGGGGGTTGACTCAAATGAAGTCAGTAGCCATGGCATGGCCCACATATAGGTTTTATAGGGAAATTTTAACCTCAAGGAAAAGACTGGGCTACAGAGGGTGGGTCTCAGGAGTTTGATATAACTTGGATTTCCGATTGGACCACCTCCCCAAAATGGAGCTAAACTGATCTCTAAAATCTTCTGCCTGCTTGCCTCAGGGATCAATTCTTTAGTTTTACTTAGTCTAAAACAATATTCAGATTCTCACTATTTTGATTTTTGTTTCTATGGGAAATCCCACAGATTCATAATCTTGAATATTCCAAGGCTTTTGCTCACTGTTGCTATGATAACTCTCATTCATTTTTCTCTTGTCTCTTTCCCTAACTTTTTGGATGTTTACTGGCCATTTTGAAACTTTACTCAGTGCCTGGTATTTCTTTGCTATAGGATAATCTACCATCAATGCATCCTACTCGCCTTCAAATATTTCTCTACACGTCTTGACTTCCTTCTCTCAATGGTATGTTCTTCCTAGAGCCTTCATTTTGTGAAATAATCCATAGAGGCCTACCTTCATTCTCCTTCAAGTTCTATCTTTTATTTTCTTAATTTCAAAACCATGTCTATCTTTTTACCTTCTTTCAGCTTTTCAATTTTGTGTATTGATTTCCCCCATTGAAATGCAAGGCCCTTAAGCACAAGGACTATTTTTTTCTTTTTATTCATATTTGTATCCCTAGTGCTTAGTACATAGTGAGCTTTTAGTAAATGCTTGTTTCATTTCTTCCTCTAGTATGTGTGAAGTTCCTACAACACAAACATGCTACTTCCATAGTGTTGAATCTGAGATGTTCATGCCTTGTTAAATGGAAGAATGATAAGGTTAAACATAATGGTTAAAGACTTTAGCCCCTCCTTAAAACTTTCATCTGAATGTAATCAGAATTAAAATGATTCTAACAAAAGGATAGCTTTGAAGATCAAGTAGGCAGCTCCTTAACAATTCCATGCCAGAACAAATATGAGAGGATTTGTTTATTCCTGGGGATGAGAAGAACTTATTTCCCTAGAGATGGGAGGGAATCTTGTACTGTGGCAGCCTGGCTTCTTGATGGATGGTTCCAGTGCTGTAACTGAGTCTTATATGGATAACAGATATACAGTGATCTTTGTCAGCCTGTCAGAGAGGTTTAAAGCAGAGAAGGAAGTTAAAAGATAGAGGGATACTGAGATATTGTCAAATACATGAGATAGAAAACCTTTCCCAATCCCATTATCCCATTCTTCTTATCCTCCCATTTACCTTTCCCCCATCCTTAACCTCCCCAACCTTTACCTCATGCAAAAATTCACTATCCAAAGTCTTATCTTGCATCTTACTAACTAGACAGCATATTCTTTTTGCTATTCTTTTAAAGCACATATGGTCACTCAAGATACTGTTTTTACAGAACTTGGTATAGCCAAAGTATTTGGAAAAAAGAAATAATAACTTAATATTGCATTTGCCCAGAGCTTATCTAAATTGATGTTTATTCTCTGAAGGATATGGTTTTCTACCAAAAAAATATATAGTTTCTAATTTGAAAGATAGATTTCTGACTCAGAATCATCTCAAATCATTGCATCAAGGGTTCAGATATCAGCATTTTATCTTCTTAAAGTAACTATGCTAAATTTGATGTTTGTAGGAAGTGTTTAGGAAGTGTAGCCTTATAGTTTAGTTGCTTTAAACCAAAGCACTAGTGAAGCCAAGATTGTGAGATTGCTTTTCATATAGGTCACTTATCATATAGGTCACTTATCCTTTTTTTCCCCCCTTTCTCCTTCTCTATAGACATCAAATAAGTACAGCAACAACCATAAGCAATTATCTTAAAAAAACAAAAAAAAAACCCAAGATGCCATTAATAATGTGGACCAGATGAAAAAAATCATTTCAAAAGTATGGCAAATGTACAAGAGTAAAGATTGTGTGCCTATTGTCACATCTTAGATGTCAGGGGATAGAAGGGAAGAAGAGAAGTCATAGGATCTTAGATCTAGAGTTGAAAGAGTCATTAAAAGTCATTTGGTTTAAGATCCTCCTATTGTAGATCAAGAAGCCATTGCCCAAATGACTTCTCCAAAGGTACACAGATGGTAAGTCAGGTGGAGTTTGAACTCAATCTGTGTAACTCTAGAGTCAGTGAAATTTCCATGGCAATTGCTGAGAAAATGATAACCATGAGAAGAGTATATGTGGGCTTAAAGTTTACCATAGAAATAGACTTGTCAACAGAGAATACTTGGCTTAAGGTAGAGAATAATGAGCTTGAAGTCAGGAAAAACAAAACCTAATTCCTGCCTCAAACACTTCCTAGCTGTGTGACCCTAGGCAAGTCCTTGACTCTCAGATTTAGGAAGTTGAAGATTATAGTAATTGTAGCACATATCTCAGAGGGTTGCTGTGAGGATCCCAAAAGAAAATATATGTAAAGTACTTTGATAAGGGTGGGAGTCAATTAAGTAAATCAATCAGTCATACCACCTCACCCCACTTGAAATGCATAAGATGCTACTTCTAGAGGTTTTAATCATTTCAGAACACATCCTACTCAGTCAATTAATCAAAGATTTTAGACAAAAGAAAAAGTCCTTGAAAGCCACTTGATGAACTGAGGTGTGGAGGATGTCATATAGGAAATTATTTATATTGGCTCAGGAAACCTATTCCTATCCTGGGAGGCTTGTCCTTCATTTTCAAAGAGGAACACCAGATGATGTCTTGACTTGTGAGTCAATTGAAATTAAGTGAGGCAGAGGGGCACAAAGTCATTAGCTTCACTCACTCTTCCAGAGTCATCAATGTCCATTGGTAAGACAAAAGTCAGGATGACTGGTGATGGCCAATTATGCAGTACATGACTTGGTGTCTTCATTGCCTGCTTCAGCCAAAGATGAAATAGATAGTATTTGTCAAAATTAAGATTTTAATCCAAGTATTCTGATTCCAAGTCTGACTCTTATTAGCTACCTCACATGGCTGCTCCACATTATTACATGTTATAATTATCAGGGCTTCTGGTCATCTTACATTTTGATTGGTGAGGCTTGGGAGATGCCCTGGTTTTTTAATTACATTCATGAGTTTACCTAGTCTCATTAGCACATTTGCAGACCATTTGCTTTGGAAAATTAATTCTGTAACCATTTCATCTCAACTATTTTATTTTTATTTTGTTTGTCTTCAATTTTAGATGGTAACTTTGTTCCCTAATTCTAGGTAGACATCCTCTATGGATTCAGTAGCATCTTAAACACTATTTCCGCCCCCCCCCCCAAATCATAAGTTTTTATCATGTGTTGAATGAAAAATAGACATTCAATGACAAAGGGTCCCTTCCTTTTTTTTTTTTATTTTTTATTTTTTTTTATTTTTTGTGTGTATGTGACCTTTATGATTTAGGGCTGATTTGACTAGCATTTATACATATCCCTTTTCTAGAAAAACAATTTAGTAAGTCAGTATCATAATCTATAGGGGTAAACATAACAAGAGCAATGTGTAGAACAAGACTGGCAACATTGCTACTGGCAAATGGATACTTCTTTCCTAAAAGATCTGGACTAACTTTTTTTTTTTTACTTTTGAACCAGATTTTCAATATTCCCAGTATCAGACTTAGGTAAATTGCTTCGAGTACTTGATTCAGTTAAAGTAATGTTACAAGTGGCCATTAGAAAAGCTAGAGACAAGCACTATTTTGTAGTTTATTTACAATTGGAAAGGAGTCATAAAAATCATACCAACTCATTTTACATAGAAGATAACAGGCTTAGAAGTTAAGTGACCTGCCCAAGTTTACATGTTAACAAGTAGCAAAACCAGAATCTGAACTTGAGTCTTCTGACATCAAGATATCTTTTGTCACAACTGCCTTATGAGGAAAACGATATGTCATTTTTTCCCATTTTACAGGTAAGAAAATAAGTTGAAACTTAAAAGACTAATCCAAAACCAGAAAATTTAAATGTTTTAAGTTGGATTTGAATCCATGTCTTTCCAGAATTAAGCACCAGTTAGTGTGCTTTCTATTTCATGTTTTTTCATTTTCTGGACCCATTATGGAATTCAAATCTAATTACAGATGCAATCAGACAACCAGTAATGCGGGCATATAATCCAAATGGACTGGATAAGTCACATACACATGAAAGAAACCAAGTATTCAGTATGGTAAATACCAAGTTGAAGAAAGAGAAAAGTGGGCTAAGTCATCAACAGGAATACTCATGAGTCTCTATTAGATCAAAGATCATAGCCATAAACAAATGAATTGCCAGGGAGTTCAAAAGCTTGCCTCAAGGATAGCCAATGCTATCGATGAAGCTCACAAACAGAACAGACAGTAGGAGCCGAGGTACTGGAAGGACATCAAGGGAATAAATTGCATGATTCAGGTAGACAGCTTTAAGAAGTCACAATTGTTTCTGCTTCTGTATGGTTGTGGCCTTTGAGATGTACCTGGACCTTCAAAGGTCTTTTACTAGAGAAACCAGGGAAGCTATGACAGCTTTTTTGTGGCGACTCAAAGGAAACACTTGTCATTTTTCATAACAAGAAGTTCTCAGGACAAATATCAACCACATAACTCATGAAATTCTACATTTCTTGTTATATAGTTTATGTCACAGTTATTTATGTTTATGTTAGGCTTCCCTCCCTGGCTAGATTTCAAATTCTATAATGGCAGAGCCCATGTTTTACTCAGCTTTTTATCTGACTCCAAACTGCCTTGATGTGCTTATTTTTTCCAATGATAATTTTTATTTATTATTCTTAAAAATGTTTTATATATATATATATATACATATGTGTGCATATATTTTTATTTTTAGTTAATAAAAATTTACATTCTCTATGCCTCCAACACTTTTCACCCTCTATCACTGCGAATAAAGGAAAAACAAAACCCCATTACAAACATGTACGGTTAGGCAAAACAAATTTCATTGTTACCCATGTCCCTTCTCTCCATCCCCCATCAAATACAGCTTCTCATTTTGTGTTTTGAGTCCTTTGTCTCTTTATCAGAAGACAAAGGAAATGTGGTGTTCCATCATTAGTCCTCTGCAATCATTGCTGATCATTGTGCTGATCAGAATTTCTTATTCTTTTGAAGTTATTTGTCTTTACTATATTATTGTTTCCCTTGTTTGAATTGCTCTGGTTCGCTTTACTTCTCTCTACATCCATTCACATGTCTTTCTAGGTTTCTCTGAAATTATCCTCTTTATCGAGCAAAACAGTATTACATTACATTTATATGCCATAATTTATTCAGTCATTCCCCAATTTGAGATCATCCCTCAGATTCCCATACTTTATTATCTAAAAAAAGAGTTACAGATATTTTTATATATCATTAGGATTTGTTTTGATTAAAACAAATATCTCAGTCTACTCTTTCTAATTCATCTTTCTTCTGTTTCTGCTTTTTCATCTATTTTCCTACTTAATGAAATATATTTCGGTATTCTCTGTGTGTAACAGAGTTTGGGTATGTGTATATACATTTTCCCCTCTTGTTACCAGTTTAGATAAAAGTGAGATCCAAGTGTTAGCCACTCTTCCTTGTTTGTATAGCTGGAACTTCTACAGCTGAGTTAAGTAAGATAATTTTCTCGAACTCTTTTCTCCCTTCTTCCTCAATATATTCCCCTTCCACTTACTATTCTGTTTTAAAATGATCAAGATATAAGAGGATCACTTCCAGGTCTTTTTTATTTGAACTCCATCTATGACACTGATGATGACAGGCTTCAGGGTAGACACATTGTATTATCTCCACATATTAGAATATAAGCAGTTTATTCTTTTTAATCCATTATCACTATTTGTGTTTACTTTTTAATCTTTTTCTTAACTCCTATGTTTAAACTTCAAACTTTCTACAAATCTTATCCAAAATGTTTGGAAATCTATATTTTATTAAAGTTTCATTTTTTTTTCCTGCAGTAGAATTAAATTCAGTTTACTGAGTAAATTATTTTTGGACTATATATATTGTGTTTTCTGTAATATTATATTCTAAGTTTGCCACTCCTTTATAATTGTGACTGCTAAATCATATGTTGTCCTGACTATGGCCTCTCAATACTTGAATTCTTTTTTTTCTGACTTTTTTCAGTAATTTATTTAATTCATTCTTTTTTTTTTTTTTTTTTTTTTTTTTAAACTTGGAAGCTATAGATTTGGCTATTAATGTTCTTGGGGATTGTCATTCTGCATTTTCTTTTAGGAGGTGATGGATTCATTTGATCTCCACTGTGTTTTCTGCTTCTAAGAAAGCTGAGCAATCTAAAGATTTTTTGAAATAGGAAGTTGAGGCTTTTTTCTTTTTGGCCATGATATTTAGGTAGTCTGATGATTCTTAAATTTTTTTCTCCAATCTCTTTTCAAGATCAATTATTTTTACTTTGAAATACCTTATATTTCCTCCTATTTTTCCCTCTCTTTGGACTTGGTTTTTAATATTTCTCATTGTCTCATGGAGTCATAAGCTTCTATTTAGTTACTTCTAATTTTTAGGTACTTTGTTTTTTGGAAAAGTTTTTGTGCCTGGTTGTGCCAAGCTGTTAATTCCCTTTCCAATTCTTTCATTGCTTTAATTTATTTTCCTAAATTTTTCCTTTAGCACTTTAATTTCATAGACAAAAACATTTTAAGATTTTCTTTAAAAATAACTCTTGTTTCATCTTTTCCAAGAATTCTTGCTGAGCTTGTGCCCAAACTTTGTTTTTTTCCAGACTTAACTTATAGATATTTTGGAATAATTCTCTTCTCATTTTGTTTGTTGAATATCCTTGTCAACATAAAAGCTTTTTGTATTGTAATTCTTCTTTTTGATTCATTCTTCTTAGCCTACTTTCTAACTTTGGACTTGGTAGTATGATCTGGCTCTGTAGTTCTGTAGGGAAGATTTGAGATAGTCCTGTTGTTGCTTTCCTTAAGTATTGAATGTTGTGTTCCAGTGTCTCCAGGTAAGCTAATTTTGGGGACCTATGAGCTTTCAGTGTTCCCAAAGTGGTCTGATCCAGGGTAGAATATAATTGTTGACATGTTAGTCTGAACCTTGTAAATTTCTGACATGGATTTGAATGTGCCAGCAGTAGATTTCTGAGACTGAACTCAACCATAGTCAGCCAGCTGGGACGTTCTGCTGTTTCAAAATTATAGAGTTGTAGATTCCCTTTTGATTTGGGATTTGGGGTCTGGTTATTCTTGTTCAGGGTTCAGATTGAGCTAGAGATTAAAACTGATAACTTGCTCTAACTTTAGCATCTGAGCTTCACTGCTATTTTAACTTATTCCCATAACTGTGGGCACAAGACCTTTATCAATCTGCTTTGTATCTGTGTTCCAGAACTGGGCAGAACAAAGCTGTCTATTGCTCTGTTACAGGTCTGAGTCCCCTTTTTGCCCTTTCTTTTGTTATGCTATGAGAAGTATGTTCCATTTTAGGCCTTTGTCCATTATTTCTCTAACTTTCTATATTTCTGTGGCTACTTGGACTAGAAAAATGTCTCAGTGTGACTTTTTTTTTTTTTTTTTTTGATTCTTCAGTAGGATTCGATCTAGTAAATTTTCTAGATCTATTGAGAGGAGGTTTTTTTTTTTTTTTTTTTGAGGGTAGGGATAGAGGTAAGAAGGTGCTTCTTGTTGCATTAATTCTACTTTTCCATCTTAATTGTCCTGATGCAAGAAATAATAATTTAAAAACTTAATTTATCATACTGTGAAGGATAAAAACATTGAGATAAAAACACACAGAAACCAAACCAAAATAAAATTCATAACAAAACCAACAAACCAAAAAAAATCTTTAATAGATACTTACAGTCCAATAAAACAAATTGCAAAATTAGCCATATTGGCTATGTTTTCTGGGTTTATTATATATTACTTTGTTTTGCATAATCTATATTCTAGTCAAAATTGCCATGGGGCATTCCATTTATTGTTTCTATAACTGTGAACACTCTATTTACCTAACTTTATTTTTCAGCTTTTTTTTTTTTTTTTTTTCTTTTTCTGAGGCTGGGGTTAAGTGACTTGCCCAGGGTCACATAGCTGGGAAGTATTAAGTGTCTGAGACCAGATTTGAACTTGGGTCCTCCTGAATTCAGGGCTAGTGCTCTATCCATTGCACCACCTAGCTGCCCCCATATTTTTCAGCTTTTTTTAAAGCACAGCTAAAATATCATCTTCTAAAGGTTTTTCTGATCTTAAATGCTAGTCTTCTCTTCCTCTTCATTAGCTTTGTTTATTTTATACATATTCTACACATTTATTTGTGTAAATGCTGTCTTCTCTGATGGAATGCAGGTTCTTAGAAGATATAGATTGCTTTTCTATCTTCAGTTGCTAGTACAATGCTTAGAATGTAGTAGGCATTTAATTAATAGCTGTTGATTGCTCACACATACAGGTTTTTAATAACTATTTATAGAATGGAATCATTCTAATCAATCCAATCAAAGCAGCAGGTATTTCCATTTATATGCATATAAAATTCATTTAAAGTTTATTTATTAACATCTTTATAAGTAACTGGTATTAAATATCAGTCAATATTCTTGTTAACTGAATTATGAGAAAATGAACCTTCCTTCAGTATAGAATATTAAATGATTCCAACCTCTGCTGTCATGCAGGGACTTATTTTGAAGAAATAATACATCTTTTGTTTTCAGGGAACTTCCAAGTGAAATAAAACTTCATTAAACCTGGATCAGTATCTGATGTCGCTGTGACCCACAGATGTATTTCCTTTCATTCAGCTTTCCTTTTTGCACTTTAAAGTAATAACTTCAGTACAGAGCAATGGTTCTGATTCATAATCAAGAAAGGTCAGCTGGGAGAATGGTGTGATATAGCTTAGAAGAATAATGAAAAGACCAGAGACTCAAGAGTTCTGCTGAATTTTTAAAGACACTTTGGTATGTATTTATGGGTGCCTTAATGTCTTTCCTATAAAAACAAGATGGTAGGCACAATGATGGTCCATAGGATTGGAAATTTTATCTCTCACTTGACTTTTCAGCATTCTTTTTTTTCCCTCTGCCAATATTGACCCTTTTAGTCTTAGGCTTTAATACCCCTTGGGTCCCATTGGTGTACCAAACCTAGTTCTACTTCAGCTAGTGTGCCATAACAATAGCACCTGCATTTGTTCTTCTTCCTGCCCCAGTTTCCTATTTTCGGTCTCATTGCCTCACAGCTGGAGGTAGAGAACAATTAAGTTAAAATGAAATCAATTTATGTTGATTTAAAATAGATCCCATTCAATAAATGGCCTCCTTTGAGGAGAACATAGATCCTAGTTTTGTTCAAAAGAACCACCATGAATTTAAGATGGAGAATCTCTAAGCCTAGAGATAATCTGTCTCTGCTGTGAATGTGGTTTCCTTCTCTGGAATGCAGAAGCCTCAGTCAAAAATAGAACATGTTAAGGTATTTGTCTGTCTGAGTGTCTGTCTGTCTATCTATCTATCTATCTATCTATCTATCTATCTATGTATAAAAGAGTCTTTGAGACTGATTACTTGAGATTGACTACTCTTAATCTGACAGTTTATTGAGAGGGAAGACTTTGTCCAGATAGTTCAGAATAAAGTGTGAATTTAGCCTAACATGGCTTAGAAGTTATTTAGGTTGTTCTTATTTATATTTGATAACCAAGACTCTTCAGTTGAAGGGTTCAGTTGAAAATTCTTTTCATCTGGTTTTTTTATAGCTCGCTCTTTGAAAATATGGCCTTTGTGAAGATAGTTATTCATAACGGAATTTATCCAAATTTGTCCATCAGTCAATCAATCATTATTTATTTTATCTTCCTTATACTCTTCTTGGTACACTTAAAGCACAGTAGTCAAAGAAAGGTAATATACTTCATTATTTTTTTTTAAGAATACACAGTATTCTATTTAATTTGCTCTAGATTCATGATTTTATTGGTGTGAGCAGCTCTCAGATGTTAGACAGTTCTGCAAAATTAATCTAGGAGAGTTCCCTAAGGATTAAGAAGTTAGGTGATTTATTTATAGTAACAGAACTAGGATCTGTCAGAAGCAGGATTTGAACCCCTCTCTTCCTGACTCCAAGAAAGGTCCTTTAATCATTTAATCAGTACACCTTGATATTTCTTTACTGTATCACTTTTTAACTTTACTGCCCCTTGGGGCAGCTAGGTGACACAATAGATAAAATAACTGATCTAGGAGTCTGGCCTGAAATACTACTAGCTGGGTGATTCTGGGCAAGTCACTTAGCTCTGATAACTTTCAAAAGAAGGAGGAAAAGGTGAAAAAGAAGAGGAAGAGGAAGAAAAAGAGGAGGAAGAAGAAGGATAGGGAGAAGGGGAAAGAGGAAGAGGAAGAAAAATAGGAGTAGGAGAAGAAGAAGATTCATTGCATACACTAGAAACAGAGTAGTAGGAGAAGAAGAAGATTCATTGCATACACTAGAAACAGAGGACAATTAAGTGCTATATTATATGTTATACTTTCTGAGAATAATAATTCCTAGAAGAGAAAGAAGATAGTTGGAATTTATTTGAAAATTCTTATGTTCTGAAGAGACTTTCTTTACCTCTTAATCATTTTTAACAGATATTTGCACATAAAATTCAGTTATCTTCATGGTGGCTCTTTGTTTATATTTATTATTAGTTTTGTAATAGGAAAATGATCAAGATTTCTATGAAATGATATTTTTGTTGCTTTGGGTACAAGATGAAATCATCTCTATTGGATATTTATTTATTTCTCTGAACTGATTCTGGGAGTCATTGTTCTATTCATTACTAAATACATTTTGTCTTCTGATTTTATATAATGTCACAATATCAAAAGTGATAATGTGTTAGTTCATCCAAAGAAAAAGCATATCATTTTATTGGTCATTGGACAAAGATCTTCCTTCCTCTCACTTTGTATGTATTTGTTAGTATGTTTTCTCTGCTCTCCCCTTCCCCCCCCCATCTCATTTAATTGTAAAGTCCTTGGATTCAAGGACTGTCTTTTGCCTCTTTTTGTATTCCCAGAACTTAGCATAATGATTGAGACATAGTAGTAGGTGATTAATGAATGACGATTGATCAATAGAATTAGAATATCTATAATTAATATTTACAAGCTGTCCAAAACTTTTCCAATTTTAGCAATTTCTGCCTCCTTTCTACCACTCTTCACTGGAAGATTAGAGTTGGAGGTGCACAAACCAAAGGCCATTTTTTATTTCTCTTTACTTTTGGGATCACCATTTCCAAAATATTCATCATCTTGTGGCTAGCCTACTGTGATCAACCTTTTTCTACTGAACTTTTGTTGAGCCTTAAATAGCTTACTAAAAAGTCTGGCACAAAATACTACCTGACCCAGAGTTTTCAAATGCTATGCCAGTGTAACAAAACCCTGGCTGGGTTTACTCTATTGCTAAGGTTCAATTCATGATTCCAGTGACATACTTAGGCAGGATTTAAATAAATTTGAGAATTGTCAACAAAAAATAATAGGTTATTCTACAGCATGAAAAACAATCTAAACATAGGAATGAATATGGACTACATAGGTGATAGCAATGAGTTTGAGCTGCTATGAATAGTAATAACTAATAATATTAATAGTAGTAGTCACAAATAAGTTTGGCTAAATGGAATTCAGTCCAATTGTGGACCTTCCACTATACCTTCCTCAAGTTCCAAACTCCTCTAAAATGTTGGTGTGATATATTAAGTAAAAGTAGGAAAAGTGAAATAGGTTAGGAAATAGTATATAAAATATACTGTGGCAATGAGGAGCAAAGTGAATCAATAATAATTATGATATCTAGAATCATGTGCTAGATACTACTAAGCACTTTAAATATTATCTCATTTGGTTTTTATAACATCTTGAGAAGTAGGTACTATTAAATGCTGTTATTTTCACATTTTAAGTTGAGAAAATTGAGGCAGAATTTCAGTGCCTGACATCACACAGCTAGTGTGACCTTAGAAGGCCAGATTTGAACCCAAGTTTTTCTGACTCTAGGCCTATTGCTACATGTATGGCAAGAAGGGATTTTGAATCACATAATAAAAGATTTAAATAATCAAACTATGAGAGTTAAGGAAATGGACTGGTACCTTGGCAGAGGGAATAGAGGAAAAAAGAGAACCTGAAAGATACTTTGAAGAAAAGCAAAACTTGGAATTTGTTGCCAATTCAAATTAATTAAATATTTATTATTTTGTGCAAGGCACCATGTTATATGCTGGAAATACAAAATATTAATTAAAAACAAACTATTCCTGATTTCAAAAAGCTTTTTAAGAGCTATAATTGGTGAAGGTAAGGGAAAAGTTACAGGACACTCCAAAGAGTCCACCCTAGAATATTGGAATAATGATGGTATCACCAATAGAAATTTTATATTTTATAGAGTCAGATTTAAGGGAAAAAGAATAGGCAGACATGTGAATTTAATGTTATCTAGAAGCCAAAATATCTTAGCAATACTTGGAAACACAAGATTGAAGCACAAGTATGTTTAAGTCTAGAGTTATGAAATAGTCAATAAATATATATTGCATATATATTGGATGAAGTAATGGATGCATGAGGTATGGATGACCATTTATGGATGAGATAATAAAATTGGTCATTAAAACCATGAAAATAGACTTTCCTGAGAGAACTAGTTCCCTACACCCAGGGAACCCCCTGGTTTTATTTGTTTTTCCAGCACTTAATACAATGTGAATTGCTGTTTTTAAAATCCCTACTATAGCAGAGCTGATTGAATGAATTGGCAACTGACTGTCTATAGTGAATAAAAAATCCATTTGAGCATACATTCTGGGTATGGGAAAAGGAAGAGGAACCCACAAAGAAGAAAACCAAATAATTTAAGTTTACTTATATTGGGATTTAAGGTTTATAGCAGACTTAACATTCCTTTTTTAGATCATTTGATGATCACACAACTCTGTAAGATATTATGCAAATACTACTATTTTCATTTTATAATAAAAATGGGAATATAGAAAGATAAAGGACTTCTGGCTTTTAGTTTCATTTTATTTCTGCTACAATAGCCTATAAGAATCTGTACTTTTGTGAAGTTTAGGGAAGAGAAAGGGTTACTGGATTTAGCAAAAAAAAAAAAAATCAACTTTTTGCAAAAATATCTTCAGTAGAGTAGTGGGGTTAGAAACCAGATTTTAAGAAGTTGGTAAGGTTGTGGGGGGATAGAAGGTAGAAAAACTGGACTTACATCTCATATTCTAGAAGTTTGTCAGTAAAGGAAAAGAAAGAAATATGATGATAGTTAAAAGGAAAAATGGGCTCAGAAGAAATTGTATTTTTAAAAAATATTATGCAGACATCTTGTGTTTTTAAAAGTAGAAGGAATGGAGCTCATTCAGTGGTTGAAAAAGCTAGAAAAAAAGAAATAATTCAAAGAACAAGATTTTGTGAGGTATTAGGAAGGGATGGAATTTAGGGTTCTCTTTAGAGAAAAAAAGGAAACCACTTCCTTTGAGCCTAGAGAAAGGAAACCACTTCCTCTGAGCCTAGAGGAAAGAATGAGTGGATATAAATAGGAATAGTGATACACTGAGGTGAAGTTGGTGATACATGGAGTAGTTGTTGCCAGATGGACTCAATTATCTTTGCAAAGTTGAAGGTTAGATCATCTATTCAATGTAAATGGTGAGGAAGAGAATTGGCAGCTTGAGGAGAAAAGAGATGGTTTCGGATAACTGCTTTGGGAATGTATAGGAAGATTAATAAGGAAAAATTTTTAAAAATTGGTGAGTTGGACAGTATGAATCTTTAGTGGCCCCACCAGAGATAGGTTTCCATCATTTCTAGCAGAACAGGAACAGAGAAAAGGGGATATATATATATATATATATATATATATATATATATATATATATATATATCCTATTGCAGTTGGAAAAAGAGGGAATCCTATTCAATTAAATTCTCTAGGACACTTCATGAAAATGCAGAATATGAGGTAGGTTGTAATGCTGGAGAAACAAAGGCAAGATAGAAATTAGAAAGTATTTAATAATTTATTAAATGGGATAGATATACTGGGACCAAATGAATCCACGGTTTGGTCTCAGGGCTGAATGAGGCTATCATCTCCAAGAATCCAGCATCTAGCCAGCATCCAGCAGCCAATTCAAGTTCTCAATGACATATTTATACACTGTAGCTAAACAAAGGCAGGGGGGTGGGGTCCAAACACTGGTGAGCAGGAATCTCCAGGCAGGAACCATCAACTCGGCTCTGACAGGTTGGGGAGTAGGACCATAAATTCTAACAAGCTGGGAGTTAAAGTGTCAGACTCTAGACACAAAGTCTAGAGTCCCCCTTTCTGAGTTTACACATTGACAATTTATAATCTTAGAGCAAATAGCCCTGAGTTATATCAGTCTTCAATAACCAGAGGGGATGGGGTTTGTAAGTAAGGAGATTAAGGTAGAACAATTAAGGAAACTGAGGCAGAACCAATTTAGGGAAACTGAGGCAGGACTAATTAGGGAAACTGAGACAGAGCCAATTTAGGAAACTAAGGCAGGACAATAAGGGAAACTGAATAAGGACAATAAAAGAGAAATGTGGCACAACAGGTAACAGAAAAAAAAATGAGATTTTAAAGGTTTTGTTCTTTTAGACTTGGAATAGACTCATTTGTACCTTGCAAAGGAGTTGCCCCTTGAAGATTTTGAGTAACAACTCTGAATATTATAAAGATGGAGAAAACTCAAATAGTTTTTAAATCGACTGACTTAATTTCCAATTGGAAAATTGGAGTAATCCATTCACAGTTTATAAAAGAATATAAATTATATGTACCAAGCTTCTTTATTTTGAAATTTGAAGAAGTTTTTCTGTCTCCTTGATGGAAATATGGTGTGGCTAATTATTGGCTAGTTACAGGGTCAACCTTAGCTCTGGTGGCCTTTAAAAAGGAAATTAGCCAGTTCTATAGTCACTCTGTGACTATAAGGAAGAACTTCTGGTAGTTAAGAAGAGAATCAATTAGAGGGGAAAACCTAGTTCTCAAATATCCTTTCACTTTGTACTTTTTCTAGAGTACAACAGCAAAGGAATTATGAGACAGTTTGCCTAACAGGATATGTCTTGCTAGGTAGAAGCAGGATCTTAGAGCTGAATTGCAGAGAGGAGCGGCCTTAGGTGGTTACCTAGCAGAACAATCTTCAAAGTTGATATACTGTACCCAAGAACATGAGAAGATTTTCTGCTCTTAAGGACTGTGCATTCCTTACTGGGACAGATAATATTTAGAGAAGGCAACACATAGGGGAGGGTTCACTTAGAGGGTGGATAAAAAGGCCCAGTGGTCTTAACAGTGCAGCTTCAGGGCAAATGGAAAGACTTAATGGTTCTCACAATGAATTAGCAGTTAGATGGCAATATCTGAGGGCTAAGAAAGCATAGAATGATGGCAGGGACACCTACAGAGAGGTGACAATTGATGAGGGTTTGAATAAATGTAGTAGCAATTTAGAATAGCAAGGAAGAGAAAGTTCTTAATTCTTCAAATGTACAATTAGTTGTGTTATTTAAGCAGTTTTTTTCTCCCAGTGTTCTGAATAATATTCTGATTTTTTTTTTACCAGTTTTTATTATAAAATCTAAAATAAAGTTTCAAACCAGCCATTATGCTTTAAATAAATTTCCATTGTTTTTTAGATTATTGCTTATCATTCTATACTGATTTAATTTATTTTAATATGGGTATTTATGACCACTGATCTCTGACTCTTTGTTTCTTTGTTTCCCTCTTTCTCTCTCTCCTGCTTATAGAAAGCTATGAACATTTCTTGTTGTACTACATATCAATTCTTACAACTAAAATATGCATAATGTAAAGCATCTGGTGTAATAAATAGACTTGGAGTAAACCAGAGTTGAGTTAAAATACTATCTCAGATCTTAATGCATGACTGCATGACTGGACCGTAAGTCATTTAACCATTCTGAGCCTCAGTTTCCTCATCTGTAAAATTTGATTAATAATAGTACCTGTCATATAGAGTTATTGTGAGGGTCAAGTAACATTTTATACATAAAGCATTATCTAAATGTGAACTATTAACAATCAAGAATTTATTAAGAGCTTATTATATATCATGTGAGAGACAGTGTTCTATAGTCTATAGAAATGTGACCTATGAAGCCAGGAAAAACTTGGTTTAATTGCTACCTAACTGTGTTACTGTGTGCTGTAAGCAATACTCTGCTCTACAGAGACAAAAAGAGAGAGAAAGACAGAAGGAAAGAGAAAGAAAATAGAGAGAGGGAGTAAGTGGGGTGGGAAGGAAGGAGAGAGGGAGAAGGAAGGAGACAGAAGGAAAAGGAGGGAGAGAGGGAAAGAGAGGAGAGAAAAGGATAAGAGAGAATATGGATGAGGAAGAGGAGGAGAGAGGAGGAAGAGGAGGAGGAGGAGAGAAGAGGAAAGAGGAGGAGAGAGGAGAGAGAGAGAGACAGAGACAACAGACAGAGTATGAATCAGGTCAGGCTGAATCATCAATCATTTATTCTTTACTATGTGTCAGACACTTCTTTGCTAAGCACTAAGAATACAAATGTACACAAAGAAAGACAGTCACTTCCCTCAAAGAGCTAATATTATCTTTATAATAGGTTTTTCAGGCTTTGCTATAGGGTGGTGTAGGGTGTGTGTGTGTGTGTGTGTGTGTGTGTGTGTGTGTGTGTGTGTGTGTGTTGGGGAGAAGGGAAGGAAGGTAAATTCAGTCAGCAAGGAGAGCCAGCAGAGGAATGAATGGACACACCTTGTGTGTGGGACTTCCCTGAAACAGAGGTTTTAAGATTCTAAGGAGTTCACTTTTCCGTGTAGATAGAACATTTATTATTTATTAAGTGCTCAGTCTGTGTGTAAGTTGCAGAGCAGGTGTAGATTTGCATAAATAGGAGTTATTTCATTTAGTATTTCACTATACCAGAGAAATCACAAGCCCATTTCCTATCCACATCCCTATGTTAAAGGCACTGTGCTAGGTGCAAGGGATATAAAAACGAAAAAAGAGAATAGGCTTTGATGAGTGAGCACTCACCTTTCATGGTGGAAAGATATTAGGTATAATATGATCACATATGCATATACTCAAATAACTATATATGTATATATATTTCCTCACGACCTGATCTCATAGTCTATATATGTATATATATGCTTATTTGATTAAAAACTGTGGGATCAGGTCATGACGAAATAGTAGATCCTTTACTAGTTTCTTGGAAAAGAGCTTCTTGTTTTTGAAACTTAATTGTGAAGACAGAACTGCAAAATCTTATAGTACTCCAAAATACTGGATCTGCTCTTCCTTTGACTTCTCATATCAGTTCTCTAGTTTGAAAATGAAATATTGCTCTGAGCTATTTACCATTTTAACTTGTCATTGGAGAGGTAGTATTAGAAGCTGCTGTCATTTCCCACAGGCTTCTAAAAAGGCATTTTTCTCTTTCTCTCAAGCATATTATGCCTGAGATGGTCTCAGGGCTCCACAGCTGACCCAATCGCCTTTGTAATAAACATCATGGAAGTGTCACTAGTCACCTTTAGCACCTGCTCAGTTTTCCTACTCACCTTGGGATGGTAATTATAAGAAATTCAACATTTTAGGGAATCTAACAGAAAGCTCCTGCCACACTAAGGGGCCTGATCAGATCCTCACATTTCCACTTATATTATATCCCAAAGAGAGTCCATTGTGTTTAAGAAAACTTCTTTCCTCAAAGGAAAGGGTTCCCATCTCTTTGAACATTCAGTCTCCTAGACAATTTGCTACCTTGAGGGCCGACCTGGGTAAGGTCCCCATTGTTAACATCTCTAGTTCCTCCTCTTCAGCTTACGTCTCTTTTCATACTTAACAGCAATTCTAAACTGCCTCTATATAGTCCTCCCTTTAGCCCCCCCCCCCCTATTTTTTGCTTGTTGCCATTTTAAGATCATTCTTCTCAGTTCTTTGCTTTCTGCCTAAGTCTCCTATCTCTATACTATGCCACTTAGTAAATCTACCCAGCTGTGCTTAAGGAAGACACACTACTCACTGGGGCCATGTCCTTGAGAAAAATCACTTTCCAAGCATAGATTTCCTTCCTTTGGAAAGTAGTCTTCCTTTGTCAGATCTAGAAAACTGCAAAGCCCTTTCACTTAAGCTTACTCCAGGGAGAGATTACAGAACTCTGAAACCTATAGGAAGAGTTTGAAATAAAAGTTAATGTGCAGAAAGACTGAAAAAGCAAGTGATGGGAAAACTCCAAGGGTTTGGAAGTTCAATAAAACACCCAAAAGATAAACTTCAAAAGGGGTCTATCTTATTTGATCTGGAAATTCAAACTGGAGCACTTTCCTACAGACACGTATTTTAAAATTTGCAGTACTTTACTGGTTTGGCTAAGCTGGGAATACAGTGGGAATGACCTCTCCCATGATACTTTGGGTATTTCGACTCCTGGTTGAAATGCAGAGATGAATCCAGCAGGAAAAAGCAACTCTCTCTGCATAATAAGCAAAAGAAAATTCTTTCTGAAGTTAACCTGTTGTTTTTTCTTTTACAACCTCAAAAATGCTTAGCTTATGTAAAATTTGAATTTAAGAAGAATGTTTAAAATACTCCTTATTTTATCGAAATTAATACCTCCACTGCCATGTTTAGTCTCAATGTTCTGTGCTAACTTCTGAAGTTGGAAGCACAATTCGGACATTTTGAGTTTTGTGGACAAGTTACATAACAAGCTAACAATCACTTCAAAGTTTTTTTTTTTTTTCCTCGGTGTCCTTGGGGCATCAGCCAGGGCTCTGGATACTCACACTTATGGACAGAGAATCACATTAAGGCACAGAGATATTTGTACAATATGTGTGTATTGAGTTAGGAATCAAATTCTGGATTTCCAATCTGACTTCCACTTTATCATGGGAAACTACTGTTTTATATGAAAGGGGAAAAAGCTTGTTAACTTGATTTGATTTTTCCATTAAAACTCAAGATGTGCATGAAAAAGCTGGAAATAAATGCTAAAAAAAAGAGAAAAACATTTTCTCTATGTGTATTATTTATTTGCTTTCTTTACAGACATTTTCTATAATTGTGAGTATGCGAGAGGTGAAGGAGGTTCATTTCATGGATTGAAAAAGAAGTAAAGGGAGTCTGGAAATGTATAAAAATGTGGAAAAAAGTGTTATGCTGTATTATGTTGATGATTTACTTGGAGGCTTTAAACCCTAAAAGCAATCACAAAACTCTCTAAATAAGAACTAACTAATTTAAAAGTAATTGAAAACATGCATATATGTGGCAAATAATTGGTTTATATGAAATATGGAAAGTGTTCACAACTACAAAAAAATAGCATTCATGATTTAAGAGATTAGAACTGGTCCAAACAGTATCTCAAAACCTGAAAAGCCATTCACTGAGATGGGGGAGTTGGGGAGGGAGATAAAATTCCAGAACAGTCAAATGATGTTTTTTTTTTTTTTTTGAGGACTAAAAAAATTCTAAACAAGACAAACTATATCTGAAAAATAGAGTAACTAGCTTTACTGCAAGCATACAGAAATGATCTGTGATGGAAGTAAATTTCTCTTGGAATCATTCTAAAAGAATCCATTTCTTAGAAAAGCCAAATAAACAACAACACAGATTATATGAATTGTAAACGAGATTGTACATTTGCTTAGAGTAATGCACATAGGATAATTTGTAAGCCAATAGAAAACAACATGATATTTTTGAAGCTAACACTAATGTAGTCTTATCAAAGGAACTCAGTTGTGTTCACTGTGTCTAAATTATGCAAATAGCTCTTTTTATAGCATTTTCTGTTTGTTTAAAAAAAAAACATGAAATAGAACATAAAATGACTGACTTCAGACTGAAACTTAATCTTTCATAAAGCAAATGCTCATTCTGCAGCCACTGTTTCAAAAGCCTATTATGTGTATTTATCGTCTAGGCTTAGTGGATAGAATGCAAACGAGAGAGCTCAACAGTCTCCGCTTGCAATTGCATTGAAGCTGACTTCCATAAGATGGAATTTCCATTCTCAGGTTTCTATTTGAGATTTACCTCCAGAGCAGCGACAAGCAAATATATTCTCCTTTTGTGCCAACCGCATAAATCTACAGAAAATTAAATTCTTGGAGAGAGTAATGTTGACCTTCAATAACTCCACTAACCAAATTTTTGAGCTGTGGAGTGACACACACACACACACACACACACACACACAGAGAGAGAGAGAGAGAGCGAGAGAGAGAGAGAGCGAGAGAGAGAGAGAGAGAGAGAGAGAGAGAGAGAGAGAAACAGAGAGAGACAGAGACAGAGAGAGAGAAACAGAGAGAGACAGAGACAGAGAGAGACAGAGAGACAGGGGTGGGGGTGGGGGGGAGGGTTATAAGAACATAGATATATAATTGGAGAAGACCTCAGAGTCCATTTAACCAATCCTCCAATCCCTCAGTAAACATTTATTAATAACCTACTATGTTCCAGATACTCCTCACTAATCACTAGGGATAGAAAAAGAGGCAAAAGATAGACCTTCCCTTGAGGAACTTGTGATCTAACATGTAGATGAGGAAGTGTGGGCCTAGAATGGTTACTTGCTCAAGATTATACAGTCCTTGCTCTCAAGGTATTTACAGTCTAATGGGGAGACAATATGTAAATAAATATATACAAAACAAACTATATAGAAAAAAAATTAAAAGAGTGAAGATACTGGAATTAATGCCATGTCATTTCCAAACCTAGGAGAGCTGGTGTAATCCTGACAATGCCAAATCCCTTCCAAGAAACTTGAGCAGATCAAATCTTGGACAGAGAGCTGCAGAATTTCATGGGGCAGATAATACTGATCTTTGAGTTTTTACCACTAGGCCATATGCTTTGAAGCAACTGTATCTTTATTTACTAAAGGATTAGGGAAGAATCCGATTATACTCCCCGCTGAATCTTTAAAAGGGGTAGTCCTTTTATAGCCATATGGGTGAGGGAAAAGACTGATACTATTACTGGATTCCTTGTTATTATTTGCTTATATTGTGTTAATATATTAATTGCATTATTAATTAATGAAATATTTTTCTATTTGTTTATTTCACAGAAATTGGCTGTATCATCTATGGAAATTGCATAGTCCTTTTAAAAAATTGTAGCTTTTTATATACTAAACATATGCATGGGTAATTTTTCAACATTGACTCTTGCAAAAAATACTGTTTCAACTTTCCCCCTCCTTTTCTCCACTCCCTCTCCTAGATGGCAGGTAGTCCCATTCATGTTAAACATGTTAAATACAATATATGTGTATATTTACACAGTTATCTTGTTGCACAAAAAAGATCGGATTTAGGAAGAAGGTAAAAATAACCTGAGAAAAAAGGAAATAAAAATGCAAGCAAACCTTAACAGAAAGAGTGGAAATGTTATGTTGTGGTCCTTACTAATTTCCCAGTATTCTTTCTCTGGGTGTAACTGGTTCTGTTCATTACAAATCAAGTGGAAATGATTTGGATCCTCTCATTGCTGAAGAGGGCCAAGTCCATCAGAACTGATCCTCCTATAGTATTGTTGTTGAAGTGTATAATGATCTCCTGGTACTGTTCATTTCACTTAGCATCATTTCATGTAAGTTTCTCCAAACCTCTCTGTATTTGCTGGTCATTTTTTATAGAACAATAATATTCTATAATATTCATATACCACAACTTATTCAGCCATTTTCCAACTGATGGGCATCCACTCAGTTTCCAGTTTCTGGCCACCACAAAGAGGGCTGCCACAACATTTTTGCACATGTAGGTCCCTTTCCTTCCTTTAAGATCTCTTTGGAATATAAGCCCAATAGAAACACTGCTGGATCAAAGGGTATGCACAGTTTGATAACGTTTTGAGCATAGTTCCAAACTGCTCTCCAGAATGGTTGGATCTGTTCACAACTCTACCAACATACATAGTGCTATTGATGAAGATTTGGAATCTTAACGGTTTTCTTTGGATCATTTGATATTGCTGCCAATGACAGAATGCTATGTTCTCTGAAAGTCTTAAAGTTAATAGTTAGATAAATGTAGAAGTACATGATAGGTATGAATAGTCTATGAGACCAGTGAAATACATGGGAAAAGTAACATTAAAGGTATTATCAGAAATTTCTATATGAATGGAACGGAAGTTTTGTAGTTGTAGAGTAAGAACAAGGCATAACCATTCAGGTTTGACATCCATTCAACATCAAGAAATCAAAGGAAAGCCTCCAACATGTGACATATTTATAGGGGAGCTCTTGGTATGTCCCCTGTCATGATACCTGGAATCAATACATCAAAATGTCTGAGAAGAGTATTAGATTTATCAGTGTCTGTTGTATAAATTTGAAATGCTATTTGGCATTGGCAGAGGCTTAGGCTATAATATGACAAAAATGATTATCCCAAGGAGCTTATCTTGAACGTAGGAATGGACACCATAACCAGAGTTCTCAGTATTTTTAGTGGACCCAATGTTACATAACTACACACACACACACATATATTTTAAAAACATTATTACTGTGTATAATGGCTCTCTTTCCCATGCTTTAAGAGGGGTGGAGGCCTAAGTCCTTTCCCCTTGTAGCATCATCTCTCACTAGATACTGCAAGCAAAAGACTCACCAAGATATACCTGGAGTGACAGGCAGTGGATGATGATGCTTAGAGGCTTTTGTGAATGTCTTCTAAGCTAGTCAAAGAACCTTCCCTTTACCACATAATTAACTTACTAGAAATAGTTGAACGTTATCTACACATGCCCTCCCATTTCTTTATAGTACTTGTGTTATGTGTCATCGTGATTCTCCAAAAATCAAGTTCCCTATTATCCCTTATGTAAAGTTGCATCCACTAAATAGACTCAAAAGTTTTTAATATTCTATTTTAGTTTTTTTTTTCATATTATATTTTAAAATTTATCCTTTTTTTAAAAAAATATTTTCACTTCCAAATTCTTTCTCCTCTGACCCTCTGACCCACACTGAGGAGGCAAGAAATATAATACTCTTTCTATACATGAAGTCATGCAAAACATATGTCCACGTATGTCATTTTTTTCACATAGTTGAATGTCCCTGTCTCTCTCTCTCTCTCTTTTTTTTTTTTTTTTTTTTTTTTTTGAGGCTGGGGTAAAGTGACTTGCCCAGGGTCACACAGCTAGGAACTGTTAAGTGTCTGAGACCAGATTTGAACTCAGGTCCTCCTGAATTCAAGGCTGGTGCTCTATCCACTGCCCCACCTAGCTGCCCCCTGAATGTCCCTGTCTCAAAAATCATAGTGAAGTAAACCAAATTTATATATTGGCTATGTAAAAAACATCATTTTATACTCTGAATCTTTAAGATGTGTATCAACATGTTTCATCTTTAGTCCTCTAGAATCATGATTAGACATTATGCTTCTCAGAGTTCCTAAGTCTTTTAAACTTATTTGACTTTACAACATTATTTGACTTTACAACATTATTGTCATTATAGAAATTATTCTCCTTGTTCTGCTTGCTTCATTATGTATCATTTCATATAAATCATCCCAGTTTCTCATTGAACTCATCCCTTCATCATTTCTGGTGGTACAATGCCATGATATTTATTTATTTTGGTGCAGCAATCAGAATAATGCATTATCAGTTTCTATGTTAAAAAAAGATTGGAGGTCTTGAATATGATGTTCCAAAAGGAAAAGGAGCTGTAATTCCATCCAAGACTTCAGTGAAACAGTATAAACCTTCAGGGGGAAAATTAATCTTCAATGAAATAAAAAGACTTTAAAAATCTTATTACTTGGAAACTAGAACTGGACAAATGGAATAAAATACTATTCTTTTAAAAATAGTCTTTTCTTTTCAAAATATTTGCAAAGATAGCTTTCAACATTTACCCTTGCAAAACCTTGTGTTCCAAAATTTTCTCTCTCCCTTCTTTCCACTCCCTTCCCTAGTTAGCAAATAATCCAATATATGTTAAACATGTGCAATTCTTCTATACATATTTCCACATTTAATGACATTTATTTTTAATAGCATTTTATTTTATTTTTCTCAATTACAAATGAAGGCAATTTTTAGCATTTGTTTTTATAAGATTTTGAGTTTCAGATTTTTCTTTTCTCCCCTCATTCTCCAGTTATAGTTTTGAAAAAAGAGACATCAAAAGAAAAAAAGAATAAAGTAAATGAAAAAATATTCTTTGATTGATATTTAGAGTCCATCAATTCTTTCTCTGATTGTGGCTAGTATTTTCCTTCCTAAGTGAGACTTTTATACTTGTCTTAGATCATTATTGCTAAAAAGGATAGAGTCATTCATAGTTTATCAAAACACAGGGTTTCTCATACTGTGTATAATGTTTTCCTGATACTGTTCATTTCACTTTGCATTAGTTTATACAAGTCTTTTCAAATTTTTAAAAATTTGCCTATTCATCATTTCTTATTGCACAATATTATTTAGTTATATTCTTATATTACAACATTTTCTACTTGATGAGCACCACCTCAATTTCCAATATTTAACCACTATAGAAACGACTGCTATAAACATTTTTGTATATGTAAATACTTTTCTCTTTTTAAGGGATCTCTTTAATTTGCAGACACATTAGTGGTATTGCTGGATCATGTCTCCAACATATATCATTTTTCTTTTTTGTTATATTAGTTAATTTGATGGGTTTCAGGGGGTACTTCAGAGGTGTTTTAATTTGCACTTCTCTAATCAAAAGTGATTTAGAGCATTTCTTCATATGCTTATAGAAAGCTTTGATTCCTTAATTTTAAAATTGCCTTTTCATATCTTTTGACTATTTATCAACTTGAGAATAACTTGTATTCTTATTAATTTGATTCATTTCTCTACATATTTGACAAATGAGGCATTTGTCAGAGACTGTTGCTGTTGATTGTTTCCCAGATTTCTGCTTTCCTTCTAATATTGGTTCACTAGTTTTGTTTGTCCAAAACTTTTTTATTTTAAAATAATCAAATTTACTTACATTTTATAATATTATCTGTCATTTGTTTGATCATGAATTCTTCCCTTCTCCATAAATCTGACAGGAAAACTATTGCTACTCTTCTAATTTGCTTATGGTGTCATCCTTTCTGTCTAAATCATGAATCCATTTGACTTTATCTTGGTATGTAGTATGAGATATTGGTCTATATCTAGCTTATGAACTATTTTTTCCAGTTTTCCTAGAAGCTTTTGTCAAATAGTAAGCTTTTCTCCCAAAGGTTGGGGTCTTTGGGTTTATCAAACACTAGGTTACTATAGCCATTGACTGCTATAATTGCCTTGCTAGTATTTTGTTCAAAAAGTTTGCATCAATATTGCTTAAGAAAGTTGGTCTATAATTTTCTTTCTCTTTTTAGCTCTTCTTAATTTAGGTATCAGCATCATATTTATGTCATAAAAGGAATTTGGTAAGACTTTTTCTTCACCTATTTTTCCAGACTTTATAGTATTGGAATTAATTGTTCTTTGAATGGTAGAATTCACTTGTGAATCTATCTGGCTCCAGGGATTTTTTCTTAGGGAGTTCATTAATGGCTTGATTAATTTCTTTTTTCTACAACGAGGTTATTTAAGTATTCCATTTCCTGATAATTTATATTTCATAAATATTCATCAATTTTGCTGAGATTGTGAGATTTATTGGCATATAAACTGGCAAAATATCTTAATTATTTTTTTCTTAAATTTTCTAATTAATTAAATCTAATTTAATTTATTTTTTTATTATTGGTGATTTCACCCTTTTCATTTTTGATACTGGATATTGGATTTCTTTCTTTTAAAAAATCAAATTAAACATAACTCTTTGAAGATGATATGATTGTATATTTAGAGAATCCTAGAGAATCAACTAAAAAACTACTAGAAACAATGAACAACTTTAGCAAAGTTGCAGGATACAAAATAAATCCACTTAACCCATCAGCATTTCTTCATGTTACCAACAAACTATAGCAGCAAGAGATACAAAATGAAATTCCATTTAAAATAACTATAGATAATATAAAATATTTGGTAGTCTACCTTTCAAGATGTCAGGAACTATATGAACACAATTATAAAACACTTTCTACACAAAGTCAGATCTAAACAATTGGAAGAATATCAAGTGCTCATGGCTAGTCCAAGCTAATATAATAAAAATTATAATATTACCTAAATTAATCTACTTATTCAGTGTTATACCAATCAACCTGCCAAGAAAGTACTTTACAGAGCTAGAAAAAATAATAACAAAGTTCATCTGGAAGAACAAAAGGTAAGAATTTCAACAGGATTAATGGGAAAAAAAATGCAAATCAAGGTGGCTTACTTACACTAGACTTAAACTATATTATAAAGCAGTGGTTATCAAAACTATTAGGTATTGGCTAAAAAATAGAGTAGTTGATCAGTGAAATAGGTTAGGTTCACACAATAGTCAATGACTATAGTAATCTAATATTTGATCAACCCAAAGATCCCAGCTTCTGGAATGAGAACTCACTATTTGGCAAAAATTGTTGGGAAAATTGGAAAATAGAATGGGAGAAACTAGGTATTGACCAACACCTATCACTTTATACCAAAATAAGGTCTAAATGAGTTAATGATAGACATAGTGATACTAGAAGCAAATTAGAAGAACAAAGAGTAGTCTATCTCTCAGATATGTGGAGAAGGAAGCCATAAATTCATGATTAAAGAAGAACTAGAGTTCATTATAAAATGCAAATGGATAATGTTGATTATTTCAAATTTAAAAAAATCTGACACTGTCTGGGAAAACATGTGCTAGATCAGTGGGAAACAGGGAAACAACACATAAATTCAAATTTAAACGAAGACATGTCTTTTTGCTGACCCTGAGATAAGTGTTCATTGTATGGGCTGGATAGGTATGGACTAGGTTTAGTTTGTTCTATATATTCCCAATTATAATCCATATTCTGGGAATTGTTTATCTGGGAGGAAAGGCAGGGGAAAATGGGAACCTGATCCTACAGCTTGGTTAATTTAGAGTTTCCTTTTGAAGAAATATCAAAAATTTCCCATTCAGTTCTCTCTACCACCCTATCAGGTCTCCTCTACCTTCTCTTAGTTACTCCTACCGCAAATTAATCTCCTTCTTTCTACTTCACTATTGGCAAGATAGATTTTTATATTCAACTGATTGTGTATCTTTTCCCCTCTTTGAGGCAATACTGATGAGAGTATGTACTCATCTTTCTCATTCTTTTTAGGCATTCCCTCAAATTTACTTTATACCTATACCCTGCCTGGATGTGTATGATGGGAAATGATTGATGTTGCTGGAGACCATAGACATCTGGCAGTTCACCTGGTGCTGAGCCAAGATCCTAGTTCTGGTGTCTGGAATGTGCTAAGGCAAGTGGGTGTTTTTGCCTTTCCCTGGGGCTACATTGAAACAAGTGGTATTCTGGCTGCTGATGGCTATCATTTGCCCAGGGTTACATTGAAGCAAGGAATGGAGCTTGTAATTGGTGGTTGCCTGTTTACATTGGCACAGGTAGAGTTGGCACTTATCTGGCCTGGGCTATGTTGAAGCACATGGATGTCTGACCTCTGAAAGTTGTGTGTTTTCCTGGGGCTATAATGAAAATCAGAGCTATAGCCTGCCCTTCAGGCTACATTGAAAGATGTCAGGGATTGCCATCTGCCTGTCCTACCACAATGGGACTCAGGCTTTCATGCTGGATGCTCTGATGCTTCCTGTCCTGGACCACATTCCTCTTTCACTGGAGGGAGAGAAAACCTTGCCTTTTTTCCAATTTTCCAAATTTCTTGGGTTCAAAAATTGTTTTGCCCCATCTCTTTGTAAGTTCTATTGTTGTAGACTTTGTTTTGGTTGCTATTTTATGCTTCTTTGGAGGTGGATATAGGAGAGTTATAGCAATTTACTGCTCATTCCAGACCTTCTATGATATTTCTAAAGCAGAATTTATTATATATTCCTTTTAAAAAATGAATAAAAATATCTCTTGAAACATTTTAGAACTGTTATTTTGATTCTTCTTGTCTTCTATAGTTTTAAGTTTAATCAGTGATTGTATTTGGTTCTTTTCAATAATGAGATGATTCAGGTTAACTCCAATAGACTTGTGATGGAGAGAGCCATTTGCATCCAGAGAGGGGACTATGGGGACTGAATATGGATTACAACATACTACTTTCACCTTTTTTGTTGTTGTTTGCTTGCTTTTTTTCTTTCTCATTTTTTCCTTCTTTGATCTGATTTTTCTTGTGCAGCATGATAAATGTGTAAATATGTTTACAAGAATTCTACATGTTTAACCTATATTAGATTACTTGCTGTCTAGGGGCAAGAGATGGGGGGAAAGGAAGGAGAAAAATTTGGAACACGAAGTTTTTCAGGGGTGAATGTTGAAAACCATCTTGATGAAAATAAAAAGCAATTATTAAAATATTTTTTAAAAATTAAAAAAAAGTTTAATTAATAATATAAACTCGATTATTGTGATGTGACATGTATAGACATGTATATACATGCATTCATACTTGTAATGTATAAATAAACCTGAATAACTTGTGTTATATGGTCATGATTCAAACTACTATGCTATAAGAAATGGTTAGCTTATTGATTATAGAAAACCTGAATAGACTTGCATGAAATAATGAAGAGTGAAGTAAGCAGAACTAAGAGAAGTTTGCTTTAAAAGCAGCTTTGAGCAACTATGAAATTTTTACATTATAAATTCCCAAAATAATTTTAAAGGGACTATGAAAGAAATCACTATCTGCCTAGAAACCAGAGGTGGAAAGGGAATTATATCATAAAAAAGGGTAAAATGGTGGTACTACATCTCATGAAGAGGCAAAGATAACCTATTATATCTGAGAGAAAGGAGGGGGATGAACATAGTGTGTATCAATTGACATATTTGATTTATGATGAAACTTCTTCCACTTCATTGAAAAGTGGGTGGGAAGGTGTAAGCTAAGGGGAAGGGAATACAGAAATTGTGAGGAAAAGGGGTAAAATAGGGGGAGGAACTTTAAAGTGAGGGAGGGATACTAAAAAGGGCTGTGAAAAGCAAGTGGTGCTCACAAATACTGGGGAGGAGGGTAAGAGGGAAGGAAAAGAGAAAAGCATAAGCAGGATTAACAGGATGGCAAGCAATATAGAATTAGTCATTCTAACCATAAATGTGAATGGGGTAAACTCCCCCATAAAGAGGAAGCAGTTAGCAGACTGGATTAAAAGCCAGAATCCTACTATATGTTGTTTACAGGAAACACACTTGAAACAGGGTGATACAGAATAAAAGTAAAAGGGTGGAGTAGAATTTACTATGCTTCAAGTGAAGCCAAAAAAGTAGGGGTAGCCATCCTCATCTCAGATCAAACAAAAACAAAAATTCATCTAATTAAAAGAGATAAGGAAGGGCAGTATATCCTGCTAAAGGGTAGCATAGATAATGAAGCAGTATCAATATTAAACATATTCGCACCAAGTGGTGCAGTATCTAAATTCTTAAAAGAGAAATTAAGAGAGCTGCAAGGAGAAATAGACAGCAAAACTATAATAGTGGGAGATCTCAACCTTGCACTCTCAGAATTACATAAATCAAACCACAAAATTAATAAAGAAAGAAGTCAAAGAGGTAAATAGAATACTAAAAAAGTTTGATATGATAGATCTTTGGCGAAAGCTAAATGGAGACAGAAAAGAGTATACTTTCTTCTCAGCAGTTCATGGAACCTATACAAAAACTGATCATATAGTAGGACATAAAAACCTCAAAATCAAATGCAGTAAGGCAGAAATAGTAAATGTATCCTTTTCAGACCACAATGCAATGAAAATTACATTCAATAAAAAGCTAAGAGAAAATAGACCAAAAAATAAATGGAAACTAAATAATCTCATACTAAAGAATGATTGGGTAAAACAGCAAATCATAGACATAATTAATGACTTCACCCAAGAAAATGACAATAATGAGACATCATACCAAAATGTGTGGGATACAGCCAAAGCAGTAATAAGGGGAAGTTTTATATCTCTAGAGGCCTACTTGCATAAAATAGAGAAAGAGAAGGTCAACGAATTGGGCTTATAACTAGAAAAGGAACAAATTAAAAACCCCAAGACAAACACAAAACTTGAAATTCTAAAAATAAAAGGTGAGATTAATAAAATTGAAAGTAAAAAAAAAAAACCAAACTATTGAATTAATTAATAAAACTAAGAGTTGGTTCTATGAAAAAACAAACAAAGTAGACAAACCCTTACTAAATCTGATTAAAAAAAGGAAAGAGGAAAAGCAAATTGATAGTCTTAAAAATGAAAAGGGAGAATTCACCACTAATGGAGAGGAAATTAGAACAATAGTTAGGAACTACTTTGCCCAACTTTTTGCCAATAAATTTGATAACTTAAATGAAATGGAAGAATACCTTCAAAAATATAGCTTGCCCAGATTAACAGAGGAAGAAGTAAATTGTCTAAATAGTCCCATTTCAGAAAAAGAAATAGAACAAGCTATTAACCAACTACCCAGGACCAGATGTATTTACATGTGAATTCTACCAAACATTTAAAGAACAACTAACTCCAATGCTATATAAACTATTTGAAAAAATAGGGATTGAAGGAGTCCTACCAAATTCCTTTTATGACACAGACATGGTACTGATACCTAAACCAGGTAGGCTGAAAACAGAGAAAAAAAATGATAGACCAATCTCCCTAATGGATATTGATGCTAAAATCTTAAATAAAATATTAGCAAAAAGACTACAGAAAATCATCCCCAGGATAATACACTATGACCAAATGGGATTTATACCAAGAATGCAGGGCTGGTTCAATATTAGGAAAACTATTAGCAAAATCAACCATATCAATAACCAAATTAACAAAAATCATATGATCATCTCAATAGACGCAGAAAAACATTTGATAAAATCCAACATCCATTCCTACTAAAAACACTTGAGAGTATAGGAATAAATGGACTATTCCTTAAAATAATAAGGAACATATATTTAAAACCGTCAGTAAGCATAATATGCAATAGAAATAAATTACAACCTTTCCCAGTAAGATCATGAGTGAAACAAGGTTGCCCACTATCACCATTACTATTCAATAT